>NC_048224.1:109658924-109682526 GCF_002007445.2 Ailuropoda melanoleuca | reverse complement strand
ATTCTGAATGACAGCCTTGCTGGATAAAGGATCCTTGGCTGCATGTTTTTCTCTGAAAGAGCTTTAAAAATGGCCCCCCAAACCTTTCTCTCATTCCAGGTCTGTGTAGACAGGTCTGACTTTTTTCTGATACCTCTGCCTTGGTACGTGAGAAATTTCTTTGCCCTGGCCACTTTCAATACTATATCCTTGGATCTAATATTTGCAAATTGCACTGTGATGTGACATGGTGTAGGTTTGTCGTGGTTGAGCTTGGGAGGGGTCCCTCTGCCTCTTGGACATGAATGCTTGTTTCCCTTGCTAGATTAGGGAAGTTTTCAGCTACAATGTGTTCAAATATCTCTTCTAGACCTCTTTTTTTCTCCACCCCCTCGGGGATGCCAATGATTCTGACATTGGCACGTTTCATTGAGTCAGTAATCTCCCGTAACCTCCATTCCTGAGCATGGATATTTTTGAGTCCAGATTCTATTTTAGCTTTTTCTTCTACTAACCCATCCTCCAATTCGCTGATACATTCTTCTGCCTCATTCACCCTGGCCGTCAGAGCCTCTAGTTTTGACTGCATTTGGCTCATAGAATTTTTAATTTCTGCCAGGTTCACTCTCATTTCCGCCCTTAGAGATTCTGTATTCTCATTAACATTTTTGTTAATACTTTTTTCAAGTCTACACATCATCTTGAGCATTGTTACTCTGAATTCCATTTCTGATAATTTGGTTTTATCCATATCCATTAGATCTCTGGCAGAGGCCACAGACTCATTGTCTTTTCTTTGCTGGGGGGGATTTCTCCTTCTCATTCTGATGAGGAGAGGTTGTGAGGTTGTCCAGAGCCCAAGTTATTGACTGGGACCCAGGCCGTGCGCCCTTGTTTTATAGGGATCTTAGGGATGTATGCTTCTTGATTTTTCAGCCTGCCTTCTGGGTGAGGGGCCTGCCGCGCCGATACTCAGGCAACCCTGTTTGGGTAGAGTCTCCGTGTCCCCTTTGAGGGGGGATGGGGATGGGCACTCTGTGAGCTGGTATTTCCAAGCTTTTGTTTTCTGGCGGCTTTCCCTGGCGGTCTGCTGTGCCTCTTCTGAGAGTCAGAGCAGCATTGGCCGAATCTCATCCTCTGTCTCAAAACAGAGGGATTGCGGACCATTCTCCACTGATGTTCTGGCCACTTTTACTCTGTTTCTGTTGATGCTGCTCAACCCTGCAGTGTCCCAGGCTGTGCGCCCCACACCCGGCCTCCCAGCCCTCACTTCCAGGGCCGGCGCGTCTCTGTCCTTTGTGTTTCTAACACCGCCAGCTCCCAGCCGCCAGCTTCCCCTTGTGCTTCCAGAGCTCCCGGTCTCAGTCTGGTTCCAGTGAGCACACCGGAGCTCCGTTTCAGTTTGGTGGTGCGCGATCCCCGGCTCACGGTCTCAGTCTGCTGTCTTGCGGGTGCCGTCCGGGAGTCCGCCCGCTCCCCCGTGCAGGTGGCTACTGCTTCCTGGCGCCCGGACATGGCGGCTCCCTTCCCCTTCCGTTTATCTTCCGATATCTGTGCGCGGTTTCACGGTCCCCACTTCGTACCTCAATACTCAGCTTTGGAGATGTTCATTTGTAGAGATCCAGATGTATCTTCCTGCATCTCAGGCTGATTTCGTGGATGTTCAGGCTGGTCTGGTACCCATCCAACTCGACTCAGGGGACCGGCTGGAAAAGGGGTCCCCTACTCCTCTGCCATCTTAACTCCCTCCTCAAAATACTTTCACAAGTATTCCTCTTAATGATTGAAACTCTTCTGATGCTAACAATAGCTTTATCGCAAGCATGCTCGCTATCAGTACTATTATCAGAAGACAACAGGTAGGAAAAGAGAATTCTAGGAGCTTAGAAGTGTGTGAATGCAACATTTCATAAAATTTTCCTATCCTTTTTTTCTTCAGTATTTATAAACTACTTACTTATATTCTTTCTTTTTCTCTCTTTCCTTCCTTTCTAACTTCCTTCTCCTGCCCCCCACCTTCCCCTCTCTTCCACAGTATTTAGTGAGAATTTTAGTAGAAAGCCTGTTTAAGTCGGTGGTCAGGGGACCTGAATTGAAGACCTAGCTTTATATTTTTGATCTCAATTTTATATTGATGTAGGTTTTACATTTATGATCTCGAACAAATTATTTACCTTTCCTAAGCCAGTTTTCCCGTTTGTGGAATGTGCATACTGATAACGTGCTTACCTCACGTTACTGTTAAGGATGAAATGTCAGTCTGTTAGGAAAATATCCCAGTGTAGATATGAGACGGTACAAACAGTGGTAAGCTCTGAAATCCCTGTCCTTTACAAAATGACCAAAGGGGACTTAGAGTGTTACACTCCTTCTCCCCTTTTAGTACCTTGGCGTTCTGCACAACGCTTGCAGGGCTGACTTTGAAGTGCCGCTCCCTTGCGTAGCCTCGAATGGCCGCACTGACTCTCAGCAAGGGCACAGCCCATCTATTTTGGTCAAGGCGGATATTGTAGCTTCTCTGTCCCACAGTGCTGCCAAGTGCCATAAATTATGTGACCTAACAAGATCTTGGTTGCACCATGTGCAACAGAATGGACTTAAGAGGAAGGTTGGCAGCTACCCATGTCATGTTAAAGGTTACATAGAAAAGAGGTTTGTGTACTTCTAAAACTTGTTAGTTTATCTCTTAACTTCTTAGTTATATAGTAGAAAATTGACACTCCAGTCATAGAGTTTGGCTCATAATTGCTGCCATTTCTAAATGTCAAGACAGTTTATTTAACTGACTATAGTTGTTTATGAAATAGGATATGTTTTCAAAATGCTTAGAAGCTCAGCTCATTAACAATTAAAAAGAGGGTCCAAGGGAAAAGGCTTGATACACGTATTACCAAATCATCATATAGCTAAACTGCAAAAGCTGTGTGCTCAAAGGTGAAAGGACAGAGTCTTTTTTTGTCTTGCTTTTTCTGAAGTCAGAGTTTTCCACAAGGGAAATATTTACTAATGTACTTATTAATATATATTTCTAGAAGAGGAATATTTATAATAAAAAATATGCATCATTGGAAAACAGCCCTCAGAGTACTTCCTGTCCCTTGTCTTTCCTTGTTGAAATGTGTCAATTAACAACTATGATAGAGGATAATTTTAAAGTAATGTTTTTCTTTGTGCACATACACACACACACGCAAACATATGGATAAAACACTACTATGAGTAAAATGTGTGATTTTAGTGCTTTTCTAATAACGGCAATGATTTGATACCCGTCTGACGAGTTTCTTGATGGTGACCAAATAACCTGTTTTAAGATAAGCAGGTGGGCTGGCGTGGAGGTAGCAGCTAAGAAAATGGGAAAAGCAACCTGGACTTTACAAGATTTTCCTCATGGTCACACACATGAACCGAATCATTTATCAGAGACAAATATAGTTTATTACTGGAAGTATCTCCTGTTCTGCATGGAACTGAAGAACTTAAAGAACCTTGATCAGGTTCTAGGACATTTGCAGAATCACCAGCATCAGCTACTTAGTTTTATTTGTAATTCCACTTTCACGCAGCTCTGTTTCTAGGAGATCTGGGTACCAGCTCCAGAGCCTCACTGTTAAGTTGAACATCCTGGGTTCAAGTTGCTGCCCTGTCCTTTAACTAGCTGTGTAAACTTTGGCAACAAAATCTATCAGAACTTTAGTCTCCTTAACGGTAAAGTTGAGCTATGTAACTATACCTACCTCATAGAATTTTCGTGAGGACTAAGTGAGATAATGCATTATAAAATGCTTAACATGGTATATAGCAGATGGTAGAAACTCATTAATATTTGATGCAGCTATTAATTTTACTGTTGATATAGTTGTTATTTAGGGTGCCACTAGAAATAGAAAACTATAATTAATATACATAGATAAAAATAAAGATTGCTTCTATAAAACCAGATGTGGGATACCATAAATATAAAACAGTCAATTGAGAGAGAATAAGAGTCACTGGAGTGAACAATTGAATTAACAGTCAATTGGGTGAACAAGAAAGAACTGTTAAGACTTTCTGGTAGTAGACATAAAAAGAAAAATTCAACAGAAGTCTGGGAAATGAGAGTTGAAAAACTTCCAGAAAGTAAAGCAAAATGACAAAAAAAAAAAAATGGAAAATAGGAGGACAAGGGGAAAACTTAAAGGATCAGTCTCAAGATCCAAAAGCCAACGGTAGGAATTACAGAAAGAGAAAATACCCCAATACCCTTTCTCAGAAGGCACCTGGAGTGTATACTCTAGAAAATGAGGAAGTAAACTAAAAAAAAAGGAAGGCATGGGATCAAAGACACAAATTTCAACATAAGGTAGTATTAAAGGAGATGTCTAGGTTGATAGTAAAGAAAAATACTGGGTAAGTCTAAATTGCAGCCTGTCTAGAGTAGGGCAGAAAGACTGGTTTCTAGAATGGGTAGCTCAAAGAAAAAGAAAAAAATTGATGGATTATGTGATGTTTCACCACACCGAGTTCTGTGGGTGACTTTGTAAAAAAATTCACGGTTGCTGAGGCACTTTTTGACTAAAAACATTGTACAAGATAGGAGTTGTAATAACAGTAAATTGTGTAGTAGATGAGATGATCACTTCTGTTCCTTTCTCAGATCATCCATGAAATTCATACCAAACAACCATGAAAAGAAAAACAAGAACCAGTATTGATGCAGACTGATAATTAGTCTTCTAGACAGAAATACTTTTTTTTTTTTTGAAAGATTTTATTTATTTTTCAGAGAGAGAGAACACACGCAGGGGGAGAGAGGCAGGCTCCCCCCAAGGAGCCCGATGTAGGACTCGATCCCAGGACCCTGGCATCATGACCTGAGCCAAAGGCAGCAGCTTAACCAACTGAGCCACCCAGGTGTCCCTAGACAGAAATACTTTCTTGATGTAGTTTGCATCGTGGAAGAACGAATGAAGCTAAATCTATACATTTTGTGGCGCCATTTTGAAAAACCTGTTTGTTATAATCCTATAATGTGAACTATGATGTTTGCCATCTAGGTTATGTGGAGGCTGAATGTACTAAATCGTTTTCTTTATAACTGTTGTGGTTTGTGTGTTCTGCCTTCCAGGGTTGTGTTTATCTGTACGAGACATAAAGCGAATGGGGCACTCTCTGATCTTACTTGATTCTCCTGATCTTATGGATGAGGAATGTTTAACCTTATAACCAGAGTAACTTCAAAAAGCTTGGTCTGAGTATCTAGTTATCTAATGACTGATTTTGAAGCAGTGTAGATAGGTTATGTGTAGTTCTGTTTACCATGCAGGTTTGGCTGTGAATACTGCCGACAAATTTTAGCGAACAACAAAAGGATCCATTTAATGCTAACCTAAGGAGGCGACTGCCTTTTATAGTTTAAAGTGAAAATTTAAACCATATGCGTGACTGAATTTTATTCTCTTCATTCAGGGAGCTAACAGAATGAGAGGTCGGCTTGGGAGTATGGACAGCTTTGAAAGGTCCAACAGTCTTGCTTCGGAGAAGGTATCCCGTCTCAGCTCCCATTTTTAGTTCTAATTGCAATTTGGCAAAAACCAACACTGACAGGGTAATATCACTCCATCGTTTTGTTCTGAGTCCTTTATGACTTTTAACAAATATTCATTATCATTAGGATTACATTTAAGGTATTGAATTAATGTTAAAATAGATTAAAATACTATTGTTTTAAATAAGAAGGCTCTGGATAGTATCATGTTGGCTGTGCTCAGCTGCCCCTTTCTTGTGTTAGGACAGAACACATCCTCTTCCGGGCTGCTGGTGCCTCTATCAGGCTTTTTACTGTTAGGAGATAGTATGCTTGGGAAGGCAGTATTTGGGCAACTGTTGGTCCCAAGCCACAGAAAAATAAGCCGTGTATTACAGCACTTGTACAGTGATCTTTTTATGTTTTGTTCTGTCCTCATGTTACTTCGCCCCCCCCCTTTTTTTTTTTTGCCTATTTTAACTGTCATATTAGGCTCCTCTTTATCTCCTAGATAGTTCTCAGTAGGTTTGATTTCCTGCTTCCTGGATCAAGCAAGATGTAACCTGATGTCTATGCAACCTATTTTTTTTATAGAAATATTAAAATATTTTTACGGAACTTTGTGTCGACAGAATTGAGGACTTAGTCTTGCTCTGAGTCGATTAACCCTAAGCCGTGGTTATCAAGCTAAATATTTCTACAGTGGTGCTTGTTCTGGAAAGTATAAACAGCATACCTGTCTAAATTGAGAGATTTATGATGTCTACCCATGCAATATGAGAGGCATTCCGGCATAGCTCACTTTTCATTCATTTCCTGTTTTTCATGTCTTTTAAAAAATTTTACCTCAGGGAACATGTCATTGGAGAGAAACATCCACAGTGAAGGAAGATACTTAGCAGGCTTTATTTTATTTTCCTGAAGGCTTTGCCATGAAACTTGGACACTCAAGCATTGTGATATTGTTTTGACAGTACAGGAAGCATGCAGCCGATATGTCACGGAAATCAGTAGATATGTAAACACAGACTCCACCCTCTTTTGGTCATGATGCCTTTTCATCTTTCTGGCAACAATGAGAAAAGTACAGTAGCCATAGCATTTTACCACAAAGTGTTAGGGGGAAAGAATACCTTTTCTTATCATTCCTTTCACTTTCTGCCTATCTGTATGGATGCTGTGTTACAGCTGCTTATCAGAAGAAATGGCTTGTGGTGATACCGATTAGCCTTCAGCATGGATTGAGTGAAAAAAAAAAAAGTTTTGTCATGACTCAGGAGGAAGAAGAGGCACTCTGTCACTTTTGAGCTGTGTGTTGAAGCAGGTCTGCCATGATCCATGTAGGAAAGAAGGACCTCACTTCGACTTGCTTTTCAGGACTATTCACCAGGAGATTCTCCACCGGGGACACCACCAGCCTCCCCTCTGTCCTCAGCTTGGCAGACGTTCCCTGAAGAGGATTCTGACTCCCCACAGTTTCGAAGACGGGCACACACGTTCAGCCACCCACCTTCAAGCACAAAGAGAAAGCTGAATTTGCAGGATGGGAGAGCTCATGGTGTTCGCTCCCCTCTTCTGAGGCAGAGCTCCAGCGAACAGTGCAGGTGAGTCCAAACCTCTTTCTGGAAAGTGAAATAAAATTCTCCTGTCACCTGTTTTGATCAGTATGGAGTCAAGATTTATTGTGACTTCATGCTGCCAACATTTTGTTTTTAGAAAGACCAGAAAAATAAATTGAATTATAAAAACCTTTATTAATGAAGGAAACAAGGCAAGATTTAAGATACACCCCAAGAGAAGAGTTAAAGCATTTTGGATGAAGACATGTTTTTTCCCCCAGAAAAATGGAGAAAACAAGATATTATGCATTTGTTTTCTCTGAAAAACTTGGTGACAACACATGCTACTCAGTGTCTTATTGATGATAGCTCTAATAAAACAGTCAGCAAATTTGAAAATAACCTACATAGCAGTAGAACTTCTTGTTAGCCTATAATAAAATACAAGGGTTAAAAAATCACCTAAGCTACCTTCATACTTATGATAAAACTTAGCCATATTTCATAATGAATTAAAGCCAAAAATGAAAATTATTAAAAATTTTATCTAGAATAAAGTGATATCTGAGAAGAATAATACACATACAACTGACAGGAAGTAACCATTAGAAATGATCTAATATGGTATTTAAAAAATAATTCAACAAAATTGTTTGACATTTGGTAAGGTATAATAAAGGCAGAGTGGTTTTACTTCTTCCTGTTACGTGTAGCACATATCGGAATTTATATCCTAGAATTAATTTTCTCTTCTTTGCCTGAGAGTTTGATCCAGGAAACAGAGTCTGATAGTGATCCCAGTTGGAGGAAAACCCAGAACTCTAAGTAAAAGGAAGATTAATTTTTATATTAGTTGTTATCAAATTTACCTGCATTTCTTTTAAGGATACTATTTTATATTCAGTGTTGTTTTTTGACAGATTTGATTCTTAAAAATAAGATAGATACTTCAGATATATGAAAATAAAGGAGATTAGCAGAATTAATTTTTCTCAGATTTTCTCTTCTAAAAGAAGATTTAAGTATGCACGTGTATATCAAGATTTGCTTTTAAAATGACCACTTCACTTATATTTACACAATGCAGTAAGTCTGTTTTTTCCAGGAAAAATTATCAAGAACTTACAACATTATTTTAGACGTAATTATAAGTGATTTCTCTATTTCTCCTTACATCTTATAATGTAGATGCTCAAATAATTCTTGTCAATATGAAAGGATGCTGTTTGTGCTATTGTGAAAACTCGCTAGGAAAAGAATCTTCTGAAAAAAGCAGTCAGTGGAGGAGGTTCAAGGATTCAGAGAAAACTGTGAACACAGTCCCACAGGCTGCAGGGAGAATATGGACATTAATGTTTGTTAAGCCAGTGGTATTGTGATGGCTTCCAACAACCAAAATGTTGTTCCTAAATTTTTTGAAGGGTTTATATCTTTAAGATAGCTAAGTCTTTGAACTCCTGATAGTCTGTCACAGGAACGTGTTTCCTGTCATTATTTCTGCTTTCCTACTTTTTTCCCTTGAAGTATCATTTGCATGTAAAAACAAACACTGTTTGTCCTAAAATCGTGAGGAATTTTTTAGAGACAAACGCGTCTGGTTGGTCATGCTGGGTGAGGAGTTCAGTTTGTGAAGAAAGAGACAACTGCATGCTCCCCTTTTTCCATAGAAGATCCAGTCCTGAACTTTGAAAGGAAAGCTTAGCTTAATAGCAAGAACCTGTTTATATGCTTTTTCATAGTGAATGAAGATTTTGCCGAAATCTAAATTAAGACAAATTTGCTGTGTTTTCTGTACTCAGCATTCTTCCATCAGTGCGGCGCATGCACAAGGAGAGTAACTCTTCCTCCAGCCTTCCAAGTCTACACACTTCCTTCTCTGCCCCTTCCTTCACTGCCCCCTCTTTCCTGAAAAGCTTTTACCAGAATTCAGGTAGACTGTCCCCACAGTATGAAAATGAAATCAGGTGAGATCAGTGTCCTCTGTTTGCAAAGCAAAGTTTTCTGCAGTGATATACTGATATGTTACTAAAAAGTGGCTGATGAATTTTGGAGTGACATTTATGCATCCGTATGTTGTGCTTGTTCTAATCCGTTTCTAATATATCGGTTTCAATTCCAATGAATTTTATCACGAAAACTTTTTAAAAAACCAGTGTTTGAAAGCTTTTAACAACATGATTATCTTACTTTTTGAATTATATCTTTCTGTACCATTTGTGTGATTCTTCGCTGTATGTTCCAGAGTTTAAGCTTTGTATGGTTTGCAACAAGCCTTGGTGTTTACACGTACTAAGCAAATCTCCCCCAGTCATGCTTTTTTTCTTAGCCTCTCAGGACATATGATAAGGAATCCAAAACCCACTAATTTAAACAAGTGTACTAAAGTGATGGATACAGGATATCTTTATTTTTAGGTGTATAGAATATTTCCTAGGCATTTCTTTGAATTTTCAATGACATAGACTTCTCTGAAACTCGGTGTAATTACATAATGGGTATAGTATCGTATTGATGTCAACTTTCGGTGAGCATAAAGGATTTCTTGAAACTTGTAGATACTTGATTTTGTTTTGTTCCCAGTATTGAAAATAAAATATATATAGCCTTTTAAGTCTTCTTCTTTGTGCTTTTAGCTACATAAAATTAGAGATAGTGATTTTTGGGAAATTGTCTTTTTAAAAAATTTTAAGTTATGAAATCTTATTGATTATCCAAATTATTAGTGGGATATTGACAGCATCTGGAAAGTGGTGAGTTAAGTTGGGAATTATTTTAAAGGGATTGATTGTCGCTGGCTTAGAAGTTTGTGATACTCATTCTGGTTTTTATGTGTAGCTTGACTCATTTTTTTTTTTTTTTTTTTTTTTTTTTTGGTTTTCCATTTCATACACCACAGTTTATCCACTCTCTTGCTGATAGACATTTGGGTTGATTCTAGTCATTTGATATTTGACAATTCTTGCAGTCAAGGAGAAGAATACTCCTGTTATCAGTCAGCCTGTTTGCCACTAAGATTTTCTTGGATATTCTTTTGGTCTCATTTCTTTCAGACTTAGGAAATCCCAAAAGTTAGCATTTAACTGGGTAACCTTCAGTAACTGGTTACATTAGACCAATCCTTGAATTATCTCCGAGTATCATTTGTCTATGTGTGCCAATGGTTTATCTCCAAGAAAGATAGTTAATATCGGATTAAAAACAATTTGAATCTGAACTTCCTCTGAATTAGTACAAAGTTATGTTCATACATTGAGTTTCTAATGAAGAAAGTTAATGAAAAACTGATTTTAGGGGGTTTTTCATGAGGGGCCTGGCTGGCTTAGTCAGTAGAGCATGTGACTCTTAAATCTCAGGGTCATGAGTTTGAGCCCCACGTTGGGTATAGAGATTACTTTAAAAAAATAAATATTAAAAAATATAAGAGGTTTTTCAGGGGCAACCTTATGGGAGAAGAGTTAAAAGAACTTAGCTACAAAAACAGTATAATATATATGGAATATGCCATGAATTGAGAGACCCAAGAATGTACATGTATAAAAATATTAGTTTGCCTTATCTCTATAGTACTACCTATGAATAGGAACACAGCACTTTCAGTGAAACACATTGGCAGTGTCTTATTGTTCTGTTAGTTAAAGTGAGCTTCTGGACAATCTCAGTTTTCTTCTGAAAACAGAAGCATGCCTGACAGTGAAAATTAGGAAAAGCCATTGAGAAGGTCATAGGTTAGCTGTGAACAGGACATAGAATACCAAAACAGTGACTTTTTCTTAGATTATTTGTAGCGTTTAGAGTATTTATAGTGTAGGGTGTTACATATGCATTTTCAGTGGTTTTGCTTAAGTGTATGCATTATTCTTGTTTATCACCTCTTAGTCCTCTCTACCTCATTCTAATAGAAGGATATTGAAGTCAAAGGCAAGTATATATTAGTTTTGCATTGAAAATTCCCACTTTTTGTAGCTATCTTACTTGAAGTGACATATTGAAACATGTGGGGAACTTCTAAATTTGTAGGATCATTAAAAATTATCCTGTTTTCTGTACTTTGTAATATTTTCTTGGTGCTGAGAAAATCTAAAAATCAGAGAGCACATTTTTATACATTTTTCTATAGCTTCTGTACACTTTTAATTTATTTTTTTGGTAATTTGACAGCCTAGAATCAGTAGGCCAAAAAGAGACTTAAAATTTTTATTGTCATAGAAGAGTACACCAGTCATGAGGATATAGCTCAATGGATTATCACAGAGTGAAAACTCCCACGTCACCACTTTGTCAATAACTGGAATGCTATTAGCACTCCCGCAGTTCCTCGCCTTTTCCCGCCGTTACTTCCCCTCCTCCTGACCACTAATACCATAGTTTGTATTTGCCTGGTTTTGAACTTTATATAAATGGAATGATACAGCATATATTCTTTTATTCTGGTTTCTTTTGTTGCACATTAGTTTGTGAGATTCATTCCCATTTTTATGTGCACTTCATTAATTTTTTATTGCTGTTACAATTTATTTTTTTTGCCAGTGGACTGTGGCTTGTTTCTAGTTTTTGGTTATTTTTTTTATTCTGTTATTTTTTTATTTAGAGAGAAAGCATGAGCCTTGGGAAGGGCAGAGGGCGAAGGACTGAGAGAATCCTAAAGCAGGCTCCATGCCCACCACGGAGCCCGACATCGGGCTCCATCTCACGACCCTGAGATCATGACCTGAGCTGAAATCAAGAGTTAGACACTTAATCGACTGAGACACCTAGGAGCCCCTAATTTTTTTGTTATTAAAAGAGTACTGGGGCATCTGGCTGGCTCAGTTGGTAGAGTGTGTGATTCTTGATCTTGGGGTTGTAAGTTTGAGCCCCATGTTGGGTATAGAGATTACTCAACAAAATAAAATCTTTAAAAAAAAGCAGTCCTATTTTAGTTGTGCACATCTATGCATTATTGAGGACTACGTCCACGGTAGTAAAATTGTTGGACAAAATTCCAACAGATTTATTTCAACTAATAGGTCACTTAGACATAAATTTACAAAGTTACAGTCTTGGAGAGGGTGTTTTTTCAATTTGTACATTGAAATAATTTCAGATTTACAGAAAATTTGAAAAATATTGTGGAGAACTCCTGCAAACCGTTTATCCAGATTCATCAATTTTTAAAAATCGCCACATTTTCTTTATTATTCCCTCTGTCCATTTATATATATGTAAATATATATGTATATGTAATGTATATATGTAAATACATATGTATATATGTAAATATACACGTACATATATCTTTATTCTAAGCCGTTTCTGAATAGGTTGTATATATCATGTTCCTTTACTCTGAATACTTTAGTATATATTTCCTAAGAACAAGGATATTCAAGAGCATGGTTTTAACTCAGTGATTTCTGAATCTACATTTCTCATCACTGCTTTCAGAGAGAACATTATGCACACACAATTACTGTAATATCTCGAACTATTCAGAATATTAAGGGGAGGAAGTTCAGAATACTATAAATTATAATTTTCTTTTCACTTGAGTACCTCATATTTTATTAGTTGTATCTCTAAATATATGTAGTCAAATAAGGTAAAGAGTAGGTTAGCATATAGGCTAACATATACTATTTTTTAAAAAGCCTATTAATTTGAAATTTGAAACTCAGATTAGACATCCTTCTCTAGGACCTCTATTCTGAATTATTAAAAACATGTCGGGGCGCCTGGGTGGCACAGCGGTTAAGCGTCTGCCTTCGGCTCAGGGCGTGATCCTGGCGTTGTGGGATCGAGCCCCACATCGGGCTCTTCCACTATGAGCCTGCTTCTTCCTCTCCCACTCCCCCTGCTTGTGTTCCCTCTCTCGCTGGCTGTCTCTATCTCTGTTGAATAAATAAATAAAAATCTTTAAAAAAAAAAAAAAAACAAAAACATGTCAGGTTACTGTTTTTAAGCAGGCTGAGAAAAAGGAGCCAAGATATTTTTAATATCATGGTTTATTGATAAGTAGGTTTATCTGCACAGTATTGGAATGATTAAGGAAAAGGAATAAGCATATGTTTTGTTTAACCTTTGAATTAATTTTTAAAAATTTAATGTTATTTCATTGTTTAGTAACTAAACTATAATTGTGATGACATAGTATATTTATATAATATTCATTTACCAAATATATATCCTTTCTATCAGCAGGCATCTTTGTCACTCCTTATAATTGCTTCTCAGCTTTTAAGCTTATAACTGAAAAAACATTTATATTGAAGTTCATTGGTCAAAAGTAAAATGATCGTCATTACTTCTATTCACTTGTAGGACTTTTCAGTGAGAAAATAAGATTTTTGCTGATGAAGTACTTTGTGGTACAGTTTTGGTTCCACGTAGTTCTCTTGTGTTCACTGATAAAAATAGTATTGTCATAACTCATGGTTCATTATTGCCTTATCTATGCCTTATTGATGACTAATGGGAATGCCTTTGTGTTCTAAATCCTGATTTTGGACATATCTCTCTCTCCGTGTGCTAATGTTGTTCCTTCTTTCCTGTTGTACTAGACAGGACACTGCTTCAGAGTCAAGGTGATTAGAGGCCTAAATATGTTCTTATAAAAATTCATAAATTCTTCCAACGGATTATCACTCTCAGTTTAAAAAGCAGTTTTGGCTGTCTCCTTAATGCATGCCAACATTCCAGTGCTATGATGGTTATATAGTAGGGAAAATATGATGCCTTGTGTAATCAAAGATCACAAATGATCATATAAAATGTTGATTGCAAACAGAAATCCTGTTTCTACTCTATTCCATGTTGACAATTCCTTAGTACTGTGCTGTGGCCTTCCATCAAAGCCCAATTTTAATTTTGAATTAATAGACATGAATTTGCTCATTTGGAGGTATATATGTATATATAAAGAGGTTATTTCAAATCCTGAGAAGATGCAGAAATGAGCATCCTAAAAGAAAAATACTCATAAAATTTAATCTGGTTTTCACCCAAAGAGGATTGTTACTCTATTTTGTTCACCTTAATTCTTGACACGTGGGTTCCTTTGAGATACTGCTGAGGCCTGCCAGACCTCCTACTGGTCTGGACAAAGGAAAACACCTACTTCCTCATTAGGGAAGTCTGACCACGTCTGTAATGACATCTCTTCCTCTTGGCCGGCATGCTTTTTGGTAAACATCCAAAAATCATCGCTGAACAACTTAATTGAAAATGATTAGTTTTTGTTTTGTTCTAGTTTCTATACTTAGTTTTTATCAGGAATCCAATGAAACAGACATGTCCATCTTCCTATTTGGAGCCACTAACATTTAGATTTCTATCCAGCTGGAGTGAAAACACATATTAAAGTTTGAACTAGAATGACAAAGAAGGAGAAAAGAGAAAATTTTTTTGCCACACTGATAAGATTGAGAGTTATAACTGACTGGCACTTTTTAATGGCTGGGTGTAAGACCTTTAAACAATACTTCTTATCTACTGTTAAAAGCCTAAGGGAAATGTTGGTTTTACAGTGTGTCCTCCTAGGTTCTACTATAGGCATGGAATAAGGTCTGTTTATTACCTTAGAAATCATTTGGCCTATAATTTCCTTACTTTACATATGGTAAGGTTGAGCCCCAGGGATGTTTTATATCTTGCTTGATATTATTCTCTTAATTTTAGGTTTTAGGGATGTGAGTAAGCAAATGAGCTTGCTACCCAGAGCTACTTTAAATTCCAACGCAAAGAACTTGATCTTTTAAAAAGTTGCATTCAATCTTGAGTTTAGGCAATAAAACTCTTTGTTTTTCTCATTCTTTTTGTTTGTTTTACACGTTGTTCCAGTGATTAATCTCTCTCTGATTCATAGCTCAGATGCTACGTATTGCTTTCCACTGGAATAATTCAATGTCAGTTTTATTTAATTAGTAAAGATTTTCCATAGAATAATAAGATTGTCTCCAGTTGAAAGCCAGGAGTTAGAGAAACTATTAGGGTACCTGATGGGATTATGAGTTAAATTCTATGGATCCTGTGGGAAAAGCTCAAGTTTCATCACTATGTTGTTCCGTGAGTCTTTCTTGAGGCATTTACAGAGAGAAAGCTTTTTCAGATTTCTGTCACATAGTTGTTATCACACTAATCAAGTCTTGTTTCTATCTTGAGTTGTAAAACGTTGTGATTTAGATATAGCTTTAATCAGTATCAGTCATTTTTTGGACTTGCCGATGCTGGTAGTTTTAGATGGGGACTGGGGGGCTGGAGGGTAGGGAGCAGTTTGCTGCTCAGGAGAATAACACCTTTGTAAATTGGCTCTGGCCCAGGACCTTTATGAAAAGTGCATCTGTGTTGCCCTGGGGGAGGGGGATGGAGGGAATAAACCATGACTGCAACGTTAGAGTTGAGTCCCTGTGAATGGTCACTAAAACACCTTCATTTGATAGGATCTAGAATATCCAGTGAATTACTTGTTATTAAAGCAGACAAGTATGCATTAAAAATTCTGTGTTAACACAAGAAGTATAATGTGTTTTTTTTATACCAGCCTTTTTAAAAATTCTTTTTATTTTATAGTATTTTTTTATTATATTATATTAGTCACCATACAGTACATCCGTAGTTTTTGATGTAAAGTTCCATGATTCATTACTTGCATACAACACCCAGTGCACCATGCAATACACGCCATGAGAGACTATGGACTCTGGGAAACAAACTGAGGGCTTCAGAGGGGAGGGGATTGGGGGATTGGGATAGGCTGGTGATGGGTATTAAGTATAATGTTAATAGTTGATGTGGTGAAGGCTCTAACTGCTTGGCCAAAGATGTATTAAAAAGTTATCTTGAAGATTTGTGGGAGGGTTCATATCATATCCATAGCTTTGGATTCATGCTGTGTCCAGAAGGACTTGGAAATACCTCCCAGCCTACAGGGTGATAACATGTAAGATAGGATATTTCCTCTCCTTATAAGTCTCTCATTGGTGCCTTTTGGATTGTGGTTCTTAATTGGTGACTGGTAATAGGAAGTGCATATAGAATATACCAATACAAAATATGTGGGAATTCTCCACATTGTATTCTCTTCCTAGTTATTTATTTTTAATGTCATAAATTTTCAGTAGAGGTAATTCTGGCACAAAATACTTTTTCTGAATATGTCTCTTGGGAAGCAGTTTTATAATGTGCATGTTGATGTTCCAAAATGCAAAAGCAGGAGGGAAAAGACTATATAAAAAAAAATAGGAAATGGTTGTAATTTGTTTTATCATTTTAAACAATGTAAAGATAATTAATACACTAATATATGTATAGTCCACCATATTAATGTGTTTTTTGTTTGATCCTGTTATTTTAAAAAGTATTTGCATTTTGGAATGGAATTATTTCAAAAGCAAAGAAGAAATGAGACATTTGCATAAATGAACACCTAATACTTTGAAGTTATTTCTCCGCTGAAATAAATGACTTTATTCCCTTAAAAATCAGTCATACTGATTGAAAGACCTCATACTAGTTAGAGACTGATTTTTTTTTTTCCACTAGAAACACACAGGATTCTTGGGGTCCAGACAGCTTTAGTTTTATGGTCCAGTAGTGCTTTGCCTGAGCCAACGCAGAGAGTATTTACACTAGCACAATAAACGGCACTGCCTGAGGGTCTGGATTCTGGACTGCCTGGGTTTGATCCTGGCCCGGCCACTTACTATCTGTGGAACTGTGGGCGAGTTACTTAGACCTCAGTTTTCTCACTAAAAATGGGAACAGAAATAACACCAACCCCATAAGGTTTTTGTGAGGATAAAATGCTTAGGACAATGCAATTATAACCTTAGGAAAGTCAGATTGCTGAGCAAATGTAAATCAAAAGGTAAGCTGTGGTAAGCTGCATATATACACTGGCTGTTGAAACCCTTATCTGGACTCTGACTTCTGGATACATGGTTTTTCTAATTAAGTGAAGCAGGGCAGGTTTGCCTTATCTCGGCCACCAACCTGCTTTTTCAGGATGCCGTTTTTTTTAGTACGAGATAAAGGATCAATGGTCTGTTATGTAAGTTCTTTTCAGTATATTATTATCTTATATTTTGACTGCTTATTTTTGGCTTATAAATTCTGACCATTAAATTCCGGACATAGGAAGAAAGTGTGTCATTGGCAATTTATTTAGATTATAGGATATAAAATTTTAGATGTTATGAAACTTTCAAGTTTGTAACGGGCTAATGTGAGAGGTACTTTATGGACCTCTTTTCTAATCTATTCCCCCGAAAGCACATATTTTAAAGACAATAATGAAACCGATAGGGGTACTTTCAGTTTTAATTTTAGTACTATCTGGACATTCGATATGTCATTGACAGTGAATTGGAAGGTGATTTTTAAAAGATGTTTTAATTCCAGCATTAAAATATAAAAGTTTCAGAATACTTTGGTTTAGTTATTCTAGTTCTTTTTTTTTTTTTTAGAGCTGCTAAAAAGTCAAGAGGAATTTTTGAATGTTTACCCCATGAGGCATATTGAAATAGGTACTTTTACAGAAGGCTTTCATTTAGCTTCTAGATGCTCTTATATAGGACAGGAATAACACTTACTTGGAAGAAACATGCCTTAAGTTGTTTCCTAAAACCGCTGTCATTGTCTACCTACCAGTGCCATCCACGGCTCAGTCTGTACTTTTGGGAAACAGAGCTGTTAGAACTTTTTGCCAGAAAGTCTTAAAAGTCATGCTAAGGGTTTTAAAACAGTATTCTTTTATTTATTCCTAACATGTTAGTCTAGCCAATATGATTTTTCTCTTGTCCATTTTACTTATTAACCTTCTGAGTTAATGTTTCATATGGTCTTACAATATTAATTTATGTAATGGATATTTGTTAAGTGCTTTCTATTATTTTCCACTTACTGTATCAGAAGCTAGAAATACATCCATAAATATTGGACATTTAGCAACTAACTGCTAGTAAGATACTGTTACCAAAATGAAGATACAGAGTACTTCAGGCATGTGTATCAGAATATAACTGTTATTTAGACCATTTGAATCACAGTTTCCAAAAAGGAAATACTTGAATTAATAACTTTCCAAAGTGGAAGTAAAGGTGAACGTATTATTCAGCATTATGGGGAGTTTTGAACCATGGCACATACTGGGGTTATAATTTTATCTAGGATACATAACAAAGGGGGTTTGACTATATTCAGATAGATGCCTCAGCTACTTTCTGAAGTATCATAATATATCATGGCACTTGCTAAGTGTGTAGCAGCTCAGAAGGCATGTCTCTCACTTAACCTTAGTTTAGCTAATCCAGAAGGAATATTTCCAGGCAGATAGATCAAGATTAGAGAGAACTGAATTACCTGATGTCTTTGAGTATGTAATAAATAAAACGATGACAGGCAAGTGCTGAATTGCCCTCTTGACCATTGATGGCCTCAGCACTACTGAGGCAGGGTTGTGGCTTTTCTAGCCCCATTTTCTTTCTGACTTAAGTACTGACTTTTCTTGACTCCATCAAAAGTCCTGTATCTTCACTTGGTGGTATCACTACCTGTAAATATTGTTATCCTCATCATTTTCTCAGGAAAGCTCAGAGGCTTTGAAACTTAGTATTACCACCACTAACAGTCACAATTATTACACGGTGTTCCAGCTGCTAACATAATTGGTCTCAGAAGTAAGTTTGAGTCCTAATGACCTTTTATTGCAGATAGGCCTAGCATAACTTAGAAGGTTCTTTCCTAGGAAATGACATTTTTAGAGCAGATCAGCATTTCCACATGTTTGTTTCATAAAGCGCTAATGTAGAAAGATGTCACACCCTCAAACTCCCCCCAAATTGGAGAAGGTTATTATGGGGTCAAATGATTTAAATAAGTGTGGGTATATCTATATATTATTTCACTCTTGGAGAGTCGTAATGCATACCAACATAGTACAATCTCTAAGAAGTCCTGCTATAAAGAAATGTTGCATATTTTTTAATCTTAACCTAGCCAATCTTATTGACCACAGTTTTTCTTAATATATCATGTAATAATAATCCCAATTGACGGTTCCACATTTATTCATGTTCCTTTCTGCCATGATCTAGATATTGGTGGCTAACAATTTGTAGACAGATCTTACAGCCACAGACAGTGAGAAGCTGTCTTTATCAGCCTTTTCTGTAAGAGAATAAGGAAAGCTCTTTATGAGCCTTCTATGGAATATTTACATTGCTTAGAATACACTTTTAAATTTTTTAGCAAAACATGAGTTAATTACTTAAGCAACCTTTGCTCCTCTGTATACATACTTCTATTCCTCAGGTTAGGACTTGGAATGGTTGGCTTCTATGGAATGAGTAGAAACCGGAGAGCTTCTCATGACTGGGCTGCAGCTTGGATTGCATTTTTCCTAGGATATGGTGGCCTGGGTGACCAGTGTGCCTAGTGACGCATTGCACCATGTTGCCCGAGGCTTGTGCTTGCCCATGGCAGAACTTGTGAATGGCTTGTGCTACCATGTCATGGTGAAGTCCATCTTATGCAGTTCTCCTTACAAGTTACATATTTATTTGCTTTCCACAGTGATGGAGAAGGGAGAAAAAGGACCTCGTCTACTTGCAGCAATGAGTCCCTAAATGCTGGAGGAACCCCTGTCACCCCTCGTCGAATCTCCTGGAGGCAGCGCATTTTCCTCAGGGTTGCTTCTCCCATGAACAAATCTCCCTCAGCAATGCAGCAGGGTCTGTGTGGTACACACTAAAGATTTACACCTTCCCGGTATCATAAGCTAGGGAACGGAATGCAAGGCTTTGGGTACAAAGAGATTTAAGTGATTACAGTAGAGAAATAACTTGTTATCTGATACAGTGGTTAACTTCTCAGTTATCATTAGAACATATTAGACATTCAGTAAATGCTTGTTGAATGAATGAGTGAATGAGTAAGTTTCTCAGACTGAGCACTATGATAGTGCTGGAAAAGCATAGATCTTTTTATTATTAGAAAAGTAACCTAAGCTTTTCCAAGAGTCACATATAAAACAAAGAAATGTTGAATGATCAAGAAATGGATACAAATATACTGGGCAAATATCAACCAAAAGATATTAGACCTATTAGAAATTAAAGCGAAGGCATCCAAAAGGGTATAGTAAATATAACAATAAAGATATGACAATGATGAGAACATGCATAATTCACAGCCCTAAAAGCTAGAAAACAGGGGCGCCTGAATGGTGTAATCGTTAAGCGTCTGCCTTCGGCTCAGGGCGTGATCCCAGCGTTCTGGGATCGAGCCCCACATCAGGCTCCTCTGTTAGGAGCCTGCTTCTTCCTCTCCCACTCCCCCTGCTTGTGTTCCCTCTCTCGCTGGCTGTCTCTGTCAAATAAATGAATAAAATCTTTTTAAAAAAAAAAAAGCTAGAAAACAGAACTTTGCAGAATGTTTGGGAGAAATGAATCAGTAGCTCTCATGGGAGATTTTAACATATTCCTCTCTGAAAATTAAATATAGAGAAGGTAAATATAGATAATATTTGAGAAATACAATTAAATAAGCTTGATCTAATATTTATACAGAGTCTTGCCCCCTATAGGGTAAGCACATGTCCCCTGCAGGTTAGCACACATGGAATATTCCTAAAAATTAATTATGTACTTGGCTACAAAGGCCACGCTAGTAAAACAGTCATAAATATTCATACTATATTCTCTGATTACAGTGCAAAAAAAAAAGGAATCAAGAATTAGAAGACAACTAAAATATTTCACGTGCTTGGAAACTGAAAACTACTAGAAACTAGGAGGAATAAAATATGTTCAGAGCCCTACTCATCAACACTGAGCAGTATTTAGAGGACATTTCTAAAACAGGAAAGAAAAAACTCAAATATACTAAGTATTCAATTCAAGAAGCTAGAAAAGGAACTATGAAGTAAAATTTTTAAAAATTATTTATTAAAGAAATAAATAATAAGGGTAAGGGCAGAAGTCAGTCAGTAAAGAAAAAGAAACAAGAAAACAACTGACATTCCTAGAGAAAAAATTAAGTCTGCCTAGGGTGGCCAGAGAAAGCTTCACAGAAATGTTGGATATTTTTTATTTAAACTCATTGCTGGGAGAAGCATATTCCAGAAAGAGGGACTAGCAAAGGTCTGATGTCATTGGAGAGAACTTTGCAGGTCAGAGAGGCGTGAGAAATTCAGCATGAGGGGAGCAGAGGATGGGAGATAGAAACAGAGGCCGGGAAGGTTCCATGAGGCCAGAGTCTGAAGCTGTCTATATGCTATTTACAGTAGTTTAGACTTTGTGCTTTCAGATATAAGCAACCATTGAAATGTTTTAAGACACAATCATGTTTGTTAATAGGAAAATAATTGGCAGGAGTGCAAAAGATGGCCTGGAACAGAGGGAGAGAGTGAGCTCCAGGATTGGGTAAGAGAATGTTGCAGGAGCGAGCAGAGGTGCCGAGCCAAGACATGCCCAGCGTTGCTCAGCTGCTCTTCTCTTGCCGGTCTCTGATGGCAGATGGAGACCTTTAGGAGATCACTGTTACCTGCTCATGTAATCTCTTTGCTTTGCACAGTCAGAGAATGTACAAAGATAAATTGCAGAAGTGTTGGGCTCTGGGGAATGCCAATTCACTTTAGAGCACCTATCTTATAGGTCATTTTGTGCGGAAAGAAGAAGTGGCGAAATTACATGTGCTTTCGTTTCACTGCGAGAGGGAAATCTGGCAGGGGAATTTAGTCTAGTGAATTTACTTAAATCGTTAGTTCCAGAAATGCAGTTACTGGAAAAGTGGTTTTGTGAAAAGCTTTAAAGGTGGAAGATAGGATGAGAGAACACCAATTCTAGAGAAAGCTTCCGTAGTCTGGGTTACTAGTCAGGAATGCCTCTCACTGTTTTCTTCTCCGCAGATGGACTGGACAGGAACGAGCTGCTGCCACTGTCCCCTCTTGCTCCAACCATGGAGGAGGAGCCACTGGTTATATTCATGTCTGGGGAAGATGACCCAGAGAAGGCTGAAGAAAGAAAGAAATCAGAAGAACTGAGGAGTTTGTGGAAAAAAGCCATACACCAACAAATCTTGTTGCTTCGAATGGAGAAAGAAAACCAGAAACTTGAAGGTTAGCCATTCAAACAGGGCTAAATGATATGATACTATAATTGAAGGGTTTAGGGTAAAACCACCTCCAGCCTCTCCACTCATTCTCAGAATGTAAATACACTTTTACTAGGATTTTACGGGCTGTAGTTGTTTAGTTTTATTTTGTGAGGTTGCTATGATGTGGGAATGTTCAGCTTAAAATATTTACATTTTTGTTTAACAGATAAAACGTCAGATACCTTTAGAGTATATTGCGGTAATAGAGAATGTAGACAGTGTGGAGTCTATGTATTTGATATGACTGAAAGTTTAATAGTGTTGTGCATAACTTAGGAGAAAAACCCTTAAACATGAAAAAACACATTCTCTTTTTTTTTTTGAAATTGATTGAACTTTTAGGTTAATTGTATTTATAATAGAAGAAATGTGCCTATTTGAAATAAATTCTGTTTGTTTTGTACCCAGTTCAACTATCTAATTACCTGTTATCAAGTCAAAATTCCTTTTTTTGTTGTTGGCTTTATACATTTTCTATTTAACAAATCATATTCAAATCTTTATTAAATTTATAATTGGATAATTTACAATACCTACTGTGCCATTTCTGGTGCTTTACTGTGTAGCTTGTGAATACCAAATGCTTTAGAATGTGTTCTTCAGACTTTGAAAGAATGTTATTTACCCCAGTATGAACCACACATAAGGAGATATACATGCAGACAGTACCCAAAATCAAAAAAATGTATTCATGTTATTATATTTGGCAGTTCACTTAACCTAAAATGACCTTGTTTTTCACATTTTTGTAAAATAAAAGATTTAGCTTACGTGGGCCCTTTGACTTACAAGATTATTGGAAAATGTACAATCTAGGTTTTTCTCTGGCTTGCTTTTATTGTGTTGTCTTCCAAAAAGCTTTTTTAGTATAGGCATTCACATTTCTGTGTTCATCACCTGTCTTAAGATTCCTCTTACTACACTTACTATTCAGTTTGGCTTTTAAATTGAACAATATTTAGTTTGCAAGGGGACAGTGTATTTTCTTTATTGTTGCTTTCTTGGCAGGATGGAAAATATATAAGGTTTTAAATAACCCTAGCAAATGAATCTTCTTTCTTTAAAATTAAAACCCCAATTAATTGTTATTGATATAGCTTTTAAAAGGTTGATGTGATAAATGGTATGCCCACTCGAGCTTTTATAGGTTTTGAGAGGAATTGCATTCATATTCAGGATAAGCTAAGAAGTGACGTTTAGCAGATATGATCAGAAACCAACCCTTCTTAGTTCTATATTTCTTTTTTTTTTTTTAATTTTATTTTATTATATTGTGTTAATCACCATACAGTACATCCCCAGATTCCGATGTAAAGTTTGATGCTTCATTAGTTGCGTATAACACCCAGTGCACCATGCAATACGTGCCCTCCTTACTACCCATCACCAGTCTATCCCCTTCCCCCACCCCCTCCCCTCTGAAGTC
>NC_048224.1:109594464-109658098 GCF_002007445.2 Ailuropoda melanoleuca | reverse complement strand
TTCCATACAAATTTAAGGACTATTTGTTCCAGTTCTTTGAAAAATGTCCTCGGTATTTTGATCGGGATAGCATTGAAAGTGTAGATTGCTCTGGGTAGTATGGACATTTTAACTATGTTAATTCTTCCAATCCATGAGCATGGAATATTTTTCCATCTTTTTATGTCTTCCTCAATATCTTTCAAAAGTGATCTATAGTTTCTAGCATATAGGTCCTTTACGTCTCTGGTTAAGTTAATTCCAAGGTAACGCATGGTTTTTGGTGTTATTGTAAATGGGATGGATTCCCTAATTTCTCTTTCTTCAGTCTCGTTATTCGTGTATAGAAATGCAACTGATTTCTGGGCATTGATTTTGTATCCTGCCACCTTACTGAATTGTTCTTAAGTAACAAAGACAAAAAATAGTTGAGCTGATTAAAAAAGTCTAGTCAATGGGTAATCATTTATTGATGGTTCTTTGTTTTTTGCCTAGTTAACAAGGTGAGGACAGACGTTGACTGCTCTTTACTCAGCATTTTATCCTCGGGGCCTGTAGCGGGCATATAGGTCTTGATTATTATTTTAAATGAATAATGATCTAGAGAAGGTTGCAGGGGGAGAAAAGGAAATGTGCTTTGTCCATTGTAAAAAAAAATTACCAGTAAAGTTGCATATAGGGTTATATTAATTATTTGCTTTAATGAGCCCACTTCTTTAAAAAAATTATTTGATTAGCATAGAGAAATATAAAGCAAAAATTGAGAAGCAAAGCTAAACTCTGCTAGAAAGCCATCTAGTGGTATCCAGGAGGAGTATCTTTGTAATGAAATTTACTTTTGATTATGTCTGGACTTTTAAGTAGAAACTTTTATGCCTTACTTGGATAGCACTATTATAAGATGTTTAAATTCTTTGAAATGGTTTCAAACACACTAAGTAAAGGGTAATACTCATTCTGCTATTGTTTTTGTGCTGTCGAGGACTTTGGATGCATGACAAAGATTTGTGTTGCAGAAGGTAAGGGGTTGAGCACTGTGAGCTTGAGTGAATACACATTGATCTGAGAGACTCCTGTTCAACGTGATCCTAAGGAAAGAGAAGAAAAAAATAGCTAAATGTTTTTTCTTCGTTTTCCCTTTTGGAATCAGGTATCGAAGATAAAGAACACATCAAGATAGTAGTTGCTTTTAGAGGCCTTTTTAAAATGAGCTCTGGGCTTATTTTAGGCCATCAAATGAGAGAGAATTCTGTACTATTTTAAAAAATGGAAGTAGTGTTAATTTCAGTGAAATGAAGTTTTCTCTTTAAGGTTATTAAATATGAACACAGGGACACATGGCTTGGCATTTTTAAAGGCAGTATTGGTAACTCTGGAAATAGTTAAAAACATTTATCAGGTTTCATGGTCAAATATTTCTCTAATTAAGGTTAGCATGGGGCATTGTTTTCTCCTATACATCATATATAAAACATTAATGGTGTTGAAAATGATCCAAGTTGTTACTTCTGAGGCTATCACCTTTGTCAAAAAAATTGCAATTTATATAGCAAACATGGTTTGCTTTTTATGCTTAGCAGAGTTCCCATTTATAAGATACAGAGTGAAACCTCCTTAGGAAGTTATTCCTGATACTTTTACATGAAATGACTCAGTTTGGGAACCTTTTGTATGTCCTCAGTTTTTTTTTTTTTTTTTTAAGTTTACTTTTCAATCAGATGTTAGTGGTTGCTTCCTAAAAGTCATTTGGTATGATTTTACAAATACAACAAAATGTTAAAAATACTGTGTTTTAAGAATGCATGGGTTTTACATAAATCGTTTTGTTTTTCTTAGCAAGCAGAGATGAACTGCAGTCCAGAAAAGTTAAACTGGACTATGAAGAAGTTGGTGTATGTCAGAAGGAGATCTTAATAACCTGGGATAAGAAGTTGTTGAACTGCAGAGCTAAAATCAGATGTGATATGGAAGATATTCATATTTCTCTTAAAGAAGGTATTCTGGATCTTTTTTTTTTTTTAGTATAGTTGCACAATGTTACGTTAGTTTCAGGTGGATCATCATGATAATCTTTCTTTTTAAAGATTTTATTTATTTGAGAGAGAGAGAATGAGAGCAAGGAGCACAAGCAGTGGGTGAGGGGCAGAAGGAGAAGCAGACTCCACGCTGAGCAGGGACTCGATCTCAGGACCCTGGGATCATGACCTGAGCTGAAGGCCAATGCTAAACTGACTGAGCCACTCAGGTGCCCATGTAATAATCTTCTTTAAGGAAAATGTTTAGAGATTTTTTTATTGTGTAGCTCAGGCAAACGTGCTTTGCCTATTAAAAAAGGGAAGTAATTTGCTTTTGACTGCAGTCAGTGACTCAACTGAGAAGAAAACAGTGCTAATGGAGAGACTGTCCCTGAGGAGCCAGGAGACACCTTTCCTGTAGATTTCCTGACTTCTTCAACCAGCTGTTCTTAGCCCCGTGTTGTTGTTTACCAAGGAAGGAGTGAACGCATCAGTACAGACCTTAGATTATATGCATAAAAATAACTTAGACTTATAAACTTGACTCATTTCCATCATTTGGTCAGAAATGTTTATGTTTATGTGTATATGTATATGTATTATGTATATTCACTACATGTCTGTGTATACATAAGCAGATTTATATTTTTATTAACCAATCAGTTTTCCTTCCATCTATGTGTTCCTTTGTTTATTTTGGAAAACTTGCTTTTATTTAGCCATTATACTGCATTGCTGCTCTGCCATATAAACTGACTGATATTTAAATATCTTACATTTAAAATTAAAACTAGCATGTGAATATTTGAGGTGCATTTCTGTGACCCAGATATTAAAATGAGAATCTGCATGGCCTGCATAAACTGAGTGTAAAATAAAAATACAAAAATAGCCAAAGAAATCTGATAATGAACCTTATTTTAAAAGATTATGATTAATGTGTGAAAGTGTTGCACAGTTAAATTTAAATGAAGCTGAGAATAATTTTGTAAAATGCTACATTTACAAGCCTAATATATTGTTTTTTTTTTTTCCTCAAAGATATGCAAGTCCTAAAGATTTTCATTGACTGTATTATTTGGAACACAACAATGGTTAATAGAATGTGTGTGAAATGTCGATCACACCATTCTTTGCAATGACTTTTAAAGAATGTTAAGAATGGCTCATCTTTCCATTTCTTATAGAATGCATTTTATTTTATTTTTTTATTTTTTTAAAGATTTTATGTATTTATTTGACAGAGAGAAAGATAGCCAGTGAGAGAGGGAACACAGCAGGGGGAGTGGGAGAGGAAGAAGCAGGCTCATAGCGGAGGAGCCTGATGTGGGGCTTGATCCCAGAACGCCGGGATCACGCCCTGAGCTGAAGGCAGAAGCTTAACGACTGAGCCACCCAGTCGCCCCTATAGAATACATTTTAAACTTCTTTTTTTAAATAAGATTTTAATTTATTTGAGAGAGAGAGAGAGTGCATGAGCGGTGGGAGGGACAGAGGGGGAGGGAGAGAATTGCAGGCAGGCTCCACACTCATTGTATCATGTACTCCAGAGAGGCTGAACTACTCTGGGTCCCAGTGTATGTCCCAGGCTGTTTCTTGCATGGAATGCTCCAGTTCTTCCTACACTCCTTCTTCCTTATGTTTTACCTGCTCCCCATTCCCCCTCATCCCTTTATTTCCACTCCTCTCCTTCTCATTCTTCCTTTCTCTCCTCATTCCTTGCCCATCTGAGGGTGTTCAAACATTCCTCTTCTGTTTTTTTTAAATAACTAATTTCTTTTTTTTTTTTTTAAAGATTTTATTTATTTATTTGACAGAGAGAGAGCGAGCACAAGCAGAGGGAGTGGCAGAGGGAGAGGGAAAGAGAGAATCTCAAGCAGGGAGCAAGGGCAGAGGGAAAGGGAGAAGCAGGCTCCCCGCTGAGCAGGGAGCCCACCTTAGGGCTTGATCCTAGGACCCTGGAATCATGACTTGAGCCGAAGGCAGATGCTTAGGCAGATGCTTAACCGCTTAACTGACTGAGCCACCCAGGTGCTCCAACATTCCTCTTCCCAAAGGGACTGCTGCCCACACTCCCAGCCTGGAGTGTTATCTTTTCATTCTCAGTTCAGATACCATTTCTTCAGAAATAGTATGCCCTTTTCTCTCTTCCACCAAAACAAATTAGTTTTACTTTGTTATTTTTTTCTTATGATTCTTTTCCTTTAACTGTGCTTATCATAATTTGTAATTTTGTAATTTTGTGTTTATGTATATATTTGCTTAATGTTTTTCTCACCCCACCACTGCATACGTAGCACCTAATCAGCATCTTGTGCAAGTTATTTACTGAATGAACACATGGATGAATGAATGAGACTAATTGCTGAGAATGGATTTATTCATCTTCCAGGGATGAAGTATCCTTAGTACCGTTCTCTATACTTTGCTACATGTTAGATGTTCAACAAATACGCATTTAGCTGAAGTGAATTGCCTTCCTGCAAAATTGTTGTTGGATGGATAATAAAACAGCCTACTCATGTTATTAGAGATTCATTTAATGGGCTAATGAGAGTTATGACATGTGATCATTCATTCGTCCAACAAATGTTTAAGTAGCAAGGTATGTTTCTGGTTTTCATCATACAGAGATGAACATTTGCTCGCTATTCTCAGGGAAGTGGGGAAAATAGGCAAACATGCAGTGTAGGGCTAATCCAATAGGTGATGTTAGAGTGTGTGTCAAATAGTATGTGAAAAGGGAGTGATTACTCCTAGAGATGTGAGAAAGAGCCTCAGCAGAAGAATGACATTCAGGCTCTGCCATAAAAGATGAATAGAAATACACTGTGCTATCAAGTGGGGGAACTTAGGAGTCCATAAGGCAACAGTAGGAGCAAGAAACTGGAGGTGAGAAAATAACCATGTGCTTCTTTTACTTAGTGTATGGTGCAGAATGGGAGGTAATGGAACTGAAGAAGGTAGTTTGGAGGTATATTGTGGAGGGCCTTATAAATTATGTCAGTGAGCCCGAGTTATACCTTTTGGACGATAATACTTTTGGTTTATGCAAACAATCGTACTGAAGTTCAAAAAGATCAGTGCCATTAAACCTTCCTTAATCAGCTGGGAGCCCAGAAACCTATTCTCGATCCAGTTTACCTGAACTGAAAATACTTTGTGAAGTAGGGTATCCACACTATACAGAATTGAATTCTTTCTCTCCCAGTGCTTACTTCATTTTCTTTGGCATAAAAAAAAAAGGTTTGTTTTGTTTTGTTTTTTTTTTCCCGGGGGGGCACCTGGGTGACTCAGTTGGTTGAGTGTCCAACTCTTGGTTTCAACTCAGGTCATGATCTCAGGGTTGTGAGATCAAGCCCTGTGTCAGGCTCCCTGCTCAGCGCGAAGTCTGCTTGGGATTCTTTCTCTCTCTCCCTTTGCCCCTCCTGCGCCTGTGCTCTCTCTCAAATAAATAAAAGAAAAAAACAAAACAAAACAAAGTTTTGGTGTAGTTTGAGATGCTGGTGATACCCTTTGGTTCTAGAGCATAATGGAGTTAATGTTGTATTATGTATGCTTGATGTTGTCTTGTCAGAGGACATTCTGGAGCACTCCAGTTATGCCTTCGTCTTGTACTGACCATTCTTATTATCATTCTTTTATGACTATATAAAACTGCTACTTAATTCTCTTTTACAAAGTTATTTGTCGATGTCAAATATTTAGAAATTATAAGTATTGACATTTGTTACTGGCTTCAAACCAAACGAAAGGTGGAAATAGGCAGCAGTACATTTCATGATTTCAGAATTTGGCCTCTGAAGCCAGACTCAGGAGTTCTATTTCTAAACTTCCATTTACTAACTGCACAAATTTAGGCCAATTGCTTAGCTTCTTTCTGTCTCAGCTTGGCCATCTGGAAAGTGGGGATAATAGTGATTGCCTATCTCATTGGGTGGTTTTCTGAGCATGGGTATAATGCTGAGTAGCAAGGCACCCTCGATAAATGTTGTATTAGGTGCCCAGTCAGTGTTGGCTGATGTTGTTAACATTGCCTTTATTATTATTTGAGGTTTTCTTTCACAGGGCATCGGCGGTTACAGGATTAAACTTGTCAGAATATGCTTCTGTCAGTGCATCATACTGTGTGATCAGAGGGTGGCACGCAGGACAGTACAGCTGCCTGTTTTCAAGCATTACATTGTTCCTCAGCTGCGATTTACCAACTTCATTCCAGAGTTCGAGACCTTGCTTTTTTATCTTTGTAGGTGTTCCCAAAAGCCGACGAGGAGAAATTTGGCAGTTCCTAGCTTTACAATATCGTCTAAGGCACAGATTGCCCAATAAACAACCACCTCCTGACATATCCTATAAAGAACTTTTAAAGCAGCTCACTGCTCAGCAGCATGCTATTCTTGTGGATTTGGGTATGTTTCTTAGATTGATTATCGTACAAAAGTAAACGATAGGTTCCTTTGTTGAGTTTTTTCAGGGGTTTTGCTTGGGTTTTTTGTTTTTTGTCGCTGTTTGTTTATTGTTTTGGTGTTGCTAAAGAAGATCTGTTGCCTTATGCAGAGCTGCTGACTCTGCCCTTTCTTGAGAGCAAATTGGCTTTGTATTTGTTTGAATATACCGTAAGTGCCTGAATACGGAATGAAGTTTTCATCCCCAAACTTGCCCCCCCCAAAAGGGTGTTATATTTGAATCATTATAAAGGTCATATTATCAGATACTCTCAGTTCCTGTATTTTGAACAACTGGCTTTTGTTTGAGATACACATTTATTCTCTTAATCAACACTGGTTTTAAAATAGGTTAGAATAGGTTAAAAGGGGCGTCAAAAAATTTAAACGAGCCTTTGAATATCACTTTAAAAAGCGATACAGTAAGTGATTATGTTGTGGAAGCATGAATAAATCCCAATAGGATGAAAGAAAAATGAGCTGGCCTAATATGTGAATGGGTACTTGTGACTGGGGGAGAATTTCCAGTAACAGCATCATAAAGCTATCTTTTTAAATGCTGAATTTCACAAAACTAATGGAAAGTAAAAATGGTATGCTTTAAAAAATTACATTGTCTCTAGTGTTTCTCTAATTTAGCGTATTATAAATTTTATTATTTAAAAATGCCTAATTAATTGGATTAAATATTATACATTGGCATTTGACTATTTCATCTGTATCTCTAGAAGTTGATGTATTTAAAGTGGCCAAATATGTTACTTGAGCCTGTCTGAGATAATAAGGGATCACCTTATATTTGGGGTCACCTTTTATTAGGGCATATAAAAATCACTGGCCAAAACCTAGTTTGGATCTCTGTTCCCTTTGGATGATAAACAGCTTTTGTTGGGAAAGGACCCAACTCAGTTAATATTTTTTGAGTCAATATTTTTTGAAAAGGGGAATTTTACAGAGAAACTGAAGACTTCAGTTCTTGTCTGATTCTACCACTAAACTGTGGTTTTAGGCAGATTACTCTGCCTCTGAGTCTCAGTCCTCTCATTTAAATGGGCAATCCCTCTGGATGCCCACAGATCTCTGGTTCTGTGACTAAAAGTTGATGACCAGACTAGAAATTGGGATGGTTCACTTAGGGCTAATCAAGATGTCCTAAGAAAGAGAGAAGGAGATGAAGAGATCAGATTATAAGGGCAGGCTGGTCAGGAAGAAAATGGAGCTAGAATTAATGTCTTGGATAGAGAGAACATTTGTAGTTTTCTTTAGCAAAAATTTTAAAATATGAAGTAAAATGATAATTTAAAAAATCATTTATTTAACTCTCCTTGTAGCCATCTGTGTCCCTCAGTGTGTTCCTATTTTCTCCTATCTTCCCCTTGCTCTGCAGAATTAATCTTATCAGTTCCCAGGGGAAAAAATAAAACAAAACAAGATCACTTTTAAGCATATGTGGTGGAAAGCATTTAAAGATCTGGCATTCTTACAAGTTCTCACTGACAGTAGTCATTTCGCAAGCAAGCTGATAGCTCCTTCGTTTTCGCAGCCTAAGGAAAGCCCCGTGCCGGTGTACACAGCTTCGGCGACGGAGACGGCTTTGTGTCAGTGCTCAGTGCCAGCTTGTCAGTGAGCCAGGACTGATTTTTGTTTGCTTGCTGGGCTGTCTCTATGGTAATTTTATGCTCCAAGGTGAATTTTTAGAGGGGAATTTTTTTGAAATCAGCTTGACCCTTTGCTTTACTTGTCCTTTTTTGATATATTGAAAAAAGAAAAGAGGTCTACATGGCTCATGGAGGTGGTTTAAGAGAACAAAGGATATTTGAAAAAAGGAGCGTTTCCTGAAAGATGGACCGAATGTAAAAAAAAAACAAAAGAAAAAACACAAAACAACTTCAAAAAGTCCCTCCAGTGTCCTATTACAGGAAAAGCAGGACTAAATCTGCTTATGGACTGCTGGGATTTCCTTTTAAATAATATGAGACCTTTTATAAGATTCTGATTTCAGTCAGAGTGGTCTTTTCTTTTCTTTTCTGTTCTTTTTTTTTTTTAGAGAGAGAGAGCGAGCACGCGAGCGCACAAGTGGGGCCGGGGTGGGTGCAGTGCAGAGGGAGAGGAGGAGAGAGAATCTTAAGCTGGCTCCATGCTCAGTGCAGAGCCCATCATGATGCAGGGCTCGATCTCATGGCCCTGAGATCATGACTTGAGCTGAAATCAAGAGTCGGACACTTAACCGACTGAGCCACCTAGGCTTCCTGAGGGTGGTCTTTATGTGAACTTAGAATTTGCCATGATTTATAGCCAGAATAGATTTTATGTTCTATTTTCCTGGGGTCTCTCCTGGACATGTCCTTGATTTGTTTGTGAATGTGTTGTTGTTGCTGTTTTCTAGAAAGAAGTTCTTGTTAGCATCAAATGTTTGCTTCCCTTTCATATGTGTACAGATAGGGGTGGTCAGGCAGGTAGGATTGAGGGCTTGCTAAAGAGACTCTTAGGTGGGTATTCAAGCAACTCTCACTGGTTCAGAAAAGAATGTTTGTTTCTTCCTGGAAATCACTGCATTGCAACTTCACGTTTGTCTCCCAAGCATCAGTATATCTCAAAAACATTTCTTTTCTCTTCCTCTGCAGGAAGGACATTTCCTACTCACCCTTATTTTTCAGCACAGCTTGGGGCAGGGCAGCTCTCACTCTTTAACCTCTTGAAAGCCTACTCACTGCTGGACAAAGAAGTGGGTTACTGTCAGGGGATCAGCTTTGTGGCTGGAGTCCTGCTTCTGCACATGAGCGAAGAGCAAGCCTTTGAAATGCTGAAGTTCCTCATGTATGACCAGGGCTTCCGCAAGCAGTACAGACCTGACATGATGTCGCTGCAGGTGAGGCACACGGGAAGCTGTTCCGGGGAATCGTGGCAGCAGCCCTCTTCTGCGTCACAGTTACGACTGAAAGAAATTGGGACCCATTGTCTTGGAATTTGTGTAAATATGGAGGCGTGTTTTAAGTTCACTGTTTTAGTGCGGGATTTGCTCTTTGGCTAAACCTCTAAGTGTACGACAGTGCGTATGCAGAAAAACTCTTCTATGAAGTTCCTGAAGTGAATAAATAAGCAATTCTAGAAAGTTAGTGGGTGGGTACTCAAGTCTCTCTCCCCTAAGTCTGCAGGTGGCGATCGAGAAAGAATCAGTCCTCTTAATTTGCTTTTCCGCAACCTGTCAATTGAAAAGAATCATAAATCTTATTTTTAAATCTAAAAATAAAATGTTTTTTCCTTTTACCATGAATGCATCAGTGGCAGATAGCTGTCATGGTTCTCTTGAACTTACCATGTCTCCCTCCTTTATCTTCATGTCAGATAGGACCTTCTGGAGGAAAAGGTGTCCAAAGTCAGTGGTTCTTTTCAGTCTGCTTTTCTTAGCATGCACTGCAGAGGCACCATTAACATGTTTTAGCCGTTTTCAGCAGGGTATTCGCAGCCACTGTGATCTTCATCCTATTTCAGACTCCCTGTATACACATTTCTCCCTTCTAGTTTAAAGTCTACTTTTTTTAATGTATTGGTTTCTAACAAGCTGTTTAAATTTTATCTATAGATATGGTATCAAAAACAGCCACTACTTTTCAATGTAAAACTTGTAGTAGTGAAAATATAAAATAAGACTTTAAAGAGAGGAATGTCAGAGTTCGCCTCCTTTGAAATGGGGTAGGCAAGATGCCCAGTTAGTCATAATATTATGCTGTAGATAAGAAGTAAAATATTTTAAAAATGCTTTTCAAATATACTCTTTTCCCTGGTTCCCAAGGATCAGTTTTTACATTTAATATTTTAGGTACCAATCTACAGACAAAAAAGGACTGGGTTTTTACCTTGTGAATATTACAGTAAGTGGTATTTTCTTGAGAAGATCAGTGGAGAGGAAGTGGTCCATTTTTCCTCTTTAAGATGAAATTTTTGCTAGGGAAATAGGTAGGGCTTTCCTCTCAGTTTTGGGTTTTCAGGTGTGAGTTCATATGAAGGGTCTTCACCAGGATACATAAATATAGTGATTTGATTCCTAGTTGATGACTATTCATAGGTCTGTTAACATTCCACAAGTCAAATAATGACAATGGAAGGTTTTATTTTTTACTTTTTTTTTTTTAAAGATTTTATTTATTTATTTGACAGAGAAAGAGAGAGAGAGCACGCACAAGCAGGGGGAGCGGCAGGCAGATGGAGAGGGAGAACCAGGCTCAGGGAGCCCGATGTTTGGCTCGATCCCAGGACTCTGGGATCCTGACCTGAGCTGAAGGCAGGTGCTTAACCGACTGAGCCACCCAGGCGCCCCTTATTTTTTACTTTATTTCTGAAGTTTTTCTATATCTCATGTTGGATAGGAAGCACTGGATGTCCTTGTAAGGAATTAAGTAGGTCTGATTTCCAGAAATAAATTTGATATCTAATATTAAAAATTTTAAAGATGGAAAGTACTCGTGAGTTGTGATTTAGGTCCATGAATAGAAAGACAGATCCAAGTATCACTTTAAAAATGCAGTGATTTTTCTTTTTTTCTTTAGATTTTATTTATTTATTTGAGAGAGATAGAAAGAGAAAGAACATAGAGGAGAGTAAGAGGGAGAAGCAGACTCCCCGATGAGCAGGGAGCCCTACAAGGGGCTTGATCCCAGGACCTTGAGATCACGACCTGAGTGAAGGCAGATGCTTAACCGACTGAGCCATCCAGGTGCCCCAAAATGCAGTGATTTTTCAATTTAAAAATTCATCAATTTGATATCATAAAAACTCATGTAAATTGGATAAATACATTTATATGGCTTGCATCTACCAAGAAATATTTTATATCTATAATAATGACAATGAAGTTGTTTTCATCTTTGGCAGCATTTGTTGAGGCTGCAAGATTGGGGACCTTGTTCTAGGAGGATAGAGGTTTTTTCTCTGTAAGTGAGGTATAACACTTTTCCACTTTCAGGAGCAGAAGGTGTTTTTTATCCAATCAGTATGACTTTCAGAAGTGGAAGCAGCAGTGGGCTTGGATCACTTGATGGGATTTCCGATCACCTGCGTGGTGTGAGCTTGGGCGCTGCTGGGTCTTGGCCTCGGTTCCCTTATGTGTGACGTGAGGGGTTTGAGGTCTCTTTTAACTTTGTCTCCTCATGTTATGTGGCTGCTGTTTTTTGTGTTGAGTGTAAAAGCATTTTGTCTTTTATGTGAAGTCTCTGCTCTCCCCTTTTCTCTGTCTTCTCTACCTTTCTCATCTCTCTCCACATTTCCCTCCTCTGGTTCTGCCTCTTTCATCAGAAGATTTGCCATGTTATCTATACTGTAAAACTGAAGAATTACTTATTCTTAGCAGATGGCATTTTATCATTGAAGTTTCCTTTGAAGGAAGATTGGATTGTGTTTTCATTTGCCTTTTTTCTAAAGAGATTTCATGTAATTCTACCTTGATGGAAGAAATGTTCTAAACCACTAGTTTAGAATGTAGAAAAGGAAAAGCTTCTTAAGAACAAACAAACATTGAAGTATTCTTTCTGTGTCACAATCCTCACTGAACAGGAACAGAATGCGTTTGACAATATGCTTCTCTTTACCTTGCTAATTAGACTTCTTTGATTTTTGTGCTACCAAAACACTAATTCCTCTGTTGATAGAGCCCAGTATGTCTAGTTTCGAAATTGTAAATGGCCTAAGGGAAATATATGATTTTTCCAACATGACTGATTGAGATAATAATCACATTCTTTTAAGCCTTTATGTTTGACTGAATGTAAGCTTCTTGTTTTATAGCTATGACTTCCTGTGGCTCTTTCTTTCCTTTTACAGTGTGTGTGGAACTTAGTTTCCACAGACATGTGTTACAGATAAAGATCAAGCAAATAATTTGCCCTATTTATACATTGTACTTTGATTTTTAGTTTTGTGTTCTGGAAACAACAAAATAACATTGGTTATTTTAATGCATTTTGTAATGCTAACTATTTAAGGGTGATATTTTGATGATATTTTCTAGGGAAATAAGTTGTGCTAGATTTAATAAAATATCGTGTATATTTCATTCCAAAATGTCAAACTGATAAAACTGATCAAGTAACCACACTACTCAGTATGTTATTGTGTGGATAAAAATTTAAATTAAAGCACAATTCACAAATTCATTTATTATTTGCTGCCATATGCTGCCTTTATAATGTTTATTTTTTTGAAATACCAATAATCAAGCTGTAGCCAAATAAAATAATTTCTTCTTTTAATGCTAGAGATAGTCAGACTGTACTTTTTTGCTTTATTCCCCTTTGTCATAAAAAAAAAATGCTGCTGGAATACCTTGGATATTGGAAATCCTATCTCAAGCTTCTGGCTCCATAACATTCTAAGCCAGGCAGAGTCCTAGCAGCACCAGTTGCCTGGTGGGTCTAAGCCAGAGCTCCATCATAAATCAGATGCTAGGCCCAGCAAATAGAGACAAGCTTTGCTTCTGAACTAAATGTGGTAGATCCTTTTGAATGGAGGCTTTTCCAGAATTGGTCTGAAATTAGAATGGACCTTCCATGAGAGTCCTAGGCCAGGACAATTCTGATTAAATTCCAAAAGCAATGCCTTCCTACATGAGGGAAGATGATCATTTCCATGTATATATGTGATACCAAAACACACATGATAGAGAAACTTGCTCAGTCATCTTAGATGGGCTCTCCTTGACTTGCCTTCTGACCTCAGTGAAGTGAACTTGGACTTCAATATCAACTTTTATATAATAAAAATAAAACACTACTACTTTTATGTATTGAATATATGTGAATTTGTTATTAAATATTAGGGTAATAAAATTAAAGTTAATGTATTTTATGCACAGATAAATGCATAATATTTTATTTTTCTTCTCCAAATTAACTTTAGATTCAAATGTACCAGCTGTCCAGGCTCCTTCATGACTATCACAGAGATCTCTACAATCATCTTGAAGAAAACGAAATCAGCCCCAGTCTTTATGCTGCCCCCTGGTTCCTCACATTGTTTGCCTCTCAGTTTCCACTAGGATTTGTAGCCAGAGTTTTTGGTAAGAGATGCCTATGATCCAATGGAACAGTGTTATTTATTCCAAAGAATGTTCTTCTTGCCATGTGGTGCCCCAATTATTTTATCGTGTGTTACACAGAAGAGCAAATTGCTAATGGAATTTAATAAATGTGCCTGGCTCTATTCTGAGAGTAATTTAAAACCATATTGGTCTTAAATGAAATTGAAATTAAAAGGGAAAGAAGAATTGGGTCCTGTATTTGAGTAGCTGTGATGGAGCTCTTATTTTCACTTATACCCCCAAATCAGAAGACACTTTTTTAAAAAATCCAAGCTAAGGACTTACTGTGTATAATTTTCCAAATTTTTATACACATCCTTCTTAGCTCAGTTTTTGTTTTTGTTTTCCCATTGTCCCCTTCAACACTAATTCAAAACAGAGAGAAACATGTTCTCTGTTTGGGTCAATGGAAGTACCTATATCATTGTGTATTCTAATGACTTTTTAAAAATCTGACTTTTGTTAATAGGATAACTGAAATTCCTGTTTTATTGCTTAAGTGACTCTCCTTGCATGCCAATGCAGTGGTGGCACCAGTCTTTAAGACTGGGTGGCTCAGGGAAAATCCACTAAGCACAGGCAGTAAGGCCTGGGACAAGTTACTGAGTTCCCATCTTGCTTTATCACGGTGGTAGGCACCAGGAATAGACCATGGCATGTTTTATGCACCCTTTGGGGGTCCTTAAATCTATTCACAAGTCTTTAGTTAGGTTTATCTAAGTCCATTATTTAAGAAACAAAATTTTTTTAAAAAAGAACTCTTCACTAGAGGTTTGTTCGTAAAGATGTTTAGGACCTCTGCGACCTCAGAAAGGGCTCCCACAGTCTTTACATCCTGCTTATCTGGTATCCATGGTGAAAATAGTCAATAGTTGTAACTGTGCCTTTGCTAAATTGGAGCTTTTTGTCAAATTGTGAGTATTGGTCCGATTGTAGGTCATTACCAGCATTAGAAAAAAATGAGCTAGAATGGAATACAATGAAAATATCAGAGTGTAACAAATGGTAAGGAAAAATGTTTGGAGAAGCTTCAGTTTTGAAGATACGTGTGTAATATGTATACATATACCAGATTACAATGTATTTTGTCTTTCTTATTGGGGGCTCTGGTTTAAAAAGTTAAACACTGTATTAGTGTAATATAATCTGTGGACAAAGTGCAGCAAAAGAGCAAAATCAAAATGTGCAGAATCAAGTGTTCATCAAATTTCTCTTCTTTATTGAAATACTTGATTGGTTCTCTTCAGTTAAGTTTTTGGGTGGAGTTTGGGTTCCTATTCTTGGGTCTTTTAAAATCCTTTCATTCATTAGAAATATATATACATATATATACTTCTTAGGATATATATTTTTTTCTTCTCAGAATAATTTATCAAATCAAAATGATAAAACGATGTTTGAAAGCTTCTCTCTTTGGCTTATGCTTGGGAGTGTGATATCAGAATTCGAGAAACAAACCTCCACAAGTCTATTTTTTTTTTTTTTTAAGATTTATTTATTTGACAGAGAGAGACAGCCAGCGAGAGAGGGAACACAAGCAGGGGGAGTGGGAGAGGAAGGAGCAGGCTTCCAGCGGAGGAGCCTGATGCGGGGCTCAATCCTGTAACGCCGGGATCATGCTCTGAGCCAAAGGCAGACACTTAATGACTGGGCCACCCAGGCGCCCCCACAAGTTTATTTTTTTGCAATGAGAATATGACTGATATCATCAGCTCTGCAGTAGCTGCTCAGTACTTTTCTTTGAATTTAGTAAAGGGAAAGGGAAAGACTCATGAGCGGAAGTTGACGGTTTCCTATTTTTTAAAGACTCCCTGTTGCTTATTACTGATTCTAGAGTGGCAAAGATTGAAACTTTCATATAGAAATATTTGGTACTTTCAAAGCTATTGCCTGTTTGTATTTGTTAGGAAATGGAGATCAGAGTCAGGGTAGCTTTTCCTTTTTTCTCTTTTACTTCTGATTTAGGTTATATATTGCTTTTGATTTTTCTTTTAAAGTTTTTTTTAATTCCTGCTCTGATATAGGTTTAATTGCATATTAACTCATTCGTTTATTTTTTATTGTAATGAGAGTTTAATAGTACTAATTGGTTATGTTGATTTGTTTTTGTATTCCCTTTGTGAAGAAAAATCAAAGTATCAGTTGAATAAGCATCTTTAGGTCTACCTAGTCTCCATTAAATTTGCCACTAAAAATTATAAATACATAGACAAACAGCTATATAATTAACCTTTTTTTCTCTTTATTTTGGCCTAATCTGAGATTCCCAAATAAGTAAGAAAAATACTTAAACATCTGTTTGTTTCAGCCATATTATTTTTTTAAAAAATCTAGGTGATCTCAACCATATTCTTTTACAGAATATTGCATGGTTCCACTGCAGTAATTAAAAACAACAACAATCACAAGAAACACAAAAAGCCATTAGCACAAAGAGTACACTTTTTACAATAGTGGATGCATAATTTTGATCATGAAATTGTATCTCTCTCTCTCTCTCTCTTTTTTTTAGATATTATTTTTCTTCAGGGAACTGAAGTTATATTTAAGGTTGCACTCAGTCTGCTGAGCAGCCAGGAGACACTTATAATGGAATGTGAAAACTTTGAAAGTATTGTCGAATTTCTTAAAACCACACTACCTGATATGAATATATCTGAAATGGAAAAAATTATCACGCAGGTATGATTAAAATGATAATAATAAGATGTAAGGTCACTCAGCAGTTTCTCCACTATATATTAAATGCATTAGCATAAAGACTGAGTTTTCTTTGATAGATTTTTTTATTTGATCAGATATATTTTACTTGGAAATGAGATTATCATGGAATTTCAACATTGTGACATTTTCTGTGTGGCTGTGCACAGGAAAAGTGGTTCAGTGCTATGTAAGGAGTGTTTGGCGAATCTTTCAATTTAGACCAGTGCTAAGACTAAAGGCAGAGCTGACAGAGTTAGCAAGACCTAATAAATAAAAAAAAAAAAAGAGATCCACTTATCTTTGGTGATACTCTGTCTTAAAATATATAAGGAGTACACGTGGCAAGAGCCTAGCCTTTGGAATTAGACAGTATTGGGTTTGCAAAATGTTCTCTTTTATTAGTTGGTGGGCTTGTACACATCTCCCTAATCTTCTGAACTCTAGTATTCTCCCTTCTAAATAGGACAGTACTGATCCGAGAGGTTTTGTGAGGCATAAGTGCAGGGAAGAGTTTATCTTCAATGATTCAAACAAAGGTGCCTTTTTATAGAGGTTGGAGCAGGGTTAAGAGAACCAAATGTGGATATCCAAGTGCCCAGGAACTAGTAACGAAGACAGATCTAATCATGTTACCAGGCCCAGTGAGTGCCAGAACTGTCCAGGAGGGGATTCTGGAGGGTTTTGTGCTCTTGGTGAGCCAGGCAAGGAAGAAAGACCAGCCTCTTTCTCCTTCTCTTTGTGATCTCCTGCTGGCTGCTCTTTTGGGCCATATCCAACCAGAGCCAGCAAGAAAGGAGGTGTGAAAGGGGGACGCAGGTCACAAGGGTCTGTTTCCCAGGTCCAGCAGAATAGATGAGGGCAGAGAACGGAGCTTGGAAACAAATGGAGAATAATCAGTACACCATGTATCTAGTCCCTGGCTCTTCATAGGGACTAGGTTAAGTGGTAGTTATATGTTGATGGTGCTCGGATGACATGAACAAGCTTAAGATTCGTCGATGATGGCATTAGGAGTATTGCTAAAATCTACCAGTTTCCTAGAGGCACTTGGGATAGCAGATAAAAGAGTTTAGAGCAAGAGAAAGGGAATTTGACATCGTGTTCTGGTGCCTTGCTACCTTTTAGCTGTGTGACTTTGGGCAAGTTTTAAGCTCTCTGAGTCTCGGCTTCTTCCCTTACAAAATGAGAATAACAATGATGATCCTGTTACTTTTTCATATTGTTTTTAGGAGCAAATTTAACCAATTAGGTTGAAGAATTTTAAACACTGTAATTCACACTATAACATGAACTCTTGTTCTATGACATGTAAAAGTCTCTTTTTATAGGATCTAAATCAAAAGCAGATTATTCTGTAAACATCTATGAACACATTTTGTTAAAATGCTCTGTAAGCTGAAAAGCGTAGTTTTTATTTACCTATGTACTTGTTTATTAATTCTTCAGAAATATCTTTTTGAACTGGTGAGCATTCAGAGATTGTGCTTTTAGAGAAGTGATAATCTGATTTGAAGTCAGATCACCTCTCTTCTAAAATTAATGAGGGAATCACCTGGCTTTAGAGAGTATTGCTAGGATGAATGAATAGAATTTATAGGCAGGTAGATTTGGACTTGATATGAGAGATCTTTCTAACAATTAGCGTTGATTTAATATGGAATGGATTGTTGATATTAAAGGATACATTGATGAGCTTTATTTAAAATACGGTCACTGTAAAAAATGCCAATAATGCAGAAAAGCACAAAGGAAAAAATAAAAGTGAAAGAAAAGAAAACATACTACACACATCTCTTTGCTTATATATAAATATTAAGTGAAATCATTTTATACATGCTGTTATGTAACCTGCTTTTTAATTGAAATATATATGGAGTACTGGACATTTCTCCATGCCAATACATATAGATCCATGCTATCATTTTTAATGGTTGGTCACAGTCCATTATGTCCATGGTTTCCAACTAGGTAGGGAAAAAGTGATGCTTGTTTGAGAGTGATGACCAACTTCTCTAGATAATTCATTTAAATTCTAAGATTTGAGTACCTCTGATAGTAGTAGGATAAATAAGTAAGTCAGGCTTGTGGTTTCTTTTCTCCCCATAGTGTTAGCATAGACATTATTGCTTAAATGGCAGCTGCTGCCTCTTCTTCCCTTGCAAGTTTAGACTAAGGAGGCACTACCTGTCCACTAACTTCTAAGCAAACTGTCCTCCTACTTGGTGGCAATTTGGGAGAGCAGAGGCAGCCCTGATTAATCCCTACAGCTCTGTACAGTGCACAGGGTAGGCAGTTATGAAGATTCTCTGCGTGGTAGAATATGTTACTCCTAAGAGGCCCACGTGGATTAGCAAATGGATGAAAATATTTAGTATAAGTCCTGTCTGCCCTATTGACAAATTATTAGACATGTTTTTGGTCTCTTTACTATAGAAATACCCTATGCAATTTTGCTTGCTAATCAGCAAGATTATCTCTAACATAGGTTAAGAATTACTCAGTAACTAATGTTATTTATCTGGTATGCTACATTTTTAGAGAGTTAGCAGATTATGTATATTTTGGTTGCAAAATACCCTTGAGCATTAACTTGTTCTAGTGTCTTGGCCTCATTACAAGAATGTTTCCATTGTGTAGAAATAATCTATTTGTCCATATATAGACAGTCATACCTGTAATTCTTCCTTTTGATATGCCATACCATTCCTCATTAGTATTTGGAAACTGACATGAAGCACACCAGATACACAGACTGTATTTTGGTATACATACTAAAGGCCAGACTAACCCATGGTGTTTTCACGGCAGGTTTTTGAGATGGATATTTCTAAACAGTTACATGCCTATGAGGTGGAGTATCATGTGCTGCAGGACGAGCTTCAGGAATCATCATATGCTTGTGAGGATACTGAACCTATGGAGAAGCTGGAGAGGGCCAACAGCCAACTGAAAAGACAAAACATGGATCTCCTAGAAAAGTTACAGGTAAAGAGATAAAGATTTGCTCAAAAAAGCACTTGACTGCCTCCTGAATGCACAGAACTATACCAAGAATGATAGAGATGTGATGCGGATTGAACCATTGCCGACAAAGGGTCTGTGTGTCAGATTGTGTGCAAGTGTTCTGGGGGCTACAAATGCACATATCAACCTAAATATCACCTGGGAGAGAAAATGTACGCTCACAAAATATTAAATGGCAATTCAAAGCAGAATCTGGTTAAATACCTGGAGGGTGTTAACATGTATTTGGCTAAGTTCAAGGGCGGAGGGGTTGAATATGGGAAATTGGGAAAGCTCTGGAGGACTTGGGGCTTTAGCTGGACTCTGAAGGACTGGTGGGAGAAAAGAGTGGGGGGGTTGGTATAAATAAGGAAGATGGGGCAGAGCAGCAGAGGACGCTTGGGGTCAGTTTAAGATTTTTGTTGGGGAAAGGTGTGATAAATGTGATGGAGGCGAAACTATTGATAACTTTCAGTGTCAAGCAGAAGAGCATGGCTTTAATCCTTTTGAGAGGAAAATCTCTCACAGCTTTTAAGCTGTACTTTAGAAAGAACAATCTGGAAACATTGATGAGTACAGATTCGCATGGGGAGAGAAGGTATGGAGACTAGCTAGAAATCACTTGCAGAAATCTGGGGACAGTAAGAATTGTCTAGAGTAAAACTCACTGAAATGGAAAGAAAAGGAGGCATTTTTGAGAGAATCAGCTGAAAACATGTAACACATAGTCCCTGCCATCAAGGAGTTTACAATTACTTGGGAATATAAAATACTATGTATTTATTTATAAATGCACATTTACAGATTCAATAAGCAAGTTAGTATAAACTAATATTCCACATCTGCAACTTGTATGATGTCAGCTGTGTATCCAGACCCAGAGGGGCAGGGCTTAAGAGTGATTAGTGGAGGGGATGTTAGAAAGGGGACCTTCTGGGAGGTGGGGGAGATGAGTTCTGAGTTGGAGCTTAAGTGCCTAATGGCTACTTGGTTTTTGTCTACCCCCCACTTCCCAACATGACACCTGTTGCCAAACTAGAGAATACTAAAACTCTGCTTTATGTGGTGAGTCCCCTGACAGGAATGGCTAGGAGAGAAAGGCTTAGAAACAAGGGTTTCTACTCTCCAGAGTAATTGCTCCCCAAGGATAGGAACACTGACTGACTTCATTTCATCTTACATTAGCTCCTGTCCACAGAAAACTGTATGCCTATTCAAACAAAGAACCAACACTATTTTCAAAGAGAAAAACAGTTGATGCTTCAATGGTGATTAATTGAGCCCTTCCCCATTAGAGAAAGTGGGTTTGCACCTGCTTTATATTATAATGACTTTTATTAATAGTTATAGACTTTTTCATTGATGGTTAAATGCCATCATCACGTCTTGGTTCCCAAGTTATGTGGGAACCCTTGACACCCACTGAAACTGATAGGATCCCAAGTATGTGTTTAGAAAATCCTATATTTCTAGTCAGAGAGTGGAGAGCCTTCTTCAGCACCTCTGGGTAGCATCAGAATTCTCCTGTTTCTCCTTCCCCCAGATCCCACTCACTCTAGGGGAATACAGTGAGGCCCCCACCATGGTGGGATGCTGATTTAATAGTGCATTTTTGTTGTATTCACTGAAATGAGATGTATCTTGTCAGTACTACATTTGTATTTTTGAGAAACTGGGAAATCTCCATGTCACAGAGAGTTTCGAAGTATTTGCTTCACATACTATTTTATTAAGTAATACGATATGATGGGTTAATATACGTAAGGTCTGGCTGCTGTTCTGATGAGGAACCAGAGTCTTCAGATTTTTTGGTTGGAGGAATTTGCATTTGTTTTTCTTTCCCCCAAACAGATAGCTCATGCTAAAATCCAGACCTTGGAATCCAATCTGGAAAACCTTCTGACCAGAGAGACCAAAATGAAGTCTTTAATCCGGACTCTGGAACAAGAGAAAATGGCTTATCAAAAGACAGTGGATCAAATCCGGAAGCTGCTGCCAGCTGATGCGCTCGCCAATTGCGAATCATTGCTAAGAGACCTCAACTGCAACCCTAACAACAAAGCCAAGACAGGAAACAAGCCATAATTGAAGAAGCGCCACGTCAGCAGAACGTGCTCTTAGAATGGTGAAGAAGGGAATTGTCTGCGTGCTGCTGGCCCAACGCTGGACACCGGAGCTGACGGAACCACTGGAGTCTGGTGCTGAGCCCTAGTGCTAGAGGGTGGACCTCACTCTCATTAGAGTACGCCAATCCTAAGCCATTGTACATATGTAGACTGGTTTTTTGTTGTTGACTATGTACATAGAAATAAAATGGACATAAAGAGTTCACGCTTTCAGATCAAAGGAGTAGATGTATATTTAGAGTAATTTTTTAAATCAAAACTTCATGAAATCCACACCAAAGGGAAGTTAAAACGAAATTCCCCTTGGACATAGGTGAAATCGTTTTGTCTTTGTAGTGAAACAAAGCTAGAGCATCTTTGTATATTGAAATATACTTGAAAAAAATGAATGTATTTTTTTCTCCAAAGAACAGCATGTTTCACTCAATGGTGGAGAGGTAGAAACATTTGTGTAACTTTATGTGTATCTGTCTTAAAATCTACTGACATTATGTATATCTGAGGAAAATGACTGATTGCCAATCATGCCCCTATGGGTTTTTCAGGAAGGTGGGGGCCTTCCTCCCTCCCCCGCCCCTCGCTTTGTGCCAACTAGCATGTTGTGTCTACATGCATTTTGAGTCAGGTTAGGCATTACTTTGGAGATGCATAAGGAGAAAGCAAGACGTGATAGTGGAATCTACCCACCCAGCTCAGGGTGAAAAAAAATGTTAGTAATTTCCCAGCAGATTAGACCAGCATTGTTACTCAAACTAAAAATATCAGGCCTCCACAATTTAATTTAGGACCTAAATTGTCTAGATCAACTTTCTACTTTTTATTTAAATTACTCCTTACAGTCATGAATGGACTCCTTTTTACTTGGTGCCGTAGTTGGTGACAAGGATTTGTCATTTTCCCACCTACAGGAGCTCCTAATTTAGTTCTCTCTACCTTAAATGAAAAATAAGGAAATTATGATTGGTTTTCTAAAGATAATATGCTGTGTTGAGACACTTTTTTTTTTTTTTGCCAATTGACCGAATCTAATAAGCTCTGAATCATCTTTCCCTTGTATGTGAAAGTTTGTGAGAACTGTGAAATGTTTAAGAATAAACTGTTGAAATCCATTGGAGAGAAGTGGAAAGTGGCACCAAGCCCTTCTAAGACCTACTTCTGTGTTTGAACTCCCAGCTTCCTCAGCCTATGGCTTAGCAGAGGACATTCATGCATGCTGGGTATATGGAAGGAAAGTAATTTTCAGAGTACACATGCAGTTCTCCATTTCAGAGATGATTCTAGGATAGTGCCTCTGAAAGCTGATGCAGCATTTTTGCCTTTCCAAACGATATTTATCATCACTGCTTTTTGCAGTACTTATTACAGATGGATTACTTGGGATAATTTTCTTCAGAGGGAGTTTTTTATTCACTAGCTACAGTGTATTATAGGATAGAAGGGCAAAGCTCTCCAGGTTTGGGAAAACCTTGAAGAGCCGATGATAAACATCTGAACCCCTGCCTCTACACCATTACTCAGTATAAATATAATGATTCTTGTTACAAATCAGCATGCCCTCTAATCCAGGCAGTTTTTTAATAAAATAAAGTCTTATTGGTAAAGTTAATGTAATTTCTAGTTCTAGGAAATGTGAATTCTAGGTCCCCTATTAAGTTGGGGTTATCAACTGATTTATTGCTTGGATTCCCTCAAATTTCTCTATTTGTCGGAGAGGTTTTTCCTACGAGGAATATGACAGATATCATCTGGTTACTGTCTGGTATGAAAATTACCTTATGTGTGTGATATACAGGTGGTAGCCAAAGAATCTTTAAGGTGGGAAAAGGCACTTTTCCTTTCAGTTCAGTTTCAAGTAAAGTTTATTCTGGATATTCAAAGTCAGCGTTGAGTTGTGTTACAGTGTTCAGAGATTAAAGTCTTGGATACAGTATTTCTTCTGAAACTGAATTTTCTTTTTCTTTTGTGATTTTTTAAATGTTGCACCAGTTATGCTCATGCATTGTTACATCTTCATCCAATTAATGTAACGTCTAGCTCATTTCCAATAAATACATTGCTACGGTTTCCTTGGTATATTGGTTTTTGTTTATAACAGGAAAGAAGATGTTCTTGGTTAGAGTTCTTTACAAAATCTGTATGGGCTGGATTATTGCTACTTAGAATTGCTTCAATGATAACTATTTTTAATATAATCAGAAAACAAAGGTAATTTATGGAAATACTTATGAAAGTCCATTGTCAGTTACCAATTTTCAACTTCTTTCCCAGTGGAGCCTTTTGCTGATGAATATGAAAAAAAAAAAAAAAAAGACAACCACACTGACAGATTTGCATTCTATTCCTCTTGTTTTCTATGCCTCTTCATAGATAGCAAGGGAGAGAAGGAGGATAAGAAAATATAATTTTTAAAAAATTGGGTTAGCTTCCAAATAATTATGAATACTTATTGATGGATTTGATGTGAATGTGTTTATATATAATATGTCTTCAGAATATTCTCAAATATGTTTATAATACAATACAAGGATGTTGGATCTTCTTGCTAACTTTAGGACTAAAACTTTTATTAGATATTTTGCATTACAGGTAGTAAACACTTTGAGTGTCAGTATAGGCTTACATAGTATGGTCTCTTAATATCCATGTTCACTTACCCATTTTATGACCATTTCACCAACTTGTTTTCACTGTGCTAGATTAAGAATAGGAAATCTGTCATCTGAAGTATTTGGTCCTCTACCTTAATGAGTCACTCTTTTTTTTTTTTAAGATTTTATTTATTTATTCGACAGAGATAGAGACAGCCAGCGAGAGAGGGAACACAAGCAGGGGGAGTGGGAGAGGAAGAAGCAGGCTCAAAGCAGAGAGCCTGATGTGGGGCTCGATCCCATAACGCCGGGATCACGCCCTGAGCCGAAGGCAGACGCTTAACCACTGTGCCACCCAGGCGCCCCTTAATGAGTCACTCTTATTGGCTGTGATATATTGAGAAAAGCAGTAGATTTAAGGTGGGAAGTTATAGATCTGAGTCTTGGTTCCACCACTTTTATTTATTCATTCAACAAATAGTTTTTGTAAGCCAAGCTAGATGCTGAGTATTGAGAGGTGGAGAAGATACAGTCCTTGTCCTTAATGCACTTGCAGTCTAGTGGCAAGGGGATAATTAGGATAAACAAGAATTTATACTATTACAGGTATGCAAAGTAATCCCGATGAGAGTCATTTCACTCAGCCTGGACTGGAGGGACTGGCAGCACTGGAAGTAGGTGTCAAAAGCGTTTGAAGGAAGTGACGCTTGACCTGAATCTAGAAGAGCCAGTAGAAGTTGAGTAAGTTGTGTTAACCAGGAGATGAATGAGAGAGGATGGTGTATTTCTGAAATCACAACTCATTAATGCTGAAGTACAGTTAGTGCTCCCATGGGGGAGAGGTGGGAGATGAGTCTCCTGACAAACACAGACTGTATCATGAAGATCTTAGCGTTTGGACTCTACCTAGAGAGAAATGGGAGCTGTTAAAGTCCAGTAACCTGGAGAGAGACACAATCGGATTTGCTCTAATCTAAACCCAATTTCTACACTGGACAGAAACTAGGAAATGGGAGACTGTTTGGTGATTTTCATAAAAATCTAGGCCAGAAAAAAAAATTAAATAAAATACTAAAAGCCTGAGCTAGAGCAGTGTTGGGGAAGCAAGTCAGTGTAGACTTCTGTCTCTCTGACAGTTAGTCACTCAAACCTGCTAGTTTTATCTGCAAAATATTTGCCCATTTTCCAATTTCTGCCCATTGCAGCTACTTCATTCATCTCCTTGCTCTGGTGGGTTAAAATGAGATTATTTCCCATTTCTGGGGGACAAACTCCTAAGTCACAGATATTGAACTACTTTTTGTTTTGTTGACTTAGAAACGGAAGCAGAAAGTGGAGCCAAAGAGGAGAAGGATCTAGGATAGACAGGGAATCAGCTGGGGATGTAGGGGAAAAGCAATAGAAGCAATGGTCAGTGGGGCTTTCTGGAGTGACATGCAGTGGCTCTGCAAGCCTCTTCTCCCATCTACCCATGCCATTCAGTACAATGTCATTTTCTTGGTGTTCCCCATTATGGAACTAGATTTGTTTTGCTTCAAACCCCACTTCAGGGTGAGCAGCACCAAAGGGCATGCCACAGGGTGCCTGCCCAAGTGTGGGTTATCCTCTCTTACCTGGACTGCTCCTCAGCTCAGGCAGAGGGACCTTCCTAAAACATAAATCTCACCTAAGTTTATCTTCACTTAAAACTGTTCAAAGGCTCTTCTTTCCTTCCAGGATTATCCAGTCTTTTAAGATAACACATTTGGCCTTCTATGAGCCTGTCCATGATAACCCGTCTAGCTTTGTCTCCTGCCTGTGGCCCCATCTTGTCCCCTCCTCTAGTCAAATGGTTCAAGTCTACCTCCTTTCCTGAAGTAGCCAATCTTTTTGCTTTGGACAGGCTGCTCCCTTTCCAGAGAGCTTGGGAGTGCTCCTTTCTTCCTGTATTCTAATAACCTTACTACTTCAGAACACCGATAGGTCTGTGTAGTAAGACAAACTGACCACCCTCACTAACCCCCAGGGAGTAGTGTCATAGCATTAGTTACCTAAAAAAAAAAAAAAAAAGGAATCATGAGATTCTTTAAAGAGAATTCAACAGTCTTTACTCTCATCTGTAAGGTCGGTTTTGATAGAATAGCACCAGGATCTGAGAGCTTCAGCTGTGATCTAATTGAATATATTTGCATAGCTAAAGAATAGCTAGGTTAATCAGAAGACAATTAATTAGTCTTGGAAAGAAAGGAGAAAGAAAACCAGGCAGTTTTGGTAGGCAGTTTGGTAGGTCCAGTGGAGGGAATCCTAGCCAAGACCACTAGCAAGCCTCTAATTGTTAAAATGAATACAGAGAGTCCTGGCCTCCAGAATCCAAGCACTCTGCTCCCTCTGACAAGTCTGTCCTTGTTGACAGATAGATGTGTCATCTGTGTTAGACGTCTCAAGCATCCAATTCATTGTACTACCCTTGTTCTTGTTGTTTTTTAATGTATGCCTTCAAAGCAGGCTTCTATTTATGATGTAGTTTGTTTTTTTTTTTCTCTGTCACAGAGGCTAGGCTAGTTATAAAAGAGCAAATATTCAAATCCCTCTGACAGCACAGTTTTTCTATAAATTAAAAACAAGGATTCTGAATTTTCAAAATTGTGGTAAAATACACATAACATAAAATTTACCATCTTAATCATTTTAAGTGTATAGTTAAGTGGCATTAAGTATATTCACCTTGTGTATCCATTTATGAACTCTTTTTAATCTTGCAAAACTGAACATGTTAATAACTTCCCAATCCCTCCTCCTTCTAGCCAATGATAACTACCATTCTGCTTTTGGTCTGTATGAATTAGATGACTCTAGTATCTCACATATGTGGAATCATACAGTACTTGTCTCTTTGTGACTGGCTTATTTTGCTTAGCATAATGTCATCAAGGATCATCTATGCTGTAGCATGTATCAGAATTTGCTTCCTTTTTTTTTTTTTTAAGATTTTATTTATTTATTCGGCAGAGATAGAGACAGCCAGCAAGAGAGGGAACACAAGGAGGGGGAGTGGGAGAGGAAGAAGCAGGCTCACAGCAGAAGAGCCTGATGTGGGGCTCGATCCCATAACGCCGGGATCACGCCCTGAGCCGAAGGCAGACGCTTAACCACTGTGCCACCCAGGCGCCCCTGGAATTTGCTTCCTTCTTAAAGCTAATATTGTATTGTATGTATATACCAGCTTCATCTGTCATGGACACATGGCTTGTATCCACCTTTTGGCTTAGATGAACAATGTAATATGTGTACAAATATCTTTCTGGGATTCGGATTTTAAATACCAGTCTCAGGAGCTTGGTGTTTGTGAGTCCACCCATGAGAAATGAATGTGTGGTTTGTGTACTGAAGGAATCATATTCTTGTTTTCAAGGCCCAAGCTAGAGCAAACTCACTAGAGTAAATGATATCTTTTGGGTGATTTTTTTTTTTTTTTGGATTATATGGAAAGAACCCTAGAATGTAGAGGTGTGATGTTGGGCAAATTGGTTTTCTTAATAATAATTCTGCTTCTGCAAACATAGGAGAAGAATATGTTTTCTAAGAGATACTAAAATATTGCTAATATTCAAGTTTTCTCTTGGAAAGTAAAAGTCTCATGTGGTCTGATATTGTTTCCCTTCTCAAAATGAGTTAACTTGCAAATTCACCAATGCTATTTTTAATAGAACATGAAATTGCTCAGAAATAATCATTTCAGCTAAACATATAGCTAATGCTCTCTATGTTTGGGGTGTCCCATGGGCCTTTACAAAATGAAATGAGGACATTTCCTTTGTTGACTTTAACTAACTTGGGCATACTCAATTTTCCTTATACATTTATGTTCTCTTCTGTCTAGTCAACAATTACTCTGTTTGAGTCCTCTCTGCTCCCTAATTTAGCCATTCTGTGGTAAATTTGAGAGAGATCACAATTGGCTGTTTAATAAGTCTCTTAAAGCTTATGTAATGAGGTCATTCATTGGTAAATTTAATAGTACTTATATTTAAAGTCACAGGGCAATGCAGGAAGGGATATACCAGTGACCCAAGTAAATTAATATGCTTGATTTTCTTCCCCTTTCTCCTGAAGCTAAGCTTATTATCAACAATGTATGCCCTGGATAAACTGTCTCATATTCGAAGTATCAAAAGAATACATTTTACATGTTGTTTCTAAGAAAGGATTGCAAGACATAATACTGGTGCAAGTTTGGAAAATATGCTTACTTGCAATTGTATCTTTCTATTCCTCTGCTCTTCCTGAGCCTGGAGGAAGTAGGCAAAAGAGTTATTAAGAGCACAATCCCTTGCTTTCAAGATAGACTCCCTGTCACAAACAAAACACCACTTCCTGAGAGACTGTACCAATCTTCCCTTTGAAGGACTGTTTGAAGGGATGACAGCTGTGCACTTTTTCACTGTGCAGGTTAACTTTTTCTGTGACAGCACACTCAGACAGCATGAGCAAACTCTCACGCTTCTGTAGGCATTTTATTGAGCTAGGTTGTCACCAACCCACGCTTATTTGTGTACATGGCAAGTTACATGGAAGAACTGGGTTCACCCACTGCATATTTTGATTGATAAGCACATGAATTGTTGGTAGCATCTGTGAGATCCAGTTGTTACAGCTCTGTACAGGGATACTTGGACGACCTCAGATATAGTAGCAGGGATACTCAGAATCCCCTAAAACTTATTCCTGGAAAATGTTAAAGCTTCCAAAAGATTCCATGGGCAAATGAGTTTGAAAGACAATAAATTAGTAACGTTACACACAACATTTAACAGGCATGGCTCCTCAGGGGGAGCACTGAATGGGCAAGGAGACCATATCCCCCAGTGTTAGGAGCTCAGTTTTGTCAACATGTGGGCCAGCCTGACTGAGTCCTGGCTCCTCTACTTAACTGCTTGTTGACCTGAGGCCAGTGATCAAACTCATTAAAGCTGAATTTTCTTATCTTTCAAATGATGGGCTTAAACTAGACCTCTAAGGCTCCATTTAGCTATAAGATTTCTGGGGTAATTGATTTTCCAAAGCTCCAGATAAATTAAGTAAGGCACGTGGAAAGAGAATTCTAGTTCTGCTTTTCAGCTTAACTACCATAATTCATGTTCATCTCATAGTTGGTTTTTTTTTTTAATATACCATACAACTAATGAGCCAAGTAAATATTTTTTACTAGCCATTTTCTTTCTTTCTCTTTCTTTTCTTTCTCTTCTTCTTCTTTCTTCTTTTTTCCTTTTGCTACATAGTACAAGTCAAATTGAAACTGTGTGGTTAGCCTTTTTTTTTTAAAAAAAAAAGATGAATAAGTCCTTCCCGCCCTCTTCATTATGGGTGTTGGCTGTATCTGTCTTCTTGTCAGTAGGAAGAAGCATGTTTTTATTTATATAGACAATCATAAACAGCATACACATCTAATAGAGGGGTAAGTTGAAAGATTCTTTTTTTTTTATTCACTCAAAAGACATTTATTAAAAACCACCGTATCCCAGCCAGTGTGCTGAGTGCTGAGAACACAGTCTAATGGAGAATATAGACAAGAAGCAGCAGTATAATATAGTGAGATACCTATCATGCTAGGTGTAATAAGATAGTATTATTGAAGCAAATAGGGGAACCATGGAACCCAGCCTTGTGAACCTAAGTTTTTCTGACTAACAACAAAGCAAGAGTTTTGGATCTGTGGTAAGGAAGACCACCTAAGGCCAAAAGGCCTTCTCTGAGAGAAATCACCTAGAAGGGACTAGTGGGAGGACAGCCATAGCTGTCATTTTAGCTTTCTGATGATTATGCATCAGCAATACCCTTTATCTCAGAAGCAGAAATTTGTACTTCAAATCTGGGAAATCCAAGACATGCACTGGGAGTGTGGCTGTTAAGAATTTAATTAAAGCATTCCAATTCTGTTGGGTTTAGTCTTTAAACTGTGACTATCGAAGTACTTATAATCTGCCAGTTCCCTCTGGAGGGTTTAGTCATCAGTTGGCCTGATGGTTTTGGGCTTGTTTTTCCCTTAAGTGTACGTGGCTGAGGCATGAATGGAAAAATATAATCTTGAAACAGGTTTGCATCTAGGTTTAAAAAAAATTAATTAGTTTCAATACTTTAAAGTATGTAGGGATTTATTCAATCATAGATTGGTATACTGAATGTTATTATAGATCTTTCCACTAGATGACACTGTTGTTTCAATTTGTTTGCATTGATCTTTGCTTTCTTTGGAAAGGACTTCTTAGGACAGCAAGCTACTTGAAGAAATTACGTAGCTCCCCATTCTGCTTCCAGGTAAAATATATCCAATATAGGAAAATCTAGCTTATTTAGAAATGCCTTCAGGGAAACTACTTACGTCTCCCTTTGTAAGATCCCTAAAACTTAATTCTCTTTATTGTCAAGAAATTGTTTTATATCAAACCTATATTTTTAATACTGCTGTTTAAACACATTTCTTTTTCCTCTGTTCTCAATGGAGATGAGGAAAAACAGATCATCTTCTCATATATATAAGACTTTCAAATATAGAAGGCCGATATAAAATTGCTTTTCATCTTTTTTCCTTAAGGCAAAAATAATATAATTTCTTTTAAGTTTTCATCGCATTTTTCACCATTCATTCTACCTAATTTTTGATGAGATCTGGAATCCAAATTGAATTCAAAATACTCCAAGGCGTTTGAGTTTCTGTTTATGGCTGACTCACTTGTTACTGTCCCAAAGTTTCAGCAATATGACCTAACAATTTTTTCTTGGGTTCTCAGACAAACACCAAATTGGTTTAAGTCATGACACTTCATTCTAATGTTGATAATAGATACTAGAGTGGACAGGTGTTCATCAACTCAGACCTGCCCTGACCAAGTTAGCCACTTTATAAACATTATATCAGTGATCAAACTTTAGCATGCATGACAATCACCTGGGGGGCTTCTTGTTATATACAGATAGGCCCTGCTCTCAGAGTTCTGATTTCATAGGTGTGAGTGGGGCTGATAATTTTTGTGTTTCTGACACCTGGGTGATGCTGGTGCTGCTGGCCCAGGGACCATGCTTTGACAGCCTCTGCATTATATCATTTAATCTTCAAGACAACAATAAAAGATAAGTACTACTATTATCTCCACTTTATACATGAGGACACTAAAGCTTTCAGAACTTCACTAACTTGTCTAGAGTTACATACTTGGTAAATGGCACAGCTGACAAATGTAGGTCCTTCTAATTCAAAAGTTGCTCTCCCTAACCCTTAAAATGATGGTTCTCAAACTTGGCATGCATCAGAATTGCTGGAGAAGCTTTTAAAAAACATCAGGTATAGATTTTCTTTGACTCATGATGGGGTTATGTCTTGAAAAATCATAAGTTGAAAATACTGTGAGTCAAAAATGCATTTAAGGGGCGCCTGGGTGGCTCAGTCTTTAAGTGTCTGCCTTCGGCTCAGGGTGTGATCCTGGCGTTCTGGGATCAAGCCCCACATCAGGCTCCTACAGTGGGAGCCTGCTTCTTCCTCTCCCACTCCCCCTGCTTGTGTTCCCTCTCTCACTGGGTGTCTCTCTCTCTCTGTCAAATAAATAAATAAAATCTTTAAAAAAATGCATTTAATATACCTAACTTACCAAACCTCATAGCTTAGCCTAGCCTACCTCAAACATGCTCAGATCACTTACATTAGCCTACAGTTGGGCAACATCATCTAACACAAAGCCCATTTTTAAATAAAGTGTTGAGTATCTCAGGTAATGTACTGAACACGGTACTGAAAGTGAAAAACAGAATGGCTATATGGGGACAGAATGGTCCTAAGCATATTGGTTGCTGGCCGTCGTGATCATGTGGCTGACTGGGAGCTGAGGCCCTGCCCAGTGTCTCAAGAGAGGATTGTCACCTATCACTAGCCCAGGAAAAGATCTAAATTCAAAATTCAAAGCGTGGTTTCTAGCAAATGTGTATTGCTTTCACACCATTGTAAGGTCTAAAACTCATAAGTTGAACCATCATAAGTCAGGGACTTAATGAATCACATCTTCCATGGTAGGATGGGCTACCTGTTATTTGACAGGCTTCTCAAGAGATTCTAAAGCCCAGAGATTTCTGGAAACTGTGTGTTTAGCTGCACATTCTAATCTCTTGAGAGTTAAACACACAAACAAAAAAACCCCCAAAAAACCTGACATCTGGTCCCACCCCCAGATATTCTGATTTGGGCTGAAGTGTAGTTTAGGAATCGCAATTTTTTTAAAAGATTTTATTTATTTATTTGACAGAGAGAGAGATAGCCGGCGAGAGAGGGAACACAAGCAGGGGGAGTGGGGGAGGAAGAAGCAGGCTCCCAGCAGAGGAGCCTGATGTGGGGCTCGATCCCAGGACCCTGGGATCATGCTATGAGCTGAAGGCAGACGCTTAACGACTGAGCCACCCAGCCACCCCATAGGAATTGGAATTTTTAAAAGATCCCCAGTAATTCTAATGTGCAGCTTGAGAAGTGTGAGAACCACTGCACTAAGATTCTGCCTCTTGAACTTAACTGTTCATGTTTCTGAAACACTTGAAAATGAATTCATTATGCAAAAGAAAGGTTAAAGCAAGAAAACACTCAACAGCAGGCTTTAGTGGGGAGGAGCTCTGGAGGTAGTAGCCCTGGGTTTAGACTGTTTTGTCATTTACTAACTCTGCTGTAACCCTGGGTGAGTCACCAAAAATTTCCAAGTCTTGGTTTCTTCATACGTAAAATGAGAATACTGATGAGACCACATGCTCTTCCAATGCACAGCATTATTGTGAAAATGAAATAAAACTGTGTCTCTTTAAAGCTTTATGAATTCTTGAACACTAAACAAATGTGAGAGATAACTTCTGCCCTGATTTGAAGAGAGACTTCTCACCAAATATGTATCACAGCCAGCAATAAATGAGGCTCGTTCAGTTTTTTCTACCTGCAGCAGTCATAATGCCAGCTCTTATTCAGGTGTTATGTCAAAAACATTTCCTTGGATTTTTTTTTCTGGCAGGCATAAACACTGACAAAATCTTTTTTTATATCATTTGTATGCTTTCCTGAAAGCACCAAATTATAGGCAGGACTAATGGGTTGAGAATGCTTAAGGCCAGTTTATTGTGGCTTGCCTATGACATATCACCATCTGAAAAGCCATCACAGAGGGAAAAAAAAATCATTCACAGTCTAATTTAAATAATGGCTGCATCCTTGCAGTGATGACAGACTGTGACAGTTTATAGGTTTTAGATGGCGACTCCTTCACTTTGTAAAAACAGATCCAGCTGCCAGTGGACCTACAATTATTGCCACACACATTTATGAGTTTTCAAAGGGAAATTGAGTGGGCAGGTGCCATTACAACCAGGTAAATTTAGGTGAGTAAACGTATCCATCAAGTGCCATTCAAAAAATATATCATCTGCTCGTAAAGCTTCAAGTTCCTGAAGCCCAACTTCCCATTTGTAAGTTTCTATCATGTCTCCTTGGAATAGAGGTTGAAAATAACAGAAGAGGAGTAGAAGAAACATCTCTTGTAAGTGTGGAATTGAGAGAATCGCGAGTTATTTTCTCTTCCTCATCCTCAGTACAAAAGTACAATATTGAATCTGGGAAGCCACAGAGGACAGACTAGAGTGGCTGGCTGATAGAAAGAAGAGTGGGAGGTTGCAAAATGAATTAAAGAAAAAAATTCCCTTCGCCTTTTTAAAGGATGAGCTCTCTTAACCCCTCACCTCCATAGATAGAGCCTTCTTCATGGGTGAGACATACATTAACCAGGGAGCAAGGGGCCAAGGCTGCATAGGACGGGGCAAGTAGGATCCTCTGAGTGAGGCATGGCCATTCCTACCTTTGTCTTGAGAAACAGAAGATGTTTCCAAAAGCAGGGGGTAGGTTATTCTCTTTGCTCTGAATCCAAAGGGAAGGTGACAGAGATCCAAAATTGGAATACCAATAGCTACCATTTTATAATACTCTAAAAGATTAGGAAAATTTCTTTATCAAATTCTATCAAAAGGCACCTTCATTTTGAGGCCTAATTCACTGAAATGCAAAGATTGAAGTATTTTAAAAAATTTTTAAAAAATAATTCATCGCTGACCTTCTAACAATGTGAACACTTTCATCTGAGTTGACCATTTGAAATGCTGAACATCCTAGTTGGCTTTCTTTCCTTCTGTGGCTTCCCTGCCCAAGGCAAAGCAGAAAAGAATGGAGATTAGATAGTGGTCAGAGAAAGGAAATAAAGCCACTTCTATATAATATTAATCTGGCTTTCCATGATTCTGTTTATTTCTCAATGATAGTACTTACTAAGTTGTGTTGTAATTTATGGTTCTTGCCTATTCAACTATGAAACCGTCGAGGGCTACGCAATGCATTTCCCAACAAGTGTGCACAGTGTCTGGCACATATTAGGTGTTTGATAAATGCTTATTGAATGAATGAATATTTGAATCAACACATAATAACCTAAGAGAAAATCAGCAATTTATAAGAATTTTTATTTCATACATTCCTGTGTTTTAAAGTACATATATATTTTTATATGTTACTGGTATAGTCACTTTGCCAGAGTGGGTTACAAATACAGTCATTTCCCTTTCACCTCAGAGATCTTTGGGGATTCCATAGTTTTATTTTAAGAGAAAGTCACCTGGCTTACTTGAGGACTATTCTACCCCCAATTGTTCAAGAACCTCAGGAGCTTATTCAGTCTAGAAGCGTCTGTGCACAATCTGACTGATTGAGTGGTGGTCTGTGTCTTTAGTAGTCATTGCTTCGATTGATTGGGTCCTATGCTTTCTTGCTTGCCTTGCTCCCCTGATCCTTTACTGAGTTTTCTCTCTGGGTCATACTGTTCTAGGGGTACTATCTCATGTGTCTCTGTCCTCTGTTGCAGTGAGGCAGCAATCTGTTGGCTGCTTCAGATATCCACATACGCCAAGTGGGGCGCCATGCTCAGAATCTCAAGGTTACTTCTTTTGCGTTTAATTGTATTCACATAATAGGTTGGTCTCAAGGCTCCTCTAGGCTCAGTCACACACTGCTGGAAAAAGCCCTTTCCCTAAACCTCAGGCCCTCTCTTTGAGAAAATGGATTACCCCATAATTCCCTTACTCTCCTGGAGAGCTCCATTTGGAGCCCTTGTGGTCATTCCTACCATCAGGCCATTGTCAGGACCATTCCAAATATTCTACTAACATTGAACTTCAAAAGGGAAACTATGACTCTCATCTTTCTTTCCTCCCAGGAGGCTCCCAGACCTTTATGCAAATTTGTCCACCTTTTCCACAAATGCTGACTCTGCATAGCAAGACATACAGAGAAGGCAAGACTTTGTCAGGCTCCAGAAAATTCTGTGGTATCCTTCCTCCAGGAAATAGGTGCCTGCTACCCTTACTTTTGTTTAAGTGGGGTCAGTCAAATGACTCTTCTCTGAAAAAGGAAAATTTGATCCAAGATGCCTTGTTACATTCATCTAAAGATGCAAGAGTTTTTTGAATGCTATTCTAAAATTTCTTCTCAACACACACATACATATGCACACACATATGTAAATAAATACACATGGATACTCTTAAAGTCCATAGAGAACGTTAACAATAACCATCTCTGGATAATAAGATTAACAAAGCATAACTCCATTTTTCTTATTTTTCTAAAAAATACATATTTTGAACAATAAAATATTAAAAGTTAGTATAATAAAGAAATATGAAGCAAAAAATTCCATAACTTTAGAGAAAAAGATATCAACTACATATGCTGCAATATCTCCGAAAACAAAACATTACGCTGTCGATAGATTTTATCTTGTTTCATTCACACTCAATTATAGGTGAGTTTATAAAAATATGTAGTCACTTGCACTACTTGCTTACTTTCTGAAATGCAGGTGACGGTGACAAGCCATGCATACAATTTAGTGACATTTGCTCTTTTTTTTCTTTTTTAATGGTACTCTGAATACAAGTTTTAACTATATTTCACCCCCCACTTGGAATTTATTATTTTTTCATAAAGTATATAAATGGAAAATATTTTTAAAGCATCTACTGCAGAAAGAGAACAAAAGTGTTACCTCCACTTGTGTTTACATATCATTTTGATGTCAATCTAAAATTTTCTAAGATAGATAGCTCATGCACTGACATCTTTTCAGGAAGACTAGCAAAGTCTTTCAGGCAATCTCTTTCACATATTATTATTTAGAAATGCAATTTCTAGCAGTTGATTTAATCTCAAAATATATCCTCAAAATAAAATAATCCTAGAGCAACACTTAACTCTTTAAATGCAAAGTAGAATAAAGGAACACTTTAAACCATTTATTGGTTGATTTGTCATTCATCAATTACTCTGTCATATAAGCTAACTGATGTCGAAACATTTGAGACAGACAACATATGCAGAATGTTCTCTGATTGACTAAAATTCAAAATCCCCTATAACCATTCAATATGGTGAGAGAGCAGCTCATTTGCCCCTCTGACTTCCGTGTAACTGAGTTGTAACAGTGGGGACTGCACATCTGGGAGGATGAGAAAAATGATTTCATTAGGAAGAAGATTCCAAATTGGAAGCAAGTTGCTTTTACAAATTTCATAATAAAAACTGATTTTTGTACTTTCTATGTGCTTATTCTGCAAATGTTTAGCGCATTTCTGTCTGCTAGGTTTAATTTTCTAATTTGGCTCTGGTTTTCATGTGAAACTGATTTGAATAAATTAAAGGGAGGGTATTAAGGTTTTTAGTTGTTTTTTTTTTCTTGATTTTTTTTTGGAAGAGGGGTCGTGGGAGTGCTCAGTCATAGGAACTTCATTACCCTCGATAGGCTATTTGCAGTCAAATGTCACAGAATTCAGTGGGTGAGACATGTTTTGTACTATGCCATGTATATTAGATTATTTCATGATTCAATGAGTCATAGAATCAAGGATTGTTTTAGTTGGCTGGGGACAGTGGTGGGGGATGGGGTGCACAAATCAAGCAGTGCATGGGACTCAGCCTGGTGTTTTTTCCAAAAACCATATGACAAACCCCCTCTTTCTGACCACCCCTAATCTCTCCTCAGTCATGGCAGGGAAGTATCCCCCAGAGATGGGAATGTATATTTAGAAAAATTTCTTAGAGGATTCTGATAGGATCATCTGGCTGAGAACCAAAATTTCATATTCACATTGGAAAAAAAATGAGAAAAGAAAAAGAAATTGCAGAGAGGTAATATAACACCCATCTGCAATAACATCAAGGCTGGTATTTCACAGGCCGCTACATAATTCACAGGCCATTTCTCTTTAAAATCTATTGAGGATATTAGTCACACTAATCCCCCCTTATCCACGGGGGATACATTCCAAGACCCCCAGCAGATGCCCGTACCCACAGAGATACCATACACACTATGTTTTCTCCTAAGCATACGTACCTAAGGTACAACTTAACGTATAAACTAGGCACTGTGAGCTTTAACAAGAATAACTAATAATAACATGGAACAACCATACAAAATACTATAATAAAAGTTACGTAATGTGGTCTCTCTCAAAATATTTTATTTATTTATTTTTTTAAAGATTTTATTTATTTATTTGACAGAGATAGAGACAGCCAGCGAGAGAGGGAACACAAGCAGGGGGAGTGGGACAGGAAGAAGCAGGCTCATAGCAGAGGAGCCTGATGTGGGGCTCGATCCCTGAACGCCGGGATCACGCCCTGAGCCTAAGGCAGACGCTTAACCGCTGTGCCACCCAGGCGCCCCTCTCTTAAAATATTTTATTATCCTGCACTCACCCTTCTTGGAATGATGCCAGATGATAAAATGCCTACGTGCTGAGCTGAACGTTTTAAGGTAAATGACGCACGCGCCGTGACGTCGCGTTAGTCTACTGTTGACCTTCTGATGATTCGTCAGGAGAATCATCCCCTTCTGAACGGTGGTTCGCGGGGTTAACGAAACTGCGAGAGTGAAACTACAGATGAACGGGGCTGCCCTGTAGGAATATATATTGGTTTAGCAGCCTCAGGAAGTCCTCAGGTGAAATTTGAACTTGGGCCCTGGACGCAGAGGGCAAGGAGAGACTGGAGAAAGGCGTGGTAGGCGGCAAGTTTAACAAGCAAAGAAACTGATGGAAGCTCGTGTCGAGTGCCGTCAAGACCGAGAAAGAACTCCACCCCAGACTGCCAGAATCTTACGAATTTACAGAGGCCTTCACGGGGTCCGGTTGCGTACTGTCCAGATGGTCGCAACGACCTACTGCTCTCTCAGAGTTGCGTCAGTGTAGCGGCTCCGAGTGTGGGCACAGACTACATTCCAAGGGGAGGTGAGGAGCCTCCGAATGCCTGGGTCCAGCACGCCAGTCAACCAGAGGTCACGTTCTCTCGATGGTCTCCTCTCACAGTGCGTCTTCCAGATAATCTCTTTCACGTATTCTTCTTCAGAATCGGAAGATAGAATCCGGGTGTTTTAATGATGTTGGTTCTTTCCTGATTAGGTGTTAGGACAAGCGGTAGCACATCCGGATGGAAACAGGCCTCAAGCTGAATTCTTTAGCAGGGACTGTTCATTTGGTTTTTTCTTGTTACGGCATTTAGTCTTGGCAGCGAGAGTCCGCTCAGTCCCTGTATCTAAAAATGTCCCTAGATGGGTTGTTTAAAGTAGATTTTTGTGAATATGATAAAAAATTAAGTTGTGAATTCAAAAACTCGAAGTTATTGAGATTTTTTTTTCTCTTTACTTTTTACCTTGTAGATAATAAATGCATAACATATGCACTGACTATGAACAGTTTATAGCGAACTTTAATATTAGTTTCCAATTTTTTTTTTACTACGTCAGTGCTTGCAATACTTAGTGTGCCTAACAGAAAGAATAAGTGGTCTGGCGAGCCTCTTTCTTTCTGGCTTCGTAGATGCTTTCTGCAGTTTCATCACTTTTTATGCTGGACTGGCTGGCTGCTTCAGCATTCATAAAAGTTGATCTTTGCTCATGCACTTGTTCAAGGTATAATATCTACATATTAAATCTACTTCAAGTACATTGATTTCTTTATGAATGCTTTGTAAAGGCTAGTTGCCTGCTTTACTGTAAAGTATTGGGAATATGCTGTTTGACTCTTTAATCTGAATACTCAATATCTATGTTGTCATTTGCAATCTGTCTGCCAAATTTGTCGAGTTTAATGTCGGCAGATGAGTTTGATCTTTTTGGGTGGGAAGAACTTCTTTCTGCTTAAGGTCTTAAACAGAAAATGAATGTCTTATTGGATTAAAGGAAAAAAGACACTTCTGTTATAACACCTGTAAAATATACCAAAGAATGGAGGTGTTCCTATTTAGACATTTTGCACCCAGTAAGTATTGGCTACATAGCAACATTCTCTCTGACCTGTACCCTCCAATAACCTCCAATATGAAAGTTCGTTCACTGCTGCCATAATCCCAGACTAGTACTGACCCATAGAAATAAATGTAGGCCATACATTTTATTTCAAATTTTCTAGTAACCATATTAAAAAAAGGAACAAGGAAAATTCATTTTAATAATATATTTTATTTAATCCAGTATAGCCAAAATATTATAATTTCAACATGTAATCCATATAAAAAGTATTAATAAAATATTTTACATTCTGTTTTTCTTACCAAGCCTTTGACATCTGGTATGTATTTTACATTTAGAACACATCTCAATTTGGATGTTAACTCCAGACTTTTCATTGAGAATACTTGATCTGCATTCAGATTTGATAAAATTTATAGTTGAAACATAGATTCACATATCCAAGCTTTTCCAAAATACTTAAAAGTTTTCCAGAAATTAAAGTGAAACTGGAAAAGTAATTATTCTCTTATATTCCCACTTATATTGACAAAATGGATTCATCTTTTCTAAAACCATCAATTTGGCTTTGAAGCCAAGTATGAGTTTTGAAATTACATCTGTCCAACTTAAGTAAATTCACTAACTTTTGTGTCAATATGGTATTGTTAACATTGAGTTCAAAGGGATATGGCATAAGTTGAAAAGCAATTCTAAATTTATCAATATCAGCAAAGTGTTCTTCACATTTTTCTTGTGGTTCTCACAGCCGATCACATAACACTGCTAATTACAATTAACATGTTCTGCACATTGATTCTTGTTAGAAAAATATGTGAAATCATTATTACTTACATGTATTTTGAAAAATTTTCATTTTAATATAAATTTTTGTATTTGTCTAGGTAAGTCACAGATAATCTTTCTCTCTCCTTGGTGCTTCAAATTTAGCTCATTCCTGTGCAGTGTGATACCTATAAAAATTCATAAATCACATTGTCCCTTTTTGTTTTTGTTTATTAAATATTTGGCAAATATTCCCTTTGTTTTAATAAAATCTTGAATAGGGCTCACAGTACAATAAATTTTTGTAAAATGCTTCCATGACTTGAAAAAGAGCCTTGGGCAAGAACACATGATTTTTTAAGCTATTGCCTACTATTTATTTTAATAATTATGTTAACTGACAATGATTAATCAGTTGCACATATTTACTGAATGATTTTAACAATTTTATCTGTGACACTTTTTATGAAGTCCACTTCAGAAAATTGAGCATGCATATTTTCAACATGTATTATACAATGGAACAAAGCAATAAGAAGGGAAATGTCAATCTCTTGTTTTAAAACGTAAATAAATATAGGTTTTTGACCTAACCTAGATGGAATACCATCTATCATGATAGAAATAATTTTTTCCTAACCGGCTGATATCCTTCTTTGACAGATGTAAAGATGAAAAAAAAAAATCTATGAGTTTGGATTTTTGGCTGCAAATTGACAACATTTTTTTCCCCATGAATTTGGAAGTCCTTCAAAACAAAAGTACTCTTGGGGAACTCATAAAGAAATATGGCTTTAAATATCATACATATGCTGATGACTTCCACAAACATATTATGTTTAGCTCTAACCTCTTTCCTGAATTCTAGACTTGAATATCCAATATCTACTGAACATTTCCAAATTACTGATTCTCCTGCCAAACTGCTTATTCCCTAGTCTTCAATAAATGATAACTCTAGGCCAAAAAAGTAGGGAGTCATTTTTAACTCCTCTCTTTCCTTCATATCTTATGTTCAATCTACCAGCAAATTCTGTTTGACTTTGCCTTTCTAATGTATCCTAAATATGACATGTTCTTAGGAACTCATTGCTACCGTACTAATTCTGCCTGATCTCTTGCGTAACCTCCTAGGTAGTCTCCTTGTTTCCATTTTGTAACTTTATAGTCTATTTTCAATAAAGCAGTACTTCAGATTATTCCATGTTTCTCTTCAACATCTCTCCAGTGATTCTCATATCATTAAAATAAGGGCCCAAAGTCCTTGACCTACATAACCTTGCTCCCACCTACCTTTCTGTCCTTACCTCCTACCATCTTCTGCTCTTTCTCATTTGCTCCTTCCCCAGTGGCTTCCTTGCTGTTCTTCAAACAGTCCTAGCACACCCACGCCTAGCACACCCACACCTTTGCAAATCTATTATTCCCTCTGTCTACAACACTCCTTTCCTGATAGCCATAATTTGTTCCTTCACTTTATTCATGACTCTGCTCAAAAGTCACCTTATCAGGGAAGCCTTCCCTGAATATTCACCTAACATATGTTACTCTCTGTGTCCCTTTTCCTTGCTCTATTTTTCTTATAGTACCTATCACATAATATATTTGTTTGGTTTTTGGAGGGTTATGCCTGTCTCTCCCTCTAAAGCGTTAACATCAGGAGAGCAGGGTATTAATTCATTTGTTACTGCTCTGTCCCCAATGCCTAGATCAGCATTGAGCTCATACGACAATCAATCCACAGTTACTGAATTTATAAATGATTTACCCTTCTGATTGAAACTCAGTTGATATATTGAAATCTTGGACTATCTGTTTTCTGTAACTCATTTGTGATATGGTGGCTAAAATGCATAGGAGAGTAACTATGCTATGAAAATTACCAGCTGTTACTTAGATTTTATGCTGCAGATGTTTTGTAGTAAGTTCACAACCATGCAATAAGCATAGGCCAACGTCTCCTACAGTTTTGGGGGTGATTGAATTCCTAGTTCCTGGAGAATTTTTTCCATTGGTTATTGTTCATTGTGTTTAGTTCAGTCCTACTTTTTCTGCAGCAAGCTCCATCTCTATCTGTAAGAAAATCTCAGGCTTCTAGACAGGACTTTCCTGTCCCAGCACTGGTACATATTTTATAGTCACGAACTTGAGTGTGCAAAATATAACTTTATTATCTATAAAATTTTATTTTGGGGCCCTGAACTCCCAATCTGAGCATAGCATAAAATTCAATCTAGTTACCTGCTGGGAACTTCTGTCATATTCAGTGATTTCTCAGTCACCTCAGACTTAGTCCAGTCACTGTTAGGACATTTTAGCTTTTATTCACTTTTCCCCATGACTCGAGGCTACACTGTATGGTGGGAATACAGAGCACAGTGGTGGAGGGAGAAGGGTTGCCTCTTCTCTGTGTTGACTCTGTCCTATGCCAGCTTATTACCTGTTCCTCTGGGCCTTCAGCACAGGCAGTGTGAGGTGTTTCCTTGAATGCATACTGAGATGAGACAAACCTGGCTGGGTTCTCCTCGGCCCCCTTCAGTCAGCAGTCTTCTGGCATGAACTTGTGTTAGCTGGTCCTCAGTAGGACTATCCTTGCTGCATCCTTCTGCAGGAGTCTCCTCTTGTTTTAGCTTCAGTCTAGCCCTTCTGGCTCAATCTCTCTCATTAAAAACTAGACCCCACTTAGGTTTTGAACATGTAGGTCTTATAAAATTCACAGCATTGTCTCTAACACTCGCATGCTTTGATAAACCCTCTGCTATTCTACTCTTCACTGTATAGGTAGAGAACTGCTCTGTGGCTTGCTATTTTCCTGAACAATACTTGAGAACCATCACTCAGGTTCTCTCTCCTTTTGAATCCTTTTATTGAAAAGAGGTTCCACTGTACTTCCCCGCACTGTAGCCCTGGCACTTCACTCAAAAGAGCGGAGGTTCAGAATGTTTCTGGCTTTTTCTAAAACCTCTAATTCTCTCCAGTTCAGAGGGTCTTTTCCATTGTACAGGATGGGTACAGAAGATGTGGGGGGAAATATTGGTTCTGGCTTGTTGGGGAACATTGTCTAAGATGTGAACGTGGGCAAAGGGGACCAGTAGATGTCCTTTCTGTGGTGTATGGGACATTGTCGAGAGGGGTGGTTCTCATTTGGCAATGTCTGGAGACATTTCCCCCCCCCAGTTTTATTGAGATATAGTTGACATCAGCACTGTATATGTGTAAGGTGTACAACATAATGACTTGACTTTCATATATTGTGAAATGATGACCACAATAAGTTTAGATCATCTCACATACATACAGAAAAAAAATTTTTTTTTCCTTGTGACTGGGACTCATAGTGATCTAACTCATATTTTAATTGTCAGAAATGTGTGAGGCATGTGCTACTGGCACCTAGTAGGTAGAGGCTCAGGATCCCGTTAAACATTCTGTAATGCACAGAGCAGGCTCTCACAACAAATAATTATCTAGCCCCAACTATCAATGGTGCCAAGGTTGAGAAATGATGGTCTAGTGGGTCCTGGGAGGATTATATGATTTATAGGTGTGTGCCTCTTTGATTGCCTTTCTATCGACTAGACTGTTTTACATCACCGTAGGGGAAGAAGTTAACTTGTTAAAACACTATTAGTAATGCAAATAATTCTTGTCCATAGCAATGCAAATGAATTTTGATGACTAGAGATACTGCTGGTTTTCACTTATAAAAAACATGACTCCAGATATGAAATTTTATCATCCTATAAGATAATAACCAGTTTTGCATCTATTAGCAAATTTATTTCAGCATTCCTGATTGCCTATAAATATAAACATATATATATACACACACACATCTGTTCTTCAAATTCCCTACTGATTTCTTCATTAATAAATGAGTTGAATACAATTTTTGATACATGCTAACTTTATATTGGCTTGAAAATCATGTTCTTAATATTTTGAAAATTATCCTTTGAAACAAGTGTTGGCGAGGATGTGGAGAAAAAGGAACATTTTTGCACTGTTGAGTGGAATGCAAATTGGTGCAGCCTTAATGGAAAACAATATGGAGAGTCCTCAAAAAATTAAAAATAAAACTACAATCCAGGAATTGCATTATTGGGTATTTACCAAAAGAATACAAGAACATGAATTCAAAAGAATACATGCACTCCTAAGTTTAGCATTATTACAATAGCCAAACTATGGAAGCAGTTTAAGTGTCCATTGATAAATGAATGGGGATATATATATATATATATATATATATATATATAATTCTCCCATAAAGAAGAATGATATCTTCCCATTTGCAACAACATGAATAGAGCTGGAGAGTATAATGTTCAGTGAAATAAGTCAGTCAGAGAAAGACAAATAATACCATATTATTTCATTCACATGTGGAGTTTAAGAAACAAAGAAGTGAAGGAGAAAGAAGAGAGAGAGACAAACCAAGAAATAGACTCTTAACTATAGAGAACAAACTGATGGTTACTGGAGGGGAGATGGGTGGGGTGGCTGAAGGACATAGTGGATGGGGATTAAAGAGTATACTTATATCATGATAAAAAAATAAAATTGGGGTGCCTGGGTGGCTCAGTTGGTTCAGTATCTGACTTTTGATTTCAGCTCAGGTCATGATTTCAGGGTTGTGAGATCGAGCCCCACATCAGGCCCCATGCTGGGCGTGGAATCTGCTTAGGATTCTCTCTCTCTCCCCCCACCCTGCTTATGTGAGCTCTCTCTCTTAAAAAAAAACAAAATGAAACAAAACAAAAAACCCAAAATAGAATAAAATAAAATGGTTTTTAAAAAGATAACTGCCCTTATGCTGGTTTTCTTCTCTTATGAGTCTTCATTGTTCTGATAATTAAAGGTAATTTTTAAAAAATCTAAGAACTAATATTGAAAATGAGTTTAAGCACAAACCCAATTCATCAGTTTATTGGGATCAATAAATACTTCATAAATAATTCATTACAAGAACGAATTTCATCTTTTTAAACTAGTCATTTTGCCGTATTCATAAATTATGTCTTAAAGAATCCTCTAAGAGGATTGTGAAATAGAGGTGTCTTTATTTAATGGGCCCTATCATTGGGCTTCAAGGCCTGGGGCACAAATAAAGAATCCCCAAAACAGAAAAAACAAAACAAAACAAAACTATCCTTTAGCTATCTATTTATATTCCCTTTCAAATATTTGTCTTAAACTGAGATGGTGACACTTGTTTTTAGGGGTCAAGAACTCGTTGCTTTCTTCTTGGCTTCTACACTGAAATCTCTAAATTGTTGGGGTCTCACTTTTGGGATTGGGGTGAGTGTAGGTGAGTCAGATGAGGCCCTAGGAGATCTTTTTTTCAAACATGACTCCAACACCAATATTCACCCCTTAAAACTGAATAACAGTTGCTTAATTTCAACAAATATGCAGTATTCACAGATTCCTGATATTTCACATTTTTAAACAGTTTGTTTGAGTTAGGATCCAAATAAGGCATTTACATGGCAATTGGTTGAGATGTCTTTCAAGTCTCTTTTAATCTAACACTCCTCCCCAATATCTCTTGATTTTCCTCGTAATTGCATTGTTGACAAAATATGATTCATTGCGTAGTTGCCCATAACCTGGATTTTGTTGATTACGTCCTTGTGCTGTTGTTGCCCATGCTTCCTGTAAATAGGCATTAGATCTAGAGGCTTGATCAGATGCAGGTTTGATTTCTTTTTCTTTTCTTTTCCTTTTTTTTCTTTTTGGCAAGAATACTTCTTAGGTGGTGGTGTATTTCCATCAAGAGTCTTTTAAGTGTCTGGTTGTCTCTGTTTTTGTGATGTTAGCAGCCATACATTACCACTTTTAGGTGGATTTTCAGTTTTTTAAAAATAAAGGATAAGCCCTTGATTTTAAATAGATACCAGCCTCATTTCCTCCTAGACTTCCTCTTCACCTCTCCTTTGGTATATTTCATGGCTGTGGGTGGTGGAGTAGAGAAGATTTCCCCAAGGAGGTTAACATCTCTTAAGGAGGAGGTGTAGGGAATTCCAAGCAGAGGGAATTCAGAATGTGCACAGGCAAGAGGACATGAACAAGCGTGAGTCCATTAGGAAATTGTGAGGATGCCCATGTGCTTGGGGGAGTACAGTCTGAAAGAAAAGATGGGGAATAATCTTGGGGAGAATGTGGATTGTGGCCATAAAAGAAAGGTCCTGTTATAAGACATTTCTGAAAGTTCTTAATCAGTGACTAGTTGAGATTTAGTTGTAGTACTCTGCTAGTGCCTGCACACAAGTCCCTGAAAGAGAAAGAACTCCACAGAAGGGAAAACAGAAACACCACCAGGCCGTTCACCTGCTTCATGCTAATGTCTCATAGGGTGCCCCTTCCCTTCCCTTCCCTTCCCTTCCCTTCCCTTCCCTTCCCTTCCCTTCCCTTCCCTTCCCAGGGAATGAAACAATGAGCTTCAGGTCATCAAAGGAAACATCCAAGTAGAAATCAAATCCAACTTTGCTGTTTTCAGTCTTTGCTACTTTTGGTGAGAGAATAATCAAGAGCCTTCAGACCCCTGATCCTTATTGTGGGATGGGAGAAGGAGAAATCAGGCATGCATCCATTATATTATTTTTCTTGTCATTTTAAATTACTGGGTGGCAGTTTTCAAATACTGTACGTGGCTGAATATGGCTTGAAGTAAATACCATGTCTGATGCTGGCAGACAATAGATTTCTGTGAGCCTAGAGCATGCAATTTTTAAACTCTCTTTTTCTCCTCTTCTTTCTTGAGGTGGAGGGCCTTTTTTCACCTAAAAAATAATAAGCTTTAAGAATACAAGCATGTAAAATATATTTTAAAATCTCATCTATATGTAGAGTTTTTGCTTTAGTCATTTCTTTTTTCTTTGACATCATTTCAATCACTATCTTAGCTTTTTCTACGCCCTACTGATTACTATTTTTGTCTCCTTTGATGGTTCTATTTCCCCATTTGTCTTCTTTAAAATATAACTTAGTGTTTGAAAAGTGATATTCCATTCTCCATCATTTCTTTTTCTGGATATCGGGGCCCCTAATCACTCTTCTATGTGTGGATTTGGAATGAGACGGTGTGCTAAGACCAAAGATACAATTTTTATTTCTCTGCAGCCTTTTTCGTAGATTCAGTACTAATCCTGGACACAGAAGTCTCATGTTTTTACATATTTTATGAATATTTCTTATTGGAGTCCTTTTTATTTATTCAGTCACATTAATTGAGAACTTACCATGTGTCAAGTTTTGGGAATTCATAGTAGAACAGGAGAAACTAAGTGCTGGGTCTCGTAGACATTAAATGTCTATATCTGAAATCAAACACGTTACCTTTCCCCTCTGTTATGCCTATTTCACTCAGCCTTAAAATTATTCTTTTGACCAGAAACCAGGCGCTAAAACTTATTTCCTTTCTTTCCCTTGAAATCTTCCTAAATTCAGTTGGTAAACAATTCCGCTCAGTCCAGCCAACAATTTCTGTTAATTTTCACTTCTCTTTTCCATTCTTACCACAACCCTCATGGTTTGGATCTGTACACCTTTATCTCAGCTCTTGCCAAAACCTCTTTATTGATCTTTCTTTCCCTTCCCTTCTACAATACATTCTGAACATTGATTGTCCAACTGTATTGGATGGAAGGAACAGTGCTGCAGAGGCTGGGCAGAGTATAAGGTGTTGGTAAATGAAAGGACAGCAGGTGCTGGCAGCAACAGAAACGGTGATGGAGGAAGAGGTGCTCACAGCAGCCTGGACTGCTCTTGGAGTTTTTAGCAGCTGATGCATGCATCCGAGAAGTGTGTGTGCTCAGCTTGGTGGTTAGAGGAAAGTGCTGGTGTGAAGTGGTGAAGAGACATTTCCCCTTAGTTTTGGGGAGTGGACTGCAGCTGTCTTGTTACTGATTTACTCCCCAGTGCACCGACGGGCTGGTGTTACCATGTAAAACATTGAGTAGTACTTCACAGTTTGCAAAGTGCAATTTGTTTACATTACAGATAACCCCTGCTTTTGAAAGTTGGCTTCATGCCATTTCTGTTCTACGAAAGACCTACGTTATTCCTGTTTTTCGCTAACCAAAAGAAATCTGAAGAGGATTTTCATTTTTATGAGAACAAAGCAAAAAGCAAAAATAGCATTCAGCAGGAGACCTTACAGAGGCAGCACGCACCCTGAGCAGCGAGAGCAGCCCCGCCAAGCTCCTTTCCCGGGAACCACACCCAGCGTCCTCGCATCAAGCTGCCAGAGCTCTGCGCTGCGTCTGTGAGCAGCTGAGCTTTATCTCGATTTATGTTGTGCATCCACTAGCAAGATGTATCCTAAGGTATCAGAAAAGCCTAAGAGAGGTTAATTTTGGAGTCTGGGAATGCACAGAAACTTTTTCATATAAATTAATGGTATTTCCTTCTTCGCTTGAAGCCTTTCCAGCTTTTGGAAGGTTTCAGATCTTGGATAATGGGGGAAACCTGTATCTCCTTTCTTGCCAGATTCCTGGAGGGCAGCTCTGTGATTTGCAGGCAGTTAACTGGGGAGTAAAGGAAGGAAGCCTGAGCAGAGAGAGGAGCTCTGCAGCTGGGATGGCTCTGGAAGGTTGCTGGGAGTTGGGGCAGGGGCTTGGACTTGAATATAGTCTCTCCCTATAAGGAGAGCAAGTTGCTCCCTCCCTCTCTCCATCTAAGAGCTGTATCTTTGGGCAAGGGCAGCTCTCTTCAGCTGAGGACAAACTCTGAAGCGGAAACTCTGTGTGAGCTGTCAGTCCCCACTTCTCTCAGCAGCTGAGGGAATTAAGAAGTGCTTCCGTCTTATGGGGAAGGGGACAGATCAAGGCAGCACACCACAGCATCTACCATATCTTGTTATCTCTGGATTAAATTTATATATAGAGGATCCTCATTTTATGGAGGAGGAAATGGAGGCCCAGAACTATTAGGGGGGATTTTGTAATTTATGTAGCCATTAAATACCCAATAAAGCCAGCAACTACTCAGAATTCAGGACTTCAGAATCCAAATCTAGTGGTCATTGCGCTATACCCCTGTGGTACGTGGTTCATCTCTCCTGTAAACACAAGGCTACCTTCTCCATCGTGGGCTCGGCTGCTGCAGATTGGAAGGGACCTTGCACTTTTGCAGCACTTTTATTTGGTACCATGAATTGGTAATTATATTTACACTTATGTTTTATCTGTTGGGAAGACTGAAACAAAGGAAACGTCTCTTATAAGTGGGGCAGTATCATGGGTTTCCCACTTAAAGAGGCCTTAGCATCTGGGAAAAGGTTCTCTTTCTTTGTCTTTAAAAATTAGTTTTTTGATGAGCCTCTTGTCATTTTGCATTAAGGAATGTCTTAATTCTCTGTGTTTCTTTATCTGTTAAACTGTGCCATTCAGAGATCACCCATGCTCCTCACTTTCTTAGAATATATGCCTTTACCTCAGTTACATGTAGGATAAAGATAGACATTCCCTACCCTAGCAGATACATAGATGCTAGAGACTTGCGAATTTCCTATCACAGGTAGATGTTTACTTGACTGATTCTGTATTAAAGAGGGAGCCTATGTCATGTCTTTGGAGCCTCATGAGATGTTCATTGTTTTGGGTGCATGCTAAGGGTCATGAGATTCCAAACACTTACAGAGAAAAGATAGTGAAGGACTGCAGAAGACAGTCGTTTCTGAAGTTTAGGTGTGTTTGAATCCTCCTGCTCTTTTGATAATAGCTTTCTCCCCAACAATTACAGTGATTCAGAGGGTCCAAAAATTTGGAAAGGAGTGTAAAATATTGTCCTGGGAGATAGGGTTTCTTGTGACTTAAGTAAGTTTTGATCAGTAACGTACCCTATGAGCTAGGCTGCCTTCTCTTGTGGAACATCTTCAGGGTAATTAAACTGTCTAAACTCCCAGCTTGATCTTTGCTTAGATTACCCCTGGTGACTCTAGAGGCCAAAACTAATGACAGGGCATCCCAGGACTGGGGACACATTATCCAATATTGTTTTATAACTTTCCTGAGGGCAGAGACTGTGTCTTTTGCATTTATATTCTCTACACATAAATTGCTCTGCAATAGCAGTATGCATAAAAAATTGCTTGATGATCTATTGAAATGTAGATTCTGGCCTCTCCCTGTACCTCTTTTCTTTGGAATTTGCATTTTACTAAACACCCAGGCTATTATGTAAAATTCCCTTGTCACCTAATATGTGTACCTTAATGTATATAGAGTGAGTACAGTTCTTACAGCTTTCTTTGCCCCTATTTTTTTTTAAAGATTTTTAAATTTTATTTATTTGACAGAGATAGAGACAGCCAGCGAGAGAGGGAACACAAGCAGGGGGAGTGGGAGAGGAAGAAGCAGGCTCCCAGTGGAGGAGCCTGATGTGGGGCTCGATCCCACACCACCAGGATCACGCCCTGAGCCGAAGGCAGATGCTCAACAACTGCGCGACCCAGGCGCCCCTCTTTGCCCCTATTTTTAAAAATAAGTTTATTGATATATAATTCACATACAATGAATTCACCTTCAAAAAGTGTATACTTTAGTGCTTTTTAGATTACCAAAGTTGTGCAAACATGACCACTATCTAATTCCAGAACGTCTTTTTTTTTTTAAAGGTTTTATTTTTTTAAGTAATCTCTGTACCCAATGTGGGGCTCAAACCCACAACCCTGAGATCAAGAGTCATGTGCTCTGCCGACTGAGCCGGCCAGGTGCCCCCCAGAATATTTTCATAAACCCAAAAAGAAACTCCTTATCTATTAACAATCATTACTCTTCCTGTTTTTGTTGTTTTCAGTATATGAATCTTGCACTTCTTTTGTTGAATATATTCCCAAGCATTTTATTCTTTTGGATGCCACTGTGAGTGCAATACTTAATTTTATTTTTGGTTTATTAATGGTTAGTGTTTAAAATATCATTGATTTTTATGTATCTATCTTGTATCCTACAACTTTGCTGGAATTGTTTACTAGCTCTAATGGTATTTTATGGACTTCTTAGGATTTTCTGTCTTTAAGATCATTTCATTTGTGAATAGAGATAGTTTTACTTCTTCCTTTATAATCTGGAAGCCTCTCCGTACGTTGCATAGTTGCCTTGACCAGAACCTTCTGTAAAAATGTTGAATGAAAGTATTAAATGAGAGTGAGAGGGGGCACACTAGTCTTTTCCAGCTCTCAGGGGGAAAGTATTCAGGTTCTCACCATAAAATACTGTCTTAGCTGTGGGTTTTGTTTCATTTTTTTAAATAGAATCTTTTATCTATTTAAAGAAGGTCCCTTCTATTTTTAGTTCATTGAATGTTTTTATCATAAACAGGTGTTGGATTTGTCAAATATTTTTCAGCATTTACTGGGATAATCATGTGATTTTTGTCCTTTATTTTATTTATATAGTATATTCTATTGATTGAGTTTCACATATCAAGCCAACCTTGCATTCTTGGGATGAATCCCTGGTCATGGTTGTAGTGTACAATGCTTTTTATATGTTTCTGGATTTGGTTTACAAGTATTTAGTTGAAGCTTTTGCATCTGTATTCATAAGGGATATTGGTCTGTAGTTTTCTTGTGATATCTTTGTCTGGTTTTAGTATTAGTGTAACAGAATAAGTTGGGTAAATTTCCCTTCTTTTCTATTTTTTTTTCTTTTTTTTTTTTAGATGGATTTATGAATTCTTGGCATTCTTCTTTAAATGTTTGGTAGAATTCACCAGTGAAGCAGTCTGGTTCCAGGATTTATTCTTTGTGTAAAGTTTTAAATTACTAACTCAACCTCTTTAACTTGTTATAGCTTTATTCATATTCTTAATTTCTTCTTAAGTCAGTTTTTGGCTTTTATGTTTTTCTAGGAATATGTTCATTTCAGTGAAGTTATCTAATTTGTTGCTATGCAGCTTTTCATAGAATTACCTCATAAGGTTCTCAAAGTGGAAAAAAAGGTGGCAGGAGAGTCAGAGAAGATGTGACCACAGAAGCAGAAGTCAGAGTAATGGGGGGTCATGAGCCAAGGAATATGGGTGGCCTCTAGAAGACAGAAAAGGAAAGGAAATGGATTCTCCCCTAGAACTTCCAGAAAGAACAAAGCCATGCCAACAATTCGTTTAAGCCCAGTGACACCCATATGTCACTCCAGAAATATTAGATAATAAATTTGTCTTGTTTTAAGCTATGAAGTTTGTGGTAATTTGTTACAGCAGCAATAGGAAACTAATTACAGGATGCCTTCAATGCTTAACAGTTTCCAGCTCTGCCTTAGTCTTAACTTCCTGCTTGTGCAGAATGGTGAGGCAGCCAGAATAAGGTCTTTCTGGTGGGCACACAGACCTACCTGTGTACATGGCCTTCTTGATCTCCAGGAATATATCTGAATGTTGTAAAGCCCTCTATGGATGTCTTACTCCTTAGATTTTTCTTTTAAATTATTTAACCAGTCTCTTGTTTATGTCAATTGGTGTCACTGCCTTAGGCAGCTGCAATTTTAAATAATTGCCTGTTTTGTCTTTAACACCTTAGGGCTAGGACTTCTGCTGAGTGAGACCTGAGTCAGGTCAAATAAAGGCAAACTCTGTTTATTGTACTTTTTTCCAGGGGCTTCCAGACAGGTCAAATAGTGACAGTGCTTTGGGAATGGAACTTTTGGGAAGCTCTAAATTCATTTTTCCACTAGCAGCTGCTAGGGTGATTGTCTTTGTAGTTTTCATGGTTGTGGAGCTGCTGATTTTCAAAGTTACCAAACACTTGGAACAGTGTGGTAGAAATAGAGCAAGCTGGGGCGCCTGGGTAGCGCAGTTGTTAACGTCTGCCTTCGGCTCAGGGCGTGATCCCGGCGTTCCGGGATCGAGTCCCACATTGGGCTCCTCCGCTGGGAGCCTGCTTCTTCCTCTCTCACTCCCCTGCTGTGTTCCCTCTCTCGCTGGCTGTCTCTCTGTCACATAAATAAATAAAATCTTTAAAAAAAAAAAAAAGAAATAGAGCAAGTTAAAATCCCACAGAGCTTGCTGTTCATAATGAGAGTCAGGCAGGTGTGTGTGTGTGTGTGTGTGTGTTAAAATAAACGCTCCTTGGATTATTGTAAGTCTTTGGTTAATATCCAGAGTCTTGAAAAAGTTGATTTTGACCATTTTTGCTAGTGTTCTTGTTGCTTTTACGAAGGGGTGAATTTTTGGAGGTCCCTACTTTGACATTTTGGAACTTCTCTCTTGTCTCTATTTGTTTTCTAAAAAAATTGTCTTCTGTCATTTTAACTTAGATCCCCCAAGGCTTTCTTTCTGGATTCCCTTGGTAGAAGGGAAGTCAGGTTGACTCAGCTTGTGTTCACCTAACTTGAGTATATAGTTGGCTTTCATGAAGAACCAAAGAGGTGATCCCTAGTTTCCCGAGTGTTAGATAGAACAAGGAGCCTTTGTGGAGAGAACTCATGCTTAGAGCAGCAAGAATCAAGACCCATCAGCTTGATGCAGGTCAGTATTCACTGAAAAGCCATGTGGTTTAGTTCTACAAAATAGAGACCCAAGTGGGGAATGTTTTTCTCCAGTTCTGAGAGCTACCGAATGGCAGCCCCAGCAAATGCCAGTGAGAGCAGTTCAAAAGCAGGAAGGTGGGTGGCAAAGGCTCTGCAAGATACAGTGTGCAGTTGAGGTGCCCTGGCTTCTTTATGGTCAGGGACCTCATTAGCAGTTGACCATAAGGAGTTCTACCAAAGGAAGAAGTCTGAGTTCAAGTTATCGACTAGAACACTTAGAAATAGTTGTGCAGGGGCCAGACAGGGACTTTTGGAGGAGGTTGAAATTCCTTTAATAGAGGATGGGGGCAGGATAAGAAAAATACAATTGTACTGTTGTTGTGATCATATTGAATTACTCTAGGCTGGGGTGATATGGAGAAGAATGGAGTACACCTAACTCTTCCATCAGTCTTTGTTGCTAGTAGACAAGGGGAGAAGATGGCTCCCTTCCCCAGCCTTTTGCAGCCTGTCCCAGGGGTGTCCAATGCCCAATGTGGGAAGTGCCCACTTCCTCCGAGTCGCCTAAAGTTATTTTCCTCATATGTAACTCAAATTCTTTTGAACCTTAGCCTAATCTGTTTCTTAAATTTAGGAAGAAAATTTATAAATATGACTCATTTAAAGTGTTATCAATTGAAAGAAGTTCTCAGTTTCCCTACAATCTCAAGTGCGGAGGAATTTCTTGTGAAAGAGGCTTCTTTTAGCTAATGAGTTTCCTCTTGGGCCTTGTGTGTTTTCATGCTTTATGTCTACCTCATGTATGCTTTTCAGAGCTCATCATTCACTATCAGGATTTAGACTAGAAACCTTTTTCCTTTTTTTCCCCCCAACTAGTTTAAATTGCACAAAGGGTGTGTGCTATAGATTGAATTGTGTTCCCCCATCCCCAAATTCATATATTGAAGCCCTAATCCCCAATGTGGCTGTATTTGGAGATGGAGCCTCTAGGGAAGTAATTACGGATAAGTGAGGTCATAAAGGTGGGCCTTGATCCAAGAGAATTAGTGTCCTCATAAGAAGAGACACAAGAGAACTCTCTCTCTACAAGCACACACAGGGGAAAGGCCATGAGAGCACATAGCAAGAAGGTAGCCATCTGCAACCCAAGCGGAGAGGTGTCATCAGGCATCACCCACTGTCACCTTGATCTTAGACTTCCCAGCCTCCAGAACTGTTAGAAAATAAATTTCTGTTGTTTTAAGCCCCCCCAGTTTATGGTATTTTCTTATGGCAGCCCTGCAGACTTAATACTGTGTGTTATAACATAAAATTTGGGGCTAACTCATGAAATTAGGAAGGAAAAAGTTAAACAATAAAAGGAAACAAACCCCCTCAAAAAAGGAAGTCAAAACTCTGGGAGAACCACACAGAGAAGGTCAAATGGTTTTCTTTTGCTGCTGGCGAATTTCTTATGGATTAAGTGCCAAGAAACCTGGCGACTAAAGCCTTCTGCCAGACTCTGGGTATTTCTTGCCTCTTAACATCTGTCCTACTTAGGTCTTACTATCAATTTGGTGGGATTTCTTCCTGAACTAATCACAGAGCCTCCCAGGGCAGCAGATAGGATCACTCGACTCTGTGGCTTCAGAGAGGAATCTGACTTTAGTTTGTCCTCACCTGTTCATCCCCAGTGCATTTTCATGGCTTCCTGGCCCTCTTGCAGTCTGAACACTGGAGCTGTGGGGCTTCAGGGCAGAGTGGCTTCCCCATATTCTTTTCTGCAAGTATAACTGTTAAGCATTACTGTTTGCCCAGCAAGGGGAGATGCAGAGAAAAAGCTGAGAGCAAAATTGACAAAAATCCCTGCCCTCATGTGACTTGCATTCTTGTGTTTTTTCTTTACATTATGGCTGTACTTTTATACTGAATACTTCATTTTTATTTTCAAGTGGAGTGTCAGCTCTATCTACTTCTAGATGGTAAGCACTTCAAAGAAAGGGACTTTAGCCATCTCGTTCCCTGTAGCCTTGTACCTGGTACATAGTTGGTACTCAATATACATTTGTACAGTGGATTAATTTATGGACCTTATTCATCTTCCCCCGGGTTTTTGCACCTCATCTCTTCATATAGTAGCTCAGGATTTCCAAACATGGGGTAGTCCTCATCTGCCTAGGATGATTTACACCAGTCATAAGATTTGCTTTTCTTCCAGAGGCCTTTGATAAAACCCTGCTGACTTGCCATCAGTCTGCAAAGCTGAGGACTCCCATGCTCGGAGCACTGTCATCCTTGCCAGTGGTGTTTTCCCTTTGCTATGGGATTACATGTCTATATCCAGTGGCGTACTGGAGTTAGCTCATACTGACTTATGAGATCTGAGTGTTAAATTTTTTTTTCTTTTCTTTTTTTTTTTTTAAGATTTTATTTATTTATTTGACGGAGAGAGAGACAGCCAGCAAGAGAGAGAACACAGGCAGGGACAGTGGGAGAGGAAGAAGCAGGCTCCCAGCCGAGGAGCCTGATGTGGGGCTGGATCCCAGACTGCCGGGATCACGCCCTGAGCCAAAGGCAGACGCTTAATGACTGAGGCACCGAGGTGCCCCCTGAGTGTTAAATTTTCAAGAATTTTGTGGCACCTGGGTGGTTCAGTCATTAAGCGTCTGCCTTTGGCTCAGGGCGTGATCCCGGCAGTCTGGGATCCAGCCCCACATCAGGCTCCTCGGCTGGGAGCCTGCTTCTTCCTCTCCCACTTGTGTTCCCTCTCTTGCTGTCTGTCTGTCTGTCTTTGTCAAATAAATAAATAAAATCTTAAAAAAAAAGAAAGAATTTTGCAAACTGGTTAGCATCGCATTGGTAGATTAAAATTAACTATTATGGGAGTATTTACACCATGGAAACTGGCAAATGCTGCAAATCACAATGTTATAAATCAGCAGGTACCTCAACCCCAGCTAGCTATTAAAATTTATGAGCACACTACTTGAGTGGACAAAGAGAAAGAGTGTGTGATGTCACTTAGCCACTGAAACAGTCCTGAACTGCCTGCTTCCAGTCTTTCTGCTAAATAAATAATACAAATATCTTTGTGGTTTAAGCCCTGGTTAGTTAAAAATGGGGTTGGTGAACCAGCAGCAGTGGCATCACCAGGGGACCCACCCCAGACCCACGGAATCAGGATCTGTGTTTCTGTGTTTTAACAAGTTCTCCAGGTAATGTATATAAACGCTAACACTTGCAAGCATGGGTTTACATCAATAGCTCGCAAGTATTGGTGGGTATCAGAATCAGCTGAGTGCTTGTTTAAACACAGACTGCCTGGCCTACTCCCTGCGCTTCAGATTCAAAACATCTAAAAGGTAAGGCCTGAGAACTTGTATTTTTAACAAGTTCCCAGATGCTGCTGCTGCTGGTTGTCTGGGACCACATTTTGAGCATCACTTGTGGTTTACGTATCACTGGTTGCATTTTCTGATTCTCGTACCCGAATGTATAGTAGAAAACCAGGCACTACTGGGCTGGTAAGTGTTTAACAATCAACTTTCTAATTAAAAAAAAAAGGCCTTGATTTGTAGTGCTTGCTGATTTCTTATGGTGTAAATATTCCTACCTTGACCAGTTTCAAGTTACCAACATTGTCACCAAATGCTGTACTGAGAAGAGGCACGTAGAGGTGGCTCTCCTGAGCTGCCCTCTGCACAGCACCGAGGCACATCACAGACGACGGCCTGGACACGGAGCGAGGAGTACGTTGTTAAATAGCTTTAAGCACAGAGACTCAATTAGATTTGCGTTTTAGGCAGATCTGCATCTTCAGACTCACTTTAACAGGGTCAGGTGGAGGTGGAGATCCTGTCAGAAGACTATGGCAACATGTGAGCTGAGGCTTAAGTAGTGCGGCCAATGGAGAGGGGTGAATTTGAAAGCCGGTTTGGAGGTGGACTTGTGGCCCAGTGAAGGTGGGGGCTAAAGGCAAAGGCAGAGTCTTGGATAGTTCCCAGAATGTCAGATCAGATGGTACCATTCATTAAGATCAGGAAAACAGGAGGAGAAGATTCTGGCAGAGTTTAAGTGGAGATGATTTCCCAGTTCTTTATAAAATCATATTCAGCAGCAGTTTATTTTTTTGCCTCTTCTGTGGGCTCTTGCACATTGTAGAGGTTTTCTTTTTTTTTTTTTTCCAGCCCTAAAGCTGTCAAAATTCAAACGATTTGGAGACCTGCTGGGTTAAATATAGGATATATAGATAAAATATAGGATGCCCACTTAAATTTGAATTTCAGATTAACAAATAATTTTTTTGTATATATATGTCCACATACTGCATGGGATGTTCTTATATGGAAAAAATATGGTTTATTTGAAGTTCAAATTTAATCCTAGCGTCTCAAATACTTATTAGGGAGACATTTTGGGTCAGGTGTGCTGAAATGAGAGTACACATAGTGTATATTCTGCTGAGGATGTATTGCAGTGGCCACAGATTGTTTGTAATAGAGGTTGTAGGTGATCCCTACACATGAACTTCCCAGGAGGCTGGAGCAGGGAAGGCAAGAGAAGGAATGATGAAAGAATTGGCTGCTGGTCTGCAGACAACCAGCTGCATGTGAAGCATGATACTAAACATGTAAGTGGGTCTGTAGCGTACTGCACTGGCCTGATATGTCTCCTCTAAGAAAGGGATTATCTGAATTACTCAGAATTTCTCTAACGTTTCTGTAACAAATTATCATTTCCACTGACTGCCAACTGAAGTCTTAGGGGAGTATCCTATGCATTTAATATTAGACCCTGGGATTCCTTTACTCTAGATTCCTTACTCCTGCTTTAAATCAATTTTTTGGTCTCAGTCCTGAGTCCTGCTGAGCAGGGCCCAGCTGGCCCAAACCATCCTGGGTGCATACAGACCACATCTGAGCATGCTTCCCACACCTGGGGCCTGCCTGGCAGGTCTTCCCTTGCCACAGCCTGGTCTCCTGGATCCTCTCGGGGAGAGAAGCAGAAGCCTGGATTGCAGATGGGCCTCTGCCTCCTGAACTATTCTGGCCAGAAGTATGGCCCCAACACTGGAGGGATAATCATATCCATGTGTAAGTTTGAAAATGTGAAATCATGAAAGTATGTGCAGTCCAGTGCATTCCATGATGTATTGGGGTGATACTGTGAGCAGAACAAAATCAAAGTAAATAAATGGAAATCTGTATGAAATCTAAAATGCTTTCAAATTGTTTTGCAATTTTGTAAAGGTGCTATCTTTACAGTGTCTCTACTTTTCAGGCAAATCATGTCTTAACATCTATGTGTCTTTTAGCCTGTGTAAAAGTAAGTCATCAACTCCACTCCTTTCCTGTCAAAACTCACTCTTATTCCTATATTCCTAACCTCCATTAAAGGTGCCATCCTCACCCAATCAACAGCACTAAGAATATCGGAGCCATCCTAGGCCCTGCTTGCTTTCTTAACTCCTCCCCCCACCAAAACAGCACAACTCTTCAGTTCTAGTTCTTAAAGCCAATCTGCTCTTATTCTGGATCCCTACTGCCTTAATCTCACCTCTCAGCTGGAAGAGTACCATGGCCTAGTCCTGTTTTTGAATTAAATAGTATTTCGTTGGTGTAGGGAAGAGACAAAAGACTAGTTTCATATTTGGTGTAAATTTGAATTTTCTCATAATTTGGCTTTTGTCAAATAATCTTTGTTTTCTTTCTTGATAGGGTGACTATAATAGCCACTGGATGGTCACAGAATGGAGAGTCAGTGTAGCGTAGAGAATAAGAATGTGGGCTCTGGAGTCAGCCTGCCCGTTCCTGCCACAGTGTGACCTTGGGCGGGTAATTTAACATTGTTGTGTCTGTTTTATGTGGAATGAGCTGATAATCATAGGGTTATTATAAGGATTAAATGGATGTCTTGCACAGAGTAGTAAGTACTCTATAAGTGTGGGCAAAATAAAATGGTAGGTCTTAGGGGATGCTAGGTCTGAACCTGTCTCTCATCCCATCTGCCATAACTTGGGAACTCACCAGAGGTAGGGCTGTCTTCTCATGACTGGGTGGCTCTTCTGAAAGACCCACAAGCTGGTTCAACACCTGCATGTAGGCTCTGGGAAGGAAGACTATGTAGCACTGACTTATTTCTAGATTTTATCTGCAAGAGGAAGGCAGGGGACAGGAGAGCCTGGGACCAGGCACACAGTGCACTTGTTAGGGATGAATTGGTTCTGGAGAGCCACCCAAGAGGTGATGTCAGTTAGTTAATACTAAAGTCATCTGCTTATTAATTTGTTCATTTGTTTTTCCACATTTATTGTACATGTATTTCTTTTATGTGCCAGGCACATGGGCCTACAAAGATGTGCAAAGAACACAGCGATATAACTTAAGATGAGCAAATCATGTACTAACCTGGAGATCGAGGTGAGATGAAGGTGGCCAGCGTCTGAGTCAGAGAGAAAAGAGAATACAGTGTTTGGCAGTCCAGGCAACCAGATGGCTGATCATCATTCAAGAATAGAGCTCAGTGATCCAAGAGGACAAGATAATACCTCATGCTCAGGAGAGATGGGGTTATAGACTGGAGTTACTGGCCAGAATTTAAGTCCAAGGCCTGTAGCAGAATCCCATCTATGGCAAGGCCAACCTGGGGAGGTGGTTGGTAAGGGGATTCTGGGGCTACAGGGAAGAATTGCCTGGGGATCCAGGTCCTAAATGGGAGCAGTTGTTCTGTGCTTTCTCTTGAGCTACCTTATTCTGAGTCTCAGATGGCCAGTTCAGTGCCTCACTGAACCAATAGGGTTGTTTTTATGCTTTTCCTTGAGTATGGATTTGCTTAGAGAATGGCCAAGTTGAGCTGGCTAAAATAAGACATTGCTGAGCACCTGCCCTCCATAAAGCACTGTTTTAGGAACCTAAACCATGGAGTAGGAAGATAAACAGAGTCTTTCTCTCTAGGAGGAAGTGATGCTTTAACAAGAGAGGTGTGGTCAACACAAAAACAACACATACGAATGCATACATCAGGACACATCTCCTTCCTTCCTGCTGGCCCACCTCCTGATTTTATCAACATCACTGCAGACACATTAATATTTAGGTGTTGCTTCATTAAATGACTGTTAGAGATAGCTAAGATTTAGTTTCCTAAAAAAAGAGGGTCTTAAATATTGCAGTTTCTGAAAGAAGGAAGAGACATGGTGTCATATAAAGAATAGGTGTTTTTCGGGGCACCTGGGTGGCTCAACTGGTTGAGCATCCAGCTCATTGGTTTCTGCTCAGGTCATGAGCAGCTCTGACATCCGACTCAGGCTCAGGTCCTGCTCTGTTCTCAGTGTGGAGTCTGCTTGAGATTCCTTCTCCCTTTCCCTCTGTCCCTCCTCCCCGCTCTTGCACGCTCTCTCTAAACAAAAAATAAATAAACAAAACAACAACAACCAGAAAAGAATAGGTGGTTTTCACTTTCTTAATGTCAAAAGTTTAAATCACCATCGTAAGAATCATCCTTGCTTAATTCTTTCACATAGAGTTTATTCCTGCGTGATGAGTAATTTAAAACCCAAACCCAAGCAATTAGATTGTATGGCTCCCTCTCCTAAGTTTTGTAAGGTCGAAAAAAGGCATCAGCAGTGTGCTTCTTTGCTATATTTCTTGGGATTATTTTTATTTTAAGAATATTTGGCAAAATGAAGACAACCTAATACAGAGTTTCTTGTCTTATTTTTAGAGAAACAGTCATCACATCTTTCAAAAACATGTGGTTTTGGTTCTCTTTAAAAGATTCTCATCTTTTTGAGATACTTATCCTGTCTGTGGAGTTAAAGGAAGTGCCAGCCTCTGAGACTTTTCTCAGAAAAGCAGGGCAGGTGATGGGGGCTGGCTTTGGACCACCAGGAGGCAGGAGTGTTGGAGAAGAGCAGACTTAAGTCGTTGTGTAAACTGACTTGCTCATGTCCTACTGGCTAATCTGATGCCACTGTGCTTTGTGTGTGTGAGCAAATGGCTCCTCATTGTGACACTCCCACGTCAGAACCCTCACAGAAGAGATCTGTTGCACTGTTCATTTAGTATGAGAGCCAAGAAACTTCTTAGTGTGGGTCTTCTAGTGAATTTTGGCTTTGCTTATGCCAATCCTTTGAAATAGAGAATTTGGTGGTCCTTTGGATTCATTGGAAATGGGGACTTAACAAGGGAGCTTCAGTTGACAGTAGGAAAGGTGTATTTGCCTGTGATGGAAAATTTCCCTCGGTTGGAAAATCAAGGCAGGTGGTGAAGATCAAACTGCTCTGGGTTTGGAGTACGGACCTCTCTATAGAGAGACATACATGGGGTAGTTCTGGGAGACATCAGGTTTGTCCTTCAGCAGAAATCTGGGACACAGAGGAAGGTAGGGCTTTTGCTCTGCTTTGGAGTGGAAAGCACCTCTAGTCCAGGGTTTGACAGGGCTCACAATGCAGCCCCAGGCTGACCTGCCTGCAGCCCAGTTCTGTCCCTTTGTTCCATGTCACTCCCTAATCTCCAGCATCCTCATTACTAGCTGAGCCCAATGGGTAGAGGAGATGGGGGAGCCCAGCATGGGTTTAGGTCTATTTTAAAGCCTGGTTTGCAGAGTCAGAACAGCCCCATTTTCTCCCCTCCCCCAGAAGAACCAAATTCCACCAGTCCTTGCTTTTCTAAGGAAACGTTTCTATTTCTTTTTCTTCCTCTGCGTTTATTTCCCAAGGATATTTGGGGAAGGAGAATTAGAGAGAGAATGGAAAGCTCACGTAGTTTGTCATTTGTTTTTGGATCCTAACTTTGGAGCAGCTGGGTTCCAAAAGCCATATTAACAGAATGATGCATGTTTTGTTCTGAGGCTCCGCTCTGGAAGACGTGCGGGGCGCTCCTTGCACCTGTAGCCAGTAGATGGCGCTCCTTCCCTGCTCAGCCGCCCAGGGAGCCCAGGCAACCAACTGGGCTGGGCTCTTCGGTTCAAACCGAAAACCGGTGTTAACCCGCGCACAGGCAGGAGACAAATATTAAACCTAGCATTTTATGCATTTTGACAAAAAAAGCCTTTCTATTTAGGTTCACTCCAGATTCTCTGGAGATGTGTTTGGAAAGCCCCTCTGCCACTGAACTCATCACTGTGGCCTTTTATTCACTTACAAAAATGCTTCCCCAGAATCCCAGCTCAATTACCTTTTGTCTCCCCTTGGTCCTAATACTCTGGTTGAATGCATGAAAAACAAAGCAGCAAGGTCAGACATCCCCTTCTCTCCCTCAAGGGTTTGTCTTTCTTGTTTTCCAGAACCAAATGGAGAGAGTGGCTCTGCTGCCCCTGTGTGTGTGTGTGTGTGTGTGTGTGTGTGTGTGTGTGTTTGTGTACCACAGACATTTTACTTTTGCCCACAGGAAAGAAATATATAAATACATATAAATAAATAATAATAAACATATATTTCTTTCCTGTGGGCAAAAGCAAACGTTTATGGACAATGTTTTCACCAGTCTACTTAAAGCATATGTTTACATGTCATTTCAGAGGTCCAGTATCTAAAAACCTATCATGAACATCTGATAGTTAATCAATTCAACAGCTAGTTACTGACTGAAATGATGTACAAATTCTTACAGTCTGTGTTGTGGAGAAGGCTCAGATAAGTAAGTTCTTACCCTCAAATAATTTATTACCTAGTCCTAGAAAATAGCCTTTGGACAATTAGATCGAAAGCATTGTGTAGGTGGATTTGAATATGTGGCTAGAGGCTGCATGTGGATGTTAGTGTTTGTGCTGCATTCAGTTCAGTTTGAGATCTGGGGGCTGTTATCAATTTAGAGCAATATTTCTAGATAAGTGGGGTGAGTTGGATGTCTCAAAGTGCCATGCCTGGGTTGAGTTGGTACTGTGCTCTATCAATGAAAATGTCAATTAGACTCCAAAAAGGACTAAATTTACCTTAGGTTGATTAGAATAATTTACCTTCTCTAAAGTACTTCCACATGTATCATCTCAGGAATAAGACTTTATAAATATTTTATGTTGTGACTTCCCTTCAACAATATGTCAGCATGAGACGAACAGACACAGGTAATAAAGAACAATGCAGGACCAGAACTCAGAATGCCAACCATAGCTTCATCTATTTTGTTTCCTATTGCCTAT
>NC_048224.1:109568550-109593495 GCF_002007445.2 Ailuropoda melanoleuca | reverse complement strand
TTCCCCCCCCCCCCCCCCCCCAATATCTAGTTGATTTAGATGGAAAGGATAAGTTTCTCTGGTGGGAAAGCAAGTGGACGTGTGTGTGTGTGTGTGTGTGTGTGTGTGTGTGTGTAGCGCACTTGTGCTATTAAATGTCTTTCCAGAGGTCTTGGTCTATTGCAATAGCCTTGCCAATCCTTCAATTACTGTTTTCTTTCATGAGAAATTGTTACTGGAATGCACTCACCCTTTTAGGGAGCTGTGAATGTGGTTATAATTGCTTGTTTCTAAGATAATTGGTCTGACTGCATAGCCCTGGAAAAGTTACTTGAACAAATGGAATGTGGAGGAGAGTATGAGCTGCATTCAGACTCAAATCCTGGCTGCAAGTCTTGCTGCCACCATGGACCATTGTCCTTGAGTAACCACAGTACATTGTAAGAGATAGGAAACTGGGAAGTTCTACAAACAAAGCCATCTCAAAGTGCAATGACCCCTTGATTTTTGTCATTTCCTTGCAGGGAGAAATTTCTTTTGATGATTAAGTTACCCATTCTTGCTTTCGATGGGATCAAATCCAGTAGCTACAGAGTACTAGACTCTCCAGGGGAGCCTACTCCCCTCTTTAGAGGAGGTTCTGATGATTCAGGATCTGAATGTTATCCAAGTCTGCAAGAGCAATGGAAGGGAAATAGAATGGAGAAAGGCTGATTGATTTCAGGCATTAAATCAATGCAAAATTTTCTAGCATCTATATTGTTGGTGCTATCAATAGCCTTTGATTCCATTGATCAAAGAGTTGTGCTAATTTATTATCAGCTGACATGAAATGCTTATCTTCTTTTCCCCTGGGGAGAAGCTATAATACACTTTGATTTAAAAGTGTAGGATCCTGAGGTGTTACAGAATGCAGTTATATAGAACGCAGTTGGTTGTTTTTTTCTTAAACTTCAGGCTCATTATACTTTCTTTTTTTTTTTTTTTTTTTTTTTTTATTTTTATTTTTATTTTATTTTATTTTATTATATTATGTTAATCACCATACAGTAAATCCCCTGATTCTGATGTAAAGTTTGATGCTTCATTAGTTGCGTCATTATACTTTCTTAAAAAGAAAAGGAAACTAGTAAGGAACTCCTCATGACCCATTTCTGCTGCAATGCCTGAAATTTAGTTACCAAAAAGGTTAAAGAATCTTTAACTTGTTTAGAGTAAGCCAAGTAATAATTCACAAGGGAAAATAGAGACCAATGTTGTAATAAGTTGAGTAACCCAATCAACCCAATATAATTTAAAGAAAGATTGCTTAACCATTCGAGAATTAATGGAAAGCAAGTTACCACTGTCAGGAAAAACGACCTAACAAATCAATGTTGCTCTTCTAGTTCTTGTTTTCATTTTGTTCACCCAACAGCCTTCTCTTTCTATTAAGGAATCACAGGGTCAAAGTTTAATACAGTTGATATGTAAAGGATTGTCAGGATTGGAAATTATTTGCACTTGATCAGTTTCAAGGAGTTATTGCAAAGAGTTGCTACCCAAAGAGCTCCCCAAAGCCAGATTACAAGGCAGAGTCCATACTGGGCTGCCTCTGTGAGCAGTGAGCTCTGTGGTTCATTTTGCTGAGCATTTTTTTTTAGTGACTAGAGTTTAAATATGCCTCTGGAAGCTACCATTTAATTTTTCAAGATGTCACTTCAAAACCAGGCAAATCATATACTTCTTTACAAAGTTCTTTTTAGCCATGACAACACAATGAGAATTTTCTACTATATCAAACCACAGCAACTATGCCACCATTAAAGAGGATGAAGCAGACCTTTATATACTAACATGGAAGGACCTAAAAGTTGTACTGTTAGTGAAAAGAACAACAGGCAGAAAAATACGTTTGTGAAAAATCTGTTATTTACTTCAATATATAGAAAATTGACTAAAGTCATACACACAAAACTGTAAATTTGTTTACCTTTGGGGAGAAAAATGGGAGTGGGTGAGGGGTAAAAAAAATGGACTTGTACATTTTACCCTGTATACTTATATACTGGCTTTTTTTTGCTGAAATACATTAATTAATTATTTATGTAATATAGGTTTCAAAGACTAATTAGAAATGTGATCACAGTGCTTGCAACACACTGAGCAAAACACCTATTTTATGTTTTGCTTTGTGTCAGAGTATACACACAATTTCTGTTGTTCTGTCATTTATTGTAGAACAGATAAGAAGGGGTTAAGCCATCTAGGTCACTTTTAAAGGCCTGGATTCTTGCAATCAAGGCAATCAAAATCTGCTTCCACCTTAGCCCTCTGCCACCATTCATCAAATAGGTCCTGCTCTGCTGGGAAGACAGTCTGGTTTCACAAGTAGGGAAATACCCAGCTGCAAATGGTTTGTGCAGAGCTGGTGGGAAGAAAGCTACTAAGGATTCTGCCAGAATGAGGACAGCAGTATCTGGCTCCTACGTGGGTCACTGGGTGTGCTTTCTTTTCTTCAGTGAAGCCTTCCCCGAATAGCTGGATGTCCTGGAGATGAGTGAAAAATGTCCTGGCGCACAGAGAGGTCATTGGAAGCAAGTGTTAAGCTAATTCGAACATGAACGAAATAAGCATCGGGAATTCTCTGGAATTCCAAAGGATCCAGCCTGGGCTGACTGCCTTTCTCATTTCATTTGTTTTGTCAGAGCTCCACTGTCACACTTTGTGATGTCTCACTTTCCTTCTGTGTCTGTTACCAAATGGAATTTTTACAAAGTTGGAGGAATTCCCTGCTGGCTCTGGTGCATGGGGTTCTTGGTGAGCACAGGAGATGTGTTTCCCTTCTCTCCTTTTAGCCCTTTGGATCTCTGACTTCCTTCAGCCCAAGCTTTCTGTACTACCTCAAGTAGGCCTATTAGGGCTATGTCATAAAATGGGGGCGTATAACATCTCAGTCCCTGAATTTTCGTGGGAAAGAGTAGAGTTCATTCCTTTGTCAATGTCTAACTGAATCTTTTGTGCGCTTTTTTGCTTTTTCCTCCCTGAATATTATTCTGGGAATCACGGTTTTGACCAGATCATTCCCTGATGCAAGTGAGAATAAGAACTGATAGAGATATTTGGGAAGAGGTCAAGAGGGAATCACTCCTCCACAAAGCTAGCCTCCTTGTTGAACGGTTTGCTTCTTTTCCCCTTTACGGGCTGCTATTGGAGGGCCATGCAGGTATAAATGTGAAAAGTTTGAAAAAGTATGCTTGCTATTAAGAACTGGAAACAGGCGTAAACCATGCAGAATCACCAAATCATTCTCCCATGTATATCTTTATCAAAGTGCTTATTAAACTCTCAGTTTTACACCTAAAATGAGACCCTTAATTTGAACAAGATGCATGTGAAAGTTATAGTTCAAGGATTTGAGATATAAAATCCAATGTGGAAAGTTAAAGAAGCAGGGTTATTTAATTTATATAAAAATATTTTGCTCTCAAGGGTAGAGAGATATAGTAGGACATTTCTCATGGTGTACCTGCCCAGGCCATATTCACTTTCTGTAAGAACAGACACCTCTCTCCCCACCACCAACAGCCCAGCCCTGTTTGCATCATAGAAACTTAACCACCTCTCCCTGGCATGTTGAGTGACCAAAGAGTGGACACTTGGCTCAGGAATATTCCATCCAGACACGGGGTTAGGCCAATAGATTCCGTAACAGGGATTTTATTTGTGAAATACACCTTCCTGAATTTCCACTTTCCAGTGGAAATCCTTCTGCTATTTTTGCCCAGGGAAGGGCGGGGAGAAGGGAGAAGCTTCTAGCTTTTCCGGGCTAACAGATTCAGTTTCAGGTGTATGTTTTCTGCCCTATAAAGAAGCCCTTCATTCATGTCACCAGAACCACAAGGCACTTCTTGGGTGGGAGAGTAGAAATATCTGCTCAAGAGGTCAAGGCTGATGGTTGTGAGCAGAGTGCTATAAGCTGGTGGGGTCGCTTTATGAGAATTAGAAGAAGGCACTCCCTTTGCATTGAGGGAGAGTAGTAGGTACAAACCTGGCCAGTTAACCAGTGCCGTGTTGCAAAAGTCAGAGATCCTTTTCCTCCAGATTGAGGCAGCACAATGGTAGGGCACATGGCTTGGTGAATACAACACAGTTTGGATTTTGTGTCCCATTTGCTCTCCTGGCCAGAGATCTTTGTGTAGTGCACTTGTGGTTCAATTGTACGCAGAAGCCGTGTGATGAGAATCACTCCCCGCAGCCCCCATGTTCCAAGGTGGGGTTTTGAATGTGACTGAGATTTCCTGGGCTGTTGAAGAAGGTGGGGAGTGGGGGAACCAGCTACTTTGTACAAGGCACCCAGAGACTAGGAAGGACAGATTTTATAGAGAAGTTACACATCTAGCCAGGGTTCCAAGATTACCAGTTTGAGAAACAATTACCTGTAGCTATCACTGGTGTCTTGGGTTCTCATTGTACCTTGGGTTTTGAAATTTGCTTTGGTGCTGTAAATTTTCACACAAGGGTTTCAGTAAACAGAAGTTATTTGGCCAACATGATAGCAACTTTTATTCCCACATTTGAATGCAAGCTTCTCTCACATTTCTCTGTAACCAAATTCTTTCTGCAATGTTACTTTTATGCAGTGCTTAAGTAATCAGTAATCTCATGCACTCACACCAATGTAGTCAAAATCACACTATGTTCTCGTGAAATTCATATATTCTGACCTTCATCAGGTTTCCTGAATTCCTAAATCATCTTTACCGATTAACTCATAGTGTTTCTAGTTAAAGATTGACTGTGTCAGACCTGTCACACGAAAAGAAAAGATGTGAATTGAGGAAAGCTTGGGTTTCCGGAAATCAAGTTTATTTGGGAATAGCAGAGAAATTGCAGTTTAGTACCCACAAATATCAGCAAGCTACAGGCTATTCCAAAGGGATTTTGGGCAGGTTGCTTTTATGGTCAAGGAGTGCCAAAGGGGAGGAGAGTCCAGTCAGGGCCCATGCAGCAAGTTCATTGGCTAGAAGATGGGGAGAGATTCTTGGCAGGTGCTCATTGGTCTGAAGATAAGTTTCGATTTTCTGTAAATCAGGCATTTACAAGAAATTAGTCTCTCAGTCTTTAAGTTTTATTTTTCTGAGGGCACATGGGTGAGATTCTCTATTCCATATCCTTTGGTTCCATTTAGATTAAAATCCTTTTGCACTTCCATGACAGTCTTGGAGAAAAAAATAGTTCTTTTATCAAGTAAGTTTGGAAAAGACTGCATAATATACTTCTCTCTTATATTATCTTCTCTTTCACATTATTATAATCATCTTAGGGTTTATGAAAATTACTCTAATAGCCCTTTAAACTCTGTTTAACTCAGAATGACCTAGACTTACTTGACTCTAAAACTCTTTGTCCTGTGGAACCGTTCTAGGAAAATAATTTGGCAGATGTTGTTCTAGATTTTGGATTCTTGCACTGAAGATAATGAAGGAACATTTTGTTCTGGACTGTAAAAAAGTCATATACTTTCAGAATGGTTTATTTTCTTATTTGGGAAGTCATTTCTCCCTCTTTTAAAACAATTGACTATGGGCTTCCATTTTATCAAGTGACCTATGCTTGTCTGGTTTTTGTTCTTAATACTTTCGCTATTTGAAGAAGTTATGATTGTTTACCATCCCTTCTATTCTTTCCAATGAAAAATAATTTGGGGGAATATTTTCATCTTTTCACTTATGCTTAGATAGCCCTTTGCCATGTACGGAGTTTTTTCACATTTATTATCTTATTGATCATTACTATGACACACTCATTTTAAACAACCTTGCAAATAGTATTTAAAAATCATTAGGGCCATTAATATTCTATTTAGTCTGAAAAAATTTGAAATGGCTGACTCCTCTGTATCACAGAACTAAGAGAATATAAAATTTTGCCCCTAGCAAAAGTGCTCAGAACTTTTATTTAAACACAGATTGTTAGGCTCCAGTGAAAACTAATGAGAAAGGAAGTTAAAGAGTGGGAGACTTGTTTACTACTGTTAGTGTTAGAAATAATGCCTTTTCAAAGTTGTGCTTCTCTTTATTTATTTTAATTTCTGGTCATACCATTTTCCAAGCCCATTATATAGAATACATTCTCAAAGATTCTTGGACTCAAGTCATGATAGTCTAGTAATCTCCAGCAAATAAATATGTAAGTAAAAATATTTTGTTGCTATCTTTAATTTACCCAAAAGCTTATGAGAGGAAATATTATTTTTAGAGTTGTTTTCCAACTATAAATTCAAGGGTTTCTTAGTTGTTTTATTTTCCTGGTTTCTGTTATTTGTCGAATGACTCAATAACAAAGCGATAGTTAGCAAACTGCTAAAATTTATACCTTTCATATCTTTCCTCTGTTGTCCTTAGTGCATAATACGTTTACGTTAAGTCTGAACCAGTTGCAGTTAGCTCTTAAAGATTCCTATTGAATTTATACCACTTTTGCAACTTTATTAAGGTATGTACAACTGACAATAGATTGTGTATGGTTAAAGGGTACAATTGATGGTTTTGGATATATGCATACATGTATGAATTGGTCACCACAATCAAGATAAACATTTCCTTTAACCCGCCCCCCCCCCAAAGTTTTCTTATATCCCTTTGCAATATCTCTTTTTCTTCCGTCGACCTATTTTCTGTCCTTATAGTTTGTTTTGCATTTCTAGAACTTTATAAAAATGAAATCATACAGCACATACTTTTTTGTGTCTAGCTTCTTCATTCAGTGTAAAGATTTTGAGATTCTGTGTGTTATTGGATATACCAATAGTTTATTCCTTTTAAAAACATCTTTTGAGCATAAAAGGTATTTTTGAGCATATATTGTTGCTGAGTAGTATTTTATTTTATGGATAGTTTATTCACTGTTGCTGTGCAATGGGTTTTTTTCTAGTTTGTTTTTTGCTATTATTTTTGGCTATTGTGAATGAAGATGCTATGGAAAATATACCTAGAGGTACGTAGAATGTTGGATAGCCTGGTAGGTGTATATTTATCATTTTTTAAAAGAATTTTTGCAATATCACTTGTGATAACATCTCAATGAATTGCAATCAGAGTATCAATTATAAATTCAAAAAATATTTTGACCATATATTACATGCTGGGTACTACAGTAGGAGCTGAGGATACAACAGAAATAAAGATAGACATCTTGCCTATTTTCATGTGGCTTGTAGTCACATTAAATAACTATAGTTAATTCAATAGCTATTCTAATAATTGTGTAATTGTACAATGACACCTGGGCTTTGAAGGGAAGAAAGTGATTCCGTGAAACACTGTAATACAGTAAACTGACTCCTATACCTGGAAGTGATAATTTCAGGTATCACATGACCCTAGGGGGAAGTGATAAAATTAAGGATGAATGGGGATAAAGTAGGCAAAGAGCTGACGGATATGAAAGGTGGAAGAACATTTCTGAAAGAGGGAGCATCGGGGTGCCTGGTGGATCAGTTGATTAAGCGTCTGTCTTTGGCTCAGGTCATCTGGGTCCTCAGGTTGTGATCCCTGCATTAGGCTCCCTGCTCAGCAGGGAATCTGCTTCTCCCTTTCTCTCCCTCTGCCTTCTGCCCCCTGCTCATGTTCTGTCTCTCTCTCTCTTTCAAATAAACAAACAAACAAACAAATAAATAAATAAATAAATAAAATGTTAGAGAGAGAGAGAGAGGGAGCATCATGTGCAAAGGCTCTGAGATAAAGGGAAATGGGTACATTTGAGGATCTGTAAAAGTCCAAGTGGCTGGAATAGAAGGAGGTAGGAATAAGGTAATGCAAGTCCCGGGAGGTCCTATTCATGATTGGACCTTTATTTCAAGAGAATGTGAAAGTGTTTTGAACAGGATAATATGTTCTGATTTGGATTTTGGAAAGATCACGCTGGCTGCAGTATAAACAACAGACTACGGGGGGGGGGGGGCGGTTAGAATGGATGTGGAAGAGCAGATAGGCAGCTACTGCTGTGGTGTCAGCATGAGCTGAGGCGCTGTGCAAGGTAACGGCACCAAACAGATGGATTTCAGTGCTGTGTGGGAGATAAAATCAACGACATTGAAGATAGGTCAAGTAAGGGGTGCAGTGCAAAAAGGGCTCAAGGTTTTTGGGTTGTACAACAGTGCCATTTGCAGACACAGAGACATCTAGAACAGGGCCAAGTTTGGGGAGGGGGGGAAGAAGACCATCTTGGTTTTGAAAAATTGAGTTTGAGGTACATTGGCATGATCCTAATGTGCATGTCATACAAGATGAGGCATGAGCTCAGGTGAGAGGTGTGGGTTAGGGCATACATTTGTGAATAATCAGTGTATATAGAGAAATGGTACCTAACACTGTGGATCTGAATGGAACTGGGGTGGGGAGGTTGTCTAGAGAAGAGATGAGGACCTTGATAAACATTGAAGAGCCTTTTGGAACCCCAGTATTGAGTGGTCAAGCAGAAAAAGATGAACCTGAAAAGAGAAGAAATGGCGGGAGACAAAGGAGAAAAAACTAAGGAAGTGTAGTCACAGAAGTTTGAGATGTTACTTACATCAGGATTGAAGGCCAAACTGGAGCAGACAATGAAGCTGTTAACAAAGCACTTCCGAAACTAGGCTGTGTCCTACAATGGAAGGAGCCCTAGCCTGAAGATCAGCTGTCAGTAAGGCACTTACAGTTCTTGGACACGAATTATGTGCCAAGTACTGAGGTTAACTCTTGTCTCTCCCATTATTCCTGCGAAGAACGTTCTGTTCTTCCTACTCAGATATGAGAAGGTAAGAATCAAAATGATAGTATCAAATAAGCAGGACCTGGTGCTGTACACCAGAGAGAGTTAAATGCAGAATGACTACTGCTTTTGTGGATTCGTGAATCTGGAAGTAATGTTTTTCTTTTGATCTTCAAAATTTCGTTTTTAAATTGAATCACAAATGATCCTCCATTTACTTCCTGAAAGTAATATAAAATCCATGCTAAAACTGAGGTTAAAAATACTCTAATTAGGTAGTAAAAAACTCTAAATGTAACATTTCAGTTGCTTCTCTTCTCAAAAGTTTAGTGATTGTATCTCACAAATTCAAACTCTTGTCCAGGGTACTGGTGTTAATTCAAAGAACAGATGCTTAAGCTTATGACGGGCATGGCAATCCACTGGTTTTGCCATGGGCACACAGTAATTAATGGTAAAAGGGGCCATATGTTGAAACCTTCATGGGTAGCATGTGAGGCAGTTTTGTGGTTTAAATGAAAGGACTTGGACCCATATAACCATTTTTTTTAAATCTCCTTGTGCATTTTACTATTTCCATGTTCTTCCAGCTAATTACCAGAAGCACTTGTACCATTCCTTTCAAACAACCTCGTCATCTTTTCCTGCTTGATCCTGTTGTAAAGTTGAAATGCCGGATTTATGACATTGCAATCATTTTCATGGCAACAGACTGTGGCATCGTAAAAACAAGATTGTGATGACTTCACTGCAGGATCAGACAGAAGAAGAAACAGAGTTCTATGCAGGAGAAGCTCTTTTTCAGACACAAATTGCTTTGATGACAGCAGCGGAAAATACAGAAAATTATTGCCAATGTAGGAAAAGACCCCCAAAATTGTCATACAAATGTTTCTATGAACTGTGCCCAAGTTGCAGGTATATTTGGAAGATCTGAGTCAACCTTTGGTATGTTTGAAAACAGATGTCCAGCCATTGAAACTTTTGTGGATATCAGATATTTTAGGTGATGATTTTTTAAAAACAGATTTTCCTCAGCTACTATTTGACCAATGTTTCAAAAGTGAGCACAAGGGGTGCCTGGGTGGCACAGTGGTTAAGCGTCTGCTTTCGGCTCAGGGCGTGATCCCAGTGTTCTGGGATCGAGCCCCACATCAGGCTCCTCCGCTATGAGCCTGCTTCTTCCTCTCCCACTCCCCCTCCTTGTGTTCCCTCTCTCGCTGGCTGTCTCTATCTCTGTCAAATGAATAAATAAAATCTTTAAAAAAAGAAAAGAAAGTGAGCACAAGTATTTTGTCAGGTTTCTGAGGCCTGAAAATTAATGTATATTTGAAAGTTGAAGTTCCAGCAATGTTTGTTGATTTCTTTATAACCAGATTTAATTTTTGGTTCAGTTTGAAAAAATGCATCAGATGAATTATCAATAACACCATGTAGTAGTCTACAATTACACTTTGAATCAAATTGTATCCTCTGTGTTCATAGTGATATGTCAGATATATTTTTTTATCATATTACTGCAATAGTTCTTGTTTTTTTTTTAAATTTTTGTCTCATTTAATTAAGATTTATTTATTTATTTGAGAGAGAGAGGGAGAGAGCAAGAGAGTTAGCATGAACAGAAGGGGCAGAGAGAGAGGGAGAGAGAATCCCAAGCAACTTCACACTGGGCGTGGAGCCCGATGTGGGGCTCAGTCTCATGACATGGAGATCATGACCTGAGCTGAAACCAAGAGTCAGATGCTTAACCCACTGCACCACCCAGGTGCCCCAACAGTTCTTATTTTTAATATTTGAGTCAATTTTTTTATACTTAAAATTTTTTTCTATTGAAAGGTATATTTCACATTCCAACAATGCTTTGTGATATAACGACCTCTTTGTATGTATTGTGGTTGAATTTAACTCACAGTATTGATTACTTTTATGAGCCAGGCATTGTCCTTGTCCTTGGATAGCTCACTGTCCAATCTTGCATAAATTTTAGTGTATAGCATTCCCCCATAAGGGTATATCTTTATGAACAAGAGCTATAGAAGGATAAAATACTCTCTCACCCTTCTTTATTCTCATCCAACAGAAACCCAAGAGACCGTTGCCTAATCTGAGATATTGCCATTTTTAGGTAGCATGATCCAAAAATTACTAGGAGTTCATATTGACAACCTGCCTCTGCATAAATGTCTTAATGTCTAACTATACCTTGAGATTTTGCCTGAATGTGTAAAAGTAATAGGGCACACCTGTAATAGCTATATTTATTCTTCTCTCATCTTGGCCTACTTTTGGAAATTTTATGCAAAGGAGCTTCNGGGCTTTTTTTTTTTTTTTTTTTTTTTTTTTTTGCAAAGGAGCTTTTAACATAGAAGTTCAGAGAATAGATTTGGTGGTCCAATAGATCCGTGTCCTGGTTTTGGGTGGCACTTTCTGCATAGCATTAGACAAACATTCTCTTAGATATTAAGGTGTTGATCCAGCTTTCTTTTGGTATATATTTTCTAATCTTTTCCTATTGCTTTCTGAGAGAGTTTCTTAGTTTAATCTTCAAGCTCACAAATTTCTACTCTGTTTGAATCCTACTGTTAATCCCATTGCTCTATTTAAAAATTTCAACTGTTATGTTTGTTGTTCATAATATTTCCAGTGGGCTCCTCTTCTTATGACTTTCTATTGATGTTTCATGTTACTAATAACTTCTCAAAGATATTTAAAGTCTTGCTTATTTTAAAACTTTTGTTGTTCCAATAATTCTTCTTCAAATATTATTCCTTTTGTTTTCTTTACAGTAACTATGCTTCTCAGGTTTGAGCTCATGCCCTTGCCATAGATTCCACCTTGCTACCGTTGGTGGCATTTTACCTAACACTCCGTTTTCATTGGGAAACAGGGAGAAGTAACGTTGGGAGAAGACAGTTTGGTGCCCTAGACAGGGGAGGACTGAGGATTGAAGGCTCCAGAGCTGCTGGTTAGTCCCCACTTAACTTCATTCACATTCTAGGCATGTAAGTCACTGGCCTTAAGCTGCTGTTAACCCATAAGGCTAGGGTTGGGATGTCAGTAAAGTACCAGGCAAAGACTATTCCTGGACAAGGCTTGGGAGAGATAAAAACAGAATTTAAGAGCTTTTCTCCAGCTTATCCTCTGGTCACCTACTCCTCCTTTACTATTTCAAGTCAGTTTTCAGTTTCCCCATTACTTCTCATAGTTTTTGATAATGGCAGTTTAAAATCCCCTTCCTCTAGAAGAGTTTTGCTATGGCTGATTTTAAGAAAGAAAGCAAGGAAGCAAGAAAGTAAACACTCTGTAGCTACTCCCTTTTTTTTTTTTAACCTCATAATGTTTCCATAAAACAGGAGTTGTGGATTCTCTCTCTCGACTACATGTCTGGAGGGAAGAGATCATGAAGGCAGGGATTGTGTTTTCCTTGCTGCCTATTTTTATTCATTCGTGTCTGCTCCTAGCCCTTTCTTCTTGATTCTGTGAGTTAGGATGTAGGTTTAAGTGTGACTCTCAGATAAGATAGAAGTTTATTTTCCTTTCATGCAAAAGGCTGGTGGTAAGTGATCTAGGTCTGATATCGTGGCTTTGCTTCACAAAGTTCTCAGGGATCCAGTCTCTTCCCAGTTCCCCTGTCTGCCATCCGTAGGATGTAGTCTGAGATGGCGACACCAGCTCCCATGCAGCAGAAAGAAGGCAGGGATGAAGGATTAGCAAAAGATATAATCCAGCTGTTTCTTGGGGTAATGTTCCAGGGAGCTGGCTCATAAAACTTGCCTTACATATCAACCACAATGTAAATGCATTGTTATATCTAGCTGCAAGGAAGCTTGAAAACGAGTCTTTACCAAGGCCAACCACATACCCACTAAAAATTTTATAATTATGGAAGAATAGATATCAGAAACACCCTGTAGTTTCTGCTACATCTTCTTCCTTTTCTGTCTTAATTTATCTTGCCTTCCTATTTTCATTTGTTCCTTCCTCTCCTTCATTCCTTCCCCCAATATTATTTAGTGCCTAGTGTACACCATGGGCTATATTAAATGTTTTATAGCCTCAGTATTTTATTCTGCATTGCCATAATTCATTCGGAGAACAAAGATACCTTGCTATATTATGAGGAAATCTTGGAGAGAGAGAAAGAATAGGTTGGATGTAGTTTTTTTTCTTGTATGAAAACAATATTCTATTTTACGGATAAAGAAATGGACCCAAGGCAACTATGTCAAAGATTCAGTTTGAATTCTACTTCTGCAACTTACTGAGCTGTTATAGACATTCAACATTTATTCATTCACCAGTATGTCAAGCAGTCTGTCAGGTAGTAGGAATTCAACAGTAAATAGGTAATCACAATCCCTGCCCTCAACTAGGCTGGAGATTGCAGCCTAGTGAGCAGCCAGACAATTAAACAAGCAATTAGAGCAGGTATACTTCACTGTGGTAGGTTGAGAAGCTTCATGCTTTTCCCACTAGACTGCATTACATCTCAAACAAAACAAAGTAAAATCTTTGTTTCATTTATCTAGCACTTCCCAGTATAGCACATGTTTTCAATATAGTAGATAAGTAAAAAGAAGGATCAGGGGATTTCCAGGCAGGGGAAATCATGACCTGAATCACAGAGGTAGAAATAGTTTTGGAGGAAAGTGATCAGTTTGACCAAACCTAGCTAAATTAAGGAGAGTGGGAGGAGTAAATTTGGAGACATGGATATCATACCATGAAGAACATTTAATGGCAGATTAAAGGGTTTGGACTTAGACAATAGGGACCTTTTTCATGTTGACACCCAGAGGAATGGCTTATGAGCATGGTATTTTAGGAATCGGATGGAGAGGCAGGGGCCTGGAGACATCTGGGTTTGAAGACTGGAATGTTGACAATATAAGGGAGGTGGCAGTTAAGTGGTCGATGTGAGTGCTCTTAGGATGGTTGGAGTTGGAGAGTAGCTGTGGTGCCCACCAGTGACAGGCTTTGCTATTACTGAGCGTAACATCTGGTCCACTCTGTAGGGGAGGAAGTGTATGTCCTCAGTGAGGACTTCCCTGCCTTGTATGGGCTGCCACAATCTGGAGTGCTTTTCTCTCTTTCAACTGTGCTACACTTGGCTAGAGGAGAAAAAGTACAGTGATCTAAAGAAGGGTACTCTGTATCACCTGGGTGTGGAGAAAAAGTGAGGCTAGTGTAGTTTATATTGGGATCATATTATGTAAATATTGTGCTATGTTTGTTCATTACTTGGGCATTATGTCTGGGAGAGCCCTGACAGAGGTATGCTATAGGAACTCCATCATTTAACACCTGCACGTATTGTTCCAACAGTAAATTACTAGGTGGCCTGGAGAAAAATCTCTTGAACGTAGTGAATTTTTTTTTTTTTAATGCTGATGTCCATGACAGAACCACCTGTAATTTGGGAAACATTTTTTCTTTTTTCTTGCAATATAATTGACATATAACTTTGTGTTAGTTTTAGTTGTACAACATAATGATTTGATATATGTGTAGATTGTGAAGTAATCACCACAATGAGTTTAGTTAATGTCCTTTACCATACATGGTTACATTTTTTCCTTATGATAAGAAATTTTAAGATCTACCCTCTTAGCAACTTTCAAATATAAAATGCACTGTAGTCACCATGCTGTACAATATATCCCCAGGATTTATTTATCTTATAACTGGAACTTTGTACCTGAAAATATAATTTTTTTTTTATCCCTTGTCCTGAGGACAAACAACTGGTTTGAGTGCCTTATTCAAAAATGAAACAAGGGGCACCTGGCTGGCTCAGTTGGTGGTGCATGCGACTCTTGATCTTGGGGTGTGAGTTCGAGCCCCATGTTGAGTGTAGAAGTTACTTAAAAATAAAAAATCTTTAAAAAAAAAGTTCAGAATCAACTGAAAGGATGGTCAATCTTTGTGGAGAAATATTTTCCATCCCAATTTATTTTAGGTATTGAATTGTACATCCTAAATTACAATAAATGACAAGATTATCGTACCTGAAAGCTTTAGAAACTTTGCTTTCAGCCATTTTGAGGCTGAGAGGAGGGGTAGGAAGGACCAATAGCCAAAGCAGTATTAGTATTTGTGTGGAGAGCATAGTAGAGGATAAAATGAACAGAAAGTACTTTCTCCTCTGGATATGCCTAGCTTGGTTTTTGCTCTGTATTAGTTTTTAAACTTGAATCATTCATAAAATATCTTAGCTGTAAATGAGATCTGTTTAGCATTAATGAAATGGAAATCTACTGTTGAATTCATCTGTCTTCCTAACCACTGAAGAATTGTGTTTAACTGTGAGAAATAGAGACTTGAAATACAGTGGGTTCAAAATGCAAAGGTTTTTTTCTCTTGTGGAAAATAATTCTGAAGCAGGCAGTTTTGGAAGCCCCTAGGGACTGACTTCTTTTGGCACCACCATATTCAGAAAATGGCTTTAACCCTTGAGTTTACCTTGGAGTCTAATTTGGCTGCTGGAGGTCTAGATATCACCTTCACATTCCAGGCAGGAGGAAAAATTAGGATACTCTGAGTCAGTGTCCTTTAAGTATACTTCTTGAGAGTTGCCTGCAGTGTTTCCACTTTTGTCTCATTGACCAGAAGTTAGTTATGTGGCCACACCTATCTGCAAGGAAAACAACGAAATCTAATTTTGTTTTCTGGAAGGCTTTGTTCTTAGCTGAAATATCAGCATTCTATTATTTATAAGGTAGAGCCAAACCTTATTATTAAGAAAGAAAGACAATTTTGGAAGGTAACCAGCAGTCTTTACCCCATTTAGGGATAATCTAATTAAGGGAAATATGTCCCGAACTCCATGGCTAGCAAAGCAGGATAGAGGTAAGGGATTTTGTTCCAGGTAAATGTTATGAGAAGAAAATTTGTGGAGTAAGAAAGGAAAAACATAGATTCCAGAGGTTGAGCAGTAGAGTATTTTCAAATTGAGCGATTTAGGAAGTCTCCCATCTATAATGTGGACAATTGAGCATTGACAGTGTGACAAGTTCATGCTAGGGGAGATTGGTAGAGCTGTTGTATGCTACATACTTCCAGAGAACACCATTTACATAGACTATATGAGTGGAATAAGTCAGTCAGAGAAAGACAATTATCATATGAGCTCACTCCTGTATGGAATTTAAGAAATAAAATATGATCATAGGTGAAGAGAGGGAAAAATAAAATAAGACGAAACCAGGGAGGGAAACAGAGGCACACTGAGGCAGCCAGTATCATAGAAAAACTAAAGAGCAAGTGCCAAAGTCTGACATTTAAGCTAAACTGGTTTTAGTACTTCTTGCCAATATCCTCAGTCTCCCCACCCCCATCATTAACCTTTCATCCCCTGTGACTAATGGAGCCCCAACTTGGGCTTCAGTTCTAGGTCTGTGTCCTGAGTGGAGCTGGGGGAAAAAAAATCACACAATTGTGAATACTGTTACCATAAAATTTTACAGTTCCAGCCTCAATTTGGTCCTCAATACTGCTTCCTGTGTTTTCTATGACTTGCTTTCCCTGGTACTCTAGAGCATTACCAAAAAAAAAAAAAAAAAAAAAAGTCCTCCATGCTTCCCAAATACCACTTCCCTTTCCCCTTCCTTCAATGTGTTTCCTTCCCCTGGCCCTTCCTGAGTGACTTCACTTCCCATTTCACAGAGTAATTAAATGCCATCTTGACTTTCTGCCATCTCTTTACTTGCAAACTTAACTTTTTTCACATCCATCCTTTACTCCTTAATTCTAGTTAATGGGAGAGGTGGCCTTCAACCAATAGGCAAGTTGTGTTCATTTGTTTTAGAGGGCAAAACTTTTCTTCCTTCTCAGGATTCTTGCCTCTTTGATGATCCTCTCTTCTGTATCTTTAAGCTTTTTCTTCATCATATTGGCTCTTTCCTATAGGCATTTAAATATGTCTTACTTTTTCCATCTTAAGAAAAAAATCTTCCTGGGAAAAATTTCCTATTCCAGCTGTTGTCTCCCTATTCTATTCACTATTCCACTGCCCAAAGTCAGCCACATGACTAGGCTCAGTGTCAGGGATTAGTAAGGGAAGTAAATAATTTAAAATTCAATTTACCATATGCTCTTTTTTTTGCCAGACTTTTTGAAAGAGTTGTCTACAGTCAAGCATCTCTATTGCTAGACTTTTTTTCTTTTTCCTTAAATCAATCTCCTCAATCTAGTTTCTGCCTCTGCCACTCCAGTCAAACTGCTCTTGCCAAGGCCACTGACTATTTTGTGTTCCCTCTCTCACTGGCAGAGAACACCAAAAGGTGTTTTTTCAGTTCTTACAGTACTTGACTTTCGCCAGCATTTGAGAACATTGACCATTCCCTTGTAGAAATTCTTTCCTTGGCACCCATGATTTTACTCTTCTGTTTTTCTCCTATCTCTGATTGCTTATTCTCACTCTCTTGTGGACTCTTTCCCTTGGGCTCCCTTAGACATTGGTTCTGTTTTGTCTCTGGTGCATCCCTTTCTCACTTTACACATCTCTCAATGATCTTGTCTATTTCCAATTTTCCAGTCATGCTCTATATGTTGTAGTAAGTTAGAAGTAAAACCTACATGCACAAAAGTATAGCTTTCCTTATTTTTTTTTTAAGAATTATTTATTTATTTGTCAGAGAGGGAGAGAGAGAGCGTGCATGTGCACAAGCAGGGGGAGTGGCAGGCAGAGGGAGAAGCAGGCTCCCTACCACGCAAGGAGCCTGATGCTGACTGTATCCCAGAACCCTGGAATCATGACCTGAACCAAAGGCAGACACTTAACCGACTGAGCCCCCTAGGTGTCCCTAGCTTTCCTTATTTTTAATAACTGATACACTTGTGCTCAATTTTCTTTCCCCGAGGCTTTGTATTGATAAGGGGAAATACTAGCCAATTAAATTAACTCATTCTGTTCACGCTGTAATGTCTCTTTCAGATAAATATTATGTCAACTCAGTCTTTCTTTTAATGCTGTCTTTCCCCTCTCAAGGAAGCTTCCTTCCTTATCACTGCCTACCTCTCAAGAGGGAATCTGGATATATGTGTAGTCTTTTCCTGCTGATGGAAGCTTATAGTACTTTTTTTTTAAGATTTTATTTATTTATGTGACAGAGAGTCAGCCAGCGAGAGAGGGAACACAGCAGGGGGAGTGGGAGAGGAAGAAGCAGGCTCCCAGCGGAGGAGCCTGATGTGGGACTCGATCCCAGACCGCCGGGATCACGCCCTGAGCCAAAGACAGACGCTGAACGACTGCGCTACCCAGGTGCCCCGGAAGCTTATAGTAGTTTATTGAACAAACTGGACTTGGTAGGGTGGGAGCTGAAAGCTTCTCACAACTATCCCATTCAATTTTAATTTCTCTTCTTGTTATTCTCCACTCATTGGAAGAAATTTTGGGCAGAACTCAATTTTCCTGATTGTATTTAGATAATAAAAAGTTCAGTCCAATTTATTAATCATATAACACCAAACTCCAATCCAGTTTGTTTTTCTCCACCCCTAATTGTTGGTTATGCTTTGATCAAGTGAGTATTACTAGTTTTATGATAACACACTTCAGAAGAAATTTTCTAAAGACATAGCACCTTATGATCACAGGAAATAAAAAATTTGAATTTAAATATGTATTTTCATTGAAGAGAAGTTTAGGAATAAAAGATTGGAATATTTTTTGAATATCCTTATTGAATTTTTTAATGACTCTTGGAATCTTCCAGTGAAAGGAAGGAATAATTTATTCTCTATTTTTCACTCATTGGCCAGCTGTTTTGAAGCCCTCCAGGGAAGGAAACAGGCAAGACAAAAAGAAAAGAGTTTATTCTGGTTCTTTTTTTTTTTTTTTTTCAAACTCTGGTTCATATTTTATTGGCATTGATGCTCTCTGACTATGAGAGATACCAAAGTTGATCCTTTCTCATAGGGATCTTTTGTGGGTTTTTAGAGACCTTCTCGTGGCTGGGAATTGCCAAGTTGCATTTCCCTTGACTTCAGGCTTATCTGCTGTGGTAGCCCCATCTGACCATTACCCTCAGCTCCATGCCCCACAATCCCTGGTTCCTGCGATCTGCTGCTCTTTGTTTCTCTTTCAGGGTTTCTGGAGAGAGTTTCTCTCAGGATGACCTGGTGCAACTGTCTCCTAGGAGGTGCACATCTGGCTGGTAGAGAATTTGCCCAGCATTTGCCTTGCCAAATTCTGAAAGTGTGATCAATTTCCATACTGCCCTTTCTCTTCTCTCTGTTGCAGTTGGAGCCATGTCTTGTTCAAGTGAGGAAAGAAAATCTTCTACTCTCTCCCATGGAAAGTTAGGGGAAAGAAACACTTCATATTGAAATCTCTCCAAAGAAACCCTCACTCAGTCTCTCCACTTTGTTAGATAGCTTGGCAGTTGCTCATGGGCAGACACTGGCACAACTGTTCACAACCTTTTAGGGCACTGATCTCCCAACGCTCTGAGTTGCAGACCACTTATACTTATTTTGAAAGTTGAACTGTGTGCTCCTTTTACATTTTTATGTAGATGTCTAGATTTTTTTTTTAAAGATTTTATTTATTTATTCGACAGAGATAGAGACAGCCAGCGAGAGAGGGAACACAAGCAGGGGGAGTGGGAGAGGAAGAAGCAGGCTCATAGCGGAGGAGCCTGATGTGGGGCTCGATCCCATAATGCCGGGATCACGCCCTTAGCCGAAGGCAGACGCTTAACCGCTGTGCCACCCAGGAGCCCCGATATCTAGAATTTTTAATCATAAATTTAAATAGTACCAAAGGATGCGATTTTTTGCTTATTGCAAATATCAATATTTTAAAATAAAAATGTTACATTATTCTTTTAAACATACCTAATGGAACTTAACTACCATAGTAATTTGATTCCTATTATCATCTTTTAAATAAATCATCATGACCTACCACTACCTCCACAAGAAAATAAATAACTTCTTTTAATAATAGGGAATGTTACGTTGTTCTTTTTCTCCTCTGAACTCTTCTTCTTTTTTTTTTTTCCCATTTTACTTCACCCAAAGAATTTTTCCTCATATAAATAAGTCTTGGGCTTTCTAGTCTTATTCCCATATACTTTTCTTCAATAAAAATACAGATTTTTTCATTGCCTGTAATCATAAAGTACTATTTAGAAAATTTTTTCTGAAGTGTTTTATCATAACAATTATTAATACTCAGTTGATCAAAGCTTAAAAAATATTATGCATTTTGATAAGTATATCCTAAACATGAAAGTAAACTTTTATCAGAAATGTGCTTTCTAGGGGCACCTGGGTGGCACAGCGGTTAGGCGTCTGCCTTCGGCTCAGGGCGTGATCCCGGCGTTATGGGATCGAGCCCCACATCAGGCTCCTCCGCTGTGAGCCTGTTTCTTCCTCTCCCACTCCCCTGCTTGTGTTCCCTCTCTCGCTGGCTGTCTCTATCTCTGTTGAATAAATAAATAAAATCTTAAAAAAAAAAAAAGAAATGTGCTTTCTAAATAGAGATGAGGCCTTTCTTCTTCTTCTCCTCTTCCTTTTCCTCTTCTTTCTTCTTCCAGTTTTGAGGAAGAGTAAAGCAATGACGGTAAAAGACAGTATTGGGCCATGAGTAAGTTACAAAAGATTCATTACAACACTTAATGGTATTATTTGCAGGGAAGTCTATAACGCTTTCCCATTAAGTAAATCCAAATAAAAGAATTACATGGTAGGAGGGAGTAACAGAGGAGAGAAGAGGCTTAATGAATGACAGTAAGCAGTAAAAATCAAACAGATAATTAGAGTACTCAATAATTTTGGGACAAAAGTTTAAAAAATTCTCTTAATCTGAATAAGTGCTCAAGAAGATATAATACTCCATCTATATATTCCTTTTACTCAAAAGTATAATATTGATCTGTTATCAGTAAACTTGGAATTTGTTACCCTTTTATTCTTGAAATCATATAAAATATGCCACGAGACTCAAACCTGGAGTTTGATGAGCAGCAAGTTAATAGATATGGATATGTATATTGTCTCTTTGGGATCATGGAGTTGCTTACAACCCAAACAATACACCAGAGTTCAGTTAGGGATGAATGGGACATTTGCTGTTCTTGTGAAAAAAGGAAAAGGGGATTCTGTGGGGGGGGGAGTATATATATCTGAGAAATTAACTTCTTAAAACCATCCGTGGCCATGTATCCCTTCAGAAGTCTTGGTGTGCCCCTAGGTACTGTTTTAGGGAGTGACTGCTACATTTAAGATGTGAGGGGTCCTTGATGCCGACTGTATACTCATCCTTTGAGTCTTCTGCCAAAACTGAGCAACAGGAGATGCCACGTATAACTTCTCATTTTTTGAATTTATATATTCCCCTGGGAGGGAAATCTCTAGCTCTTATTGGCTTTATTAAAGGGTCCACTTTACTCAAAAGGGTTAAATAGCACTAACTGGCAGATTGACCTCCTTTTACAATCCTATTATTAGGCAACCATAGATGCAACATACGACTCTAAATTACGTACCGTACATAACATTTCTGCCTCATTTTGATTCTGCAGACCAAATGGTCTGCTTCTGTTAAGTTCTCCCCATATCCACTGGGGACTCAGCTGCCATTCCACAGGGCATGGAGTGCAAATTAGTTATTCAGGCTCCATCAGCAAACAGTGAGAACACTATGCAATCTGTTACCCTATCTAAATATCTGTGGCACAAACAATCACTTAAACATGATTATAGTTATTTGATGCTACAACTTAATTTCATGATAAAATTCTATGTATTTATTATCTCTCTGCTGGTTTTTATAAGATCTTGTCGCACAAAGGACTTGGTTTGTTTGAAATCAGATATCCATTGTAATTTGCACAACATGCACAACAAACGTGGGATGTTTTGTAGGAAGGTAAAAAGACCAATAGCAGAACTATGTTTTGTTTTATTTAGAAAAATGCTGCAATGCCAGGATGTTTAAGGAATATGCTTCTGGGTATGTGCAGAAGTAGCTGGAGAGAGGGGAAATACTCATTTGAAAAATTCCTTAACCTTGGCCGAGACCTACACAGGTAAAAAGATGACACAAAGGAAGGGAGAAAGTGCATCCTAATCTAATGGAACTAAGGGAACCACCAAGCTGTCAATTCACTGAGCTGTAGATGTAGAAACAGAATGGAGCCTTTCAATTCTGCTGCCTTCTCCCTGGGGTTAGAGACCGGTTGCCATGGATATTCTGGATTCCAGCAGCTAATGGGAGGGAGATCTGTAGCCTTGGTATCCTGGGGACCCGCCAGGGTGAAACATGAAATGGAGGCCTGTGGGTGTGGTGGTGGAGGGCTGGGAAGCAAGAGGTCATAGGGCTGGTTTCCAGCAGAGTTAAAGCTGATTTTATTTCAAGTCACATTCATTTGGCAATCTATATTTTCCTGAAAAACCAGACCTTTTCATCCCTCCCCTACTGAGCAAAGAGAATCTTCATCTCCTTAAAATGGTTACTATCACAGCACTAAGTAGTGTATGCTATAATTAGATGTGCAACCATGGTTCGGAGAAGGATTTTTTTTCCAATGTATTTGTGGGGGGAGGGGTGGAGGGAAAATAATTTTAGGTTGGTTCAGAGATTAAGCTGTTTAAGAATACCCCATATATAGCAAACAAAGAGAATGAATAAGAAAGTTTCTGATTTACTCTGTTTCATCTAAAAATATTATTTGTTATGTGGCCCCTTCTTTCCTTCCAATAACTCATTGCAAGTTCAGCCCTTTTGCTTCCTTGTGTCTCTGCCTCGGTTTTTAACCGGGTCACATAAAAACACTTTCCCTCCCTATAATCTCTTGGAGAATTTCCCTCTCTGGCTAGATAATCAAACACTTTAAAGTCAAGTTCTTGGACAATGGTTGCTAATTCTGATAAGCGGGAAGTGGCTCTGCCCTGACCTTTTGAGCTGCCTTCTCAGCAGAGCACTGAAACAGTGATATGGTCCTCATTAGATGGTTTCAATGAGCAAAGGATTCAGCAGTAACTGGCCATGGCGCCTTTCTCTTCACATTCTTTCAGCCTTCACTGAAGGAGTTGCTCCAATGCAGATCAAATAAATCTTAATCACCAATGCTGCCTGGCTAGGTAGAAAGGTATTGGTTAAAAAAATAGGTACTGTTCTTGGTTTTAATGTCTGTTTTGCTTTTAAAATATCACATGGTCTTTGCTTGGCACTCCCCATGTAGCTAGCTGGCAAGAGCAACAGAGGAAGGTTGGCCTCTGTTAATACTGCATCCCTAGAATAGAACTGCATGTTTAATATTGTCAACCTCATGGAAGGGATGAAGACTTGGAAACATTTCCTGTACACCAAATTTAAGGAAGTGAAGTGATTCAGAATCTGAGAGAAGTAGTTGCCAGACCAATGAGCATGTGTTGGCCAAGGAAACTGCCGGTCGCTAAGAACTACTATGATTCTTCCATTATAATTCCCCTTCTCTCTATTGACCAATCCTTTGCTTTTTCTACCTTTATGGCCTTAATCCATTAGACATTAATGTAATTATCTGGTGATCATCTACCAGCGGAGCTGTCTTTTTTTTTTTTCCCCCAACTTGAGGAAGGTGTGTTGATCATTCACAAAATTTCACATCCACACATTTGTAGCTATCATCACAACTCAGTGGCCACCAAAAGACCTTATCTTTCTTTACCATGTGATGTTTCATGGCATACTCAGGTCTGTAAGAATCAGACACCATCCAGAGAATTGGAAAGCATAGCCTGAATTGGGGTAGAGAGTATGGGAAGTGAGCATGGAGACTCCCTCAATTACTGACAACCAATGTATCTCATTAACACTGTTTCAGAAGGAAAAGAGACCTGTTTAATTTTCTAAAAGCTGGAAGAATAAAAGACTTGGATTCAAGTGCTGGCAATACTAGATAATAGTGGTGTGGTCATAAGAAATTAATAAAATCTCTTGAGAATCTAACTTACCTTAACTGCAAAATGATGAACTATATGATATCTCAGTGCAGTTTCTGATTTTGTATAGGAGACTATTTACATAACCTAAAAATGAAGAAGAATGTTCCTTATCTAGAAATCAAAAGAGAGGTTTGATAAACTTGACACCACAAAATAGAAAAACATCTTTATATCCAATAAATATTGCTATATGCAACTAATGAATCATTGAACACTACATCAAAAACTAATGATGTACTATATGTTGGCTAATTGAACTTAATAAAAAATTAAATATTAAATAAAATTTAAGTAATGATTAAATATTAAATAAATATTAAATATAATTATTAAATAATAAAGATGAAATAAAATTAAGTATTCATAACATGTGACAAAGATTAATGAGTCTTATATAAAACACTTCAAGTCATTAAGAAAAAGTAGTTTAAGGACGCAGAGCGACAAATCACAAAAGTATTAACAAATCTAGTACATTGGTGAAAAGAATGTTCAACTTCAATAATTAAGGAAAATAGAAAAAAAATATACCATTTTTAGCCTGCAGATTGGCAAACATAAAAGATGTATTTAGTGATGGTAAGGATACAGTGAAGGTAAGGACAGAGTTATTCCCCCAACCCCTAGCCTTTTGAAAAATCATTGGTGATATTATAAATTGCTACATCCTTTCTGCTATTTTATAAATGTTCTGAAGCAATGCCACTTCCAGGAATTTATCCTAAGGAAATAAATGTTGGTGTGTAAAATATTTAGCTTTTGTTCTATTAATCATAACAAACTATTGAAAAAACCTTAATGTCCAGCCATTGGGAATTAATAAATTAAGATGCATTAACATAATGGAATGCTATATAATAAGTTAACAGGATGGTACACAAATGCTTCTATTTGTATGGAATGATTTTTAAAATGTGTTGTTATTTGAAAACACATTATCAAATAGTATACAATATATTATTGGATTATTCAAATAATTATGGCTACATGTACATATAGGCATAAAAACAATCTTGAATGATAAAGACAGATGTATTAGTGGTGAATTTCTATCGGTAGAAAAACCTATAGATTTACTGGCATTTTAAGTTTTTTATTCTAATTCCCATATAATTAACATACAGTGCTATATTAGTTTCAGGTGTACAATACAGTGATTCAACAATTTTATACATCACTCAGTGCTCATCATGATAAGTGTACACTTAATCCCCTTCACCTATTTCACTCATGTCCCCACCCACCTCCTCTCTGTTTCTCTATAGTTGAGAGGCTGGTTTTCTTTTTTTTTTTTTT
>NC_048224.1:109355104-109568450 GCF_002007445.2 Ailuropoda melanoleuca | reverse complement strand
CTATCCAGCTCAACTCAGGGGACCGGCTGAAAAAGGTGTCCCCTACTCCTCCGCCATCTTAACCTCCGAGAGGCTGGTTTTCTTGTTTGTTTGTTTGAATCTTTTTCCTTTATTTATTTCTCGTTTCTTAAATTCCACATATGAGTGGAATTATGTGGTCTTTTTTTTGCTCTGACTTCTTTAATTTTTTAAAAAAAATATTTTATTTATTATTTTAGAGAGAGAGAGTGAGCAGGGGGAGGAGCAGAGGAAGATGGAGGGAGAGAGAATTCCAAGCAGATTCTGCACTGAGCAAGGAGCCTAACACAGGACTTGATCTCACGACCCTGAGATCATGACCTGAGCCAAAATCAAGAGTTGTACACTTACTTGACTGAGTCACCCATGCACCCCCTGACTTATTTCACTTAGCATTATACCCTCTGGATCCATCCGTGTTGTTGGAAAGATTTCATTCCTTTTTATGGATGAATAATATTCCATTATACATATATGCATATATATATATGTATATATATGTATCTCACCTTTTCTTTATCTACTCATCTATCCGTGGACACTTGAGTTGCTTCCATAATTTGGTTATTGTAAATAATTCTGCAATAAACATAGGGATGCAGCATATATCTTTTTGAATTAGTGTTTTTGTATTCTTTGGGTAAATAGTAGTGTGATTACTGGATCATATGATAATTCTATTTTTCATTTTTTTGGAAATTCCATACTGTTTTCCACAGGGGCTGTACCATTTTGCATTCCTACCAACAGTACATAAGGGTTCCTTTTTCTTCACATCCTTGCCAACACTTGTTTCTTTCTTATGTTTTTGATTTTAGCCATTCTGACAGGTGTCAGGTGATTTCTCCTTGTGATTTTGATTTACATGTCCCTGATTATGAGTGATATTAAGCATCTTTTCATGTGTTTGTTGGCTATCTATATGTCTTTGGAGAAATGTCTTCTCATGTCTTCTGCCCATTTTTTAATTGGATTATTTGTTTTTTGGGTGTTGAGTTGTATAAGTTTTTTATAGATTTTGGATACGAACCCTTTATCAGATATGTCATTTACAAATAACTTCTCCCAGGGGTGCCTGGGTGTCTTAGTTGGTTAATCATCTGCCTTCAGTTCAGGTCATGATCTCAGGGTTCTGGAATTGAGCCTGCCTGCTCAGCAGAGAGTATTTTTCTCCCTCTCCTTCTGCCCCATTCCCTGCCCTACTTGTGTGCTCCCTCTCTCTCTCAAATAAATAAAATTGACAAAAAAAACCCTTTTCCCATTCTCTAGGCTGTCTTTTAGTTTTGTTGATTGTTTCCTTCACTGTGCAGAAGTCTTTTATTTTGAGGAAGTCCCAATAGTTTTTGTTTTTTCACTTTTGTTTCCTTTGCCTCACAAGACATCTGGAAAAAATGTTACTATGGCTGATGTAAGAGAAATTACTGCCTCTGCTCTCTTCTAGGGTTTTTATGGTTTCAGGTTTCATGTTTATGTCCTTAATCCATTTTGAGTTTATTGTTGTATATATTGTAAAAGTGATCCCATTTCATTCTTTTGCATGTTGCTGTCCAGTTTTCCCATTACCATTTGTTGAAGAGATTGTCCTTTTCCCATTGCATATTTTTGTCTTCTTTGTTGAAGATTAATCATGGGTTTATTTCTGATCTCTCTATTCTGTTCCATGGACCTATGTGTCTATTTTCTGTGCCAGTACCATACTGTTTTGTGTCAGTACCATACTGTTTGGTTATAGCTTTGTAGCATATATTGAAATCTGCGATTGTGATACTTCTAGTTTTGTTCTTCTTTTTCAAGGTTGCTTTGAATATTCAAGGTCTTTTGTGGTTCCATACAAAATTTTAGGATTGTTTGTTCTAGTCCTGTGGAAAATGTGCTATTGGTATTTTGATAGGGATTGCATTAAATTTGTAGATTGCTTTGGGTAGTATGGATATTTTAACAATATTTGTTTTCCTAATCCATTCGCATGGAATATTTTTTGATTTTATTGTCTTCAATTTCTTTCATCAATGTTTTATAGTTTTCAGAATACAGGTCTTTCACCTCTTTGGTTAGATTTATTCTGAGGTATTTTAGTATTTTTGGTTCAACTGTAAATGGGATTATTTTCTTAATTTCTTTTTATGCTGCTTCATCTCTTTCTGCTACTTGATTATTGGTGTATGGAAATGCAATAGATATGTATATTGATTTTGTATCCTGCAAACTTACTGAAATCACTTATCAGTTCTAGTAGTTCTCTTTAAATATTTTTTTTGGGGGGGGGTTGGTAAGGGACAGAGGGAGAGAATCTTAAGCAGACTCCCTGCTGAGCATGAAGTCCGACACAGGGCTCAATCCCACAACCCCAAGATCATGACCTGAGCTGAAACCAAGAGTCAGACACCCAACTGACTGAGCCACCTGGGTGCTCCTCTAGTAGTTTTTTGATGTAGTTGTTAGGTTTTTTTACATATAGTATTATGGCATCTGGAAATAGTGAAAATTTTGCTTCTTCCTTACCAATTTGAATGCCTTTAATTTATTTTTCTTGTCTGGTTGTGGTGGCTAGGACTTCCAGTAATATAACGAATAAAAGTAGTGAGAGTGGGCATCTTTGTCGTGTTCCTGACCTTAGGGGAAAAGCTCTCAGGTTTTCACCATTGCGTATGAAGTTAGCTGTGGATTTTCATATATGGCCTTGATTATGTTGGGGCATGTTTCCTCTAAACCTACTTTGTTGAGGGTTTTTGTCATGAATGGATGTTGTGGTTTGTCAAATGCTCTTTCTGCATCCAGTGAATTGATCATATGGTTCTCATCCTTTCTCTTATTGATGTAATGTATCATGTTGATTGATTTGAACCACCCTTACATCCCAGGAATAAATCCCACTTGATCATGATGAATGATTTTTTTTGATGTGTTATTAGATTTGGTTTGCTAATATTTTGCTGAGGATTTTTGCATCTACATCCATCAGAGATATTGGCCTGTAGTTTTCTTTCTTAAAAAATATTTATCCATTTATTTGAGAGAGAGAGAATGCATGCATAAATGGTGGGGGGGGCAGAGGGAGAGAGAGAATTCTCAAGCAGACTCCCCACTGAATACAGACCCCAATGAGGGGCTTGATCCCAGGATTCTGAGATTATGACCCCAACTGAAACAAAGAGTTGGGCTCTCAACTGACTGAGCCACCCAGACACCCCATGTAGTTCTCTTTTTTATGTGGTGTCTTTATCTGGTTTTGGTATCAAGATAATCCTGGCCTCATAGAATGAATTTGGAAGCTTTCCTTCTTCTTTTTTTTGGAATAGTATGAGAAGAATTGGTATTAATTCTTCTTTAAATGGTTGGTAGAATTCACCTGTGAAGCCCTCTGTTCCTGTACTTTTTTTTGTTGAGAGGTTTTTTTTTTTCCTTTTAATTACTAATTCAATTTTATTGCTGGTAGGTTATATGTTTCTGGGAATTCATCCATTTCTTCCAGGTTGTCCAATTTGTTGGCATATAATTTTTCATATTATTCTCTTATAATCCTTTGTATTTCTGTGGTGTTCGTTGTTTTATCTTCTCTTTTGTTTCTGATTTTGTTTGAGTCCTTTTTTTTTAATGAGTCTGGCTAAAGGTTTATCAATTTTGTTGGTTTCACTGATCTGTTCTCTTGTTTTATTTAGTTTTTATTTCATTTATTTCTGCTCTAATCTTTATTATTTCCTTCCCTCTACTGGTTTGGGGTTTTCTTTATTTTTCTTTTTCTAGCTCCTTTTCGTGTAAGGTTAGCTTGTTTATTTGATTTTTTTTCTTCTTCTTGCAATAAACCTGTATTGCTATAAACTCTCCTGATAGAACAGCTTTTGCTGCATCCCCAAAATTTTGGGCTGTTGTGGTTTCATTTTCATTTGTCTCCATATATTTTTTGATTTCCTCTTTGATTTCTTGGTTGACCAATTCATAACATGTTATTTAATTTAACAAACATGTATTTGTGCTCTTTCCAGATTTTTTTCTTATGGATGATTTCCAGTTTCATAGTGTTATGGTTAGAAAAGATGCATGCATGACGTTGATATTTTTTAATTTGTTGAAATTTGTTTTGTTGCTTAACATGGAATCTATTCTGGAGAATGTTCCATGTACACTTGAAAAGAACGTGTAATCTGCTGTTTTAGGATGGAATGTTCTGAATATATCTGTTTGGATCCATCTAATCCAATGTGTCATTCCAAGGCACTGTTTCCTTGTTGATTTTCTGTTTGGATAATCTATCCATTGATGTACGTGAGGTGTTAAAGTCCTCTACTATTACTGTATTAGTATCAATTGCTTCCCTTATGTTTGTTAATAGCTGCTTTATGTATTTGGATGCTACCATATTGGGAGCATAAATATTTATGACTGTTATATCTTCTTTGTTGGATTGTTCCCTTTGTCATTAAATAGCGTCCTTCATTGGTTCTTGTTACAGTCTTTGTTTTAAAGTATGTTTTGTCCAATATCAATATTCCTACCCTGGGTTTCTTTTCACTTCCATTTGCATATAAATGCTTTTGAATTCCTTTTCTTTCAATCTGTAGGTGTCTTTAGGTCTAAAATAAGTCTCCTGTGAGCAAAATATATATGGGTCTTTCTTTTTTAATTCACTCCATCACCCCATGTCTTTAGATGGAATGTTTAGTCCATTTACGTTTAAAGTAATTATTGATAGATATGTACTCTTTGCCATTTTGTTACTTGTTTTATGATTGTTTTTGTAGTTCTTCTTTGTTCCTTTCTTTGCTTGCTCTCTTCTATCATGGTAAGTTGGCTTTCTTTAGTGATATACTTGGATTCTTTTATCTATTTTTTGCACATGTATTACTGCTTTTTGATTTGTGGTTATGATTACATTTGTATATAACATCTTAGACATATAGCAGTCTATATTAAGTTGATGGTCACTTAATTTTGAACCCATTCTTCACTCCTCTCCCCTACCACATTTTATGTATATGGTGTCACACTTTGCATGCTTTTATTTTGTGAGTCCCTTGTCTGATTTTTATAAATATACTTATTTTTATTGCTTTTGTGCTTCCTACTTTTCGTACTTCTATTTATAGTCTTTCTTTTCCATTCAGAGTCCCCTTTAACATTTCTTGTAGGGCTAGTTTAGTGGTCATGAGTTCCTTTAACTTTTATTTGAGAAATTCTTTTCCTTTTATTTTGAATGATAGAGTGCTGGATAGAGTATTCTTGATTGTGTGTGTGGGGGTTGTTTGTTTGTTTTCCATTTTTGTTTGTCTGTTTGTTTTCCTTTCAGTGCTTTGAATATGTCATGCCACTTCTTCTGGCTTTCAAAGTTTCTCTGGAAAAATCTGCTGATAGCCTAATGGGGTTTCCCTTCTATGTAACTGTTTTCCTTTCTATTGCAGGCTTTAAAATTCTCTGTCACTACTTTTCACCACTTTAATTACTGTGTTTCTTGGTGTGGACCGTCTTGTGTTGATTTTGTTGGGGGCTCTCTGTGCTTCCTGGATCTAGATTTCTGTTTCCTTCCCCAGATTCAGGAAGTTTTCAGCTGTTATTTCTTCAAATACAGTTTCTGCCCCCTTTTCTCTCTCTTTTCCTTCTGGGATCCCTATAACGCGAATGTTACTGTGGTTGATGGTGTTGAGATCCTTTAATCTATTTTCATTTTTTATTATTCTTTTTTTTCCCTCTCTCCTGTTCAGTTTGATTGCTTTCCTTTGGTCTGTCCTCCAGGTCACTGATCCATTCTTCTGCTTCCTCTAGTCTACTATTTATTCCTTCTAGTGTATTTTTAATATCAGTTATTGAATTCTTCATCTCTGATTGGTTCCTTTTTATGTTTTCTATCTCTTTGTTGAAGGTCTCACTGAGGTCCTCCACTCTTTTCTCAAGTCCTGTGAGTATCTTTATGACCATTACTTTAAATTCTCTGTCAGGCATTTTACTTATCTCCATTTCATTTTGTTCTCTTGCTGTGATTTTTTTTTCCCTATTCTTTCATTTGGCACATATTTCTCTGACTCCTCTTTTTGACTAACTTTCTCTGTCTGTTTCTCTGTGTTAGGAAAGTCAGCTATGTCTCCTGCTCTTGAAAGTAGTGGCCTTATGAAGAAGAGGTCCTATAGTGCCCTGCAGGGCAATGTCCTTTGTTCACCAGAACCTGGCATTTTAGGGGTGTCTCTTATGTGTGTTGTGTGTGCCTACTGTTGTTGTTGAAGCACATTTGCTTTTAGTCCTGTCATCTGTAGTGACCTTCTTTGCCTGTTGTGGGCAGGGTTTGGTCTCTATGTTGTTATTGGGCCAGTTTGGGGCCGCCTTGGCCTTTAGTTGAGTCAGACCAAGCGTTTGCCAGAGCTGTGGTAGCACCGAACTGCAGGGCACGTTCTCTGTGTTGTGCCCTGAAAAGTTTTTGTTGGTTATTGGGGACTGCAGTCAGACCAGCTGCCTGTTTCCTGCCACTGCTGGTGTCACAGTCAGATGGTGTGTGTAGTTATCTTCCCCTCTCCCTGGGGCAGGAGTCACTTTGGAAGTGCTCTCCCTTTTTGGGGCTACTTGCACGCTGCCAGGCTTGTCACACCACTCTATATGGACTTCTATTGAGGGTGGTGATGGGGGGGGGATGTGGTGCCATCAAGGTCTGCTGGTCTGCTGTGGGAGGGGAGTTATAGCTGTCCAGGAAACTCCTGCCTAGGCTGGGATGGGTGGGGGGGGGCATAACCACAGGAGAACATGGGGGTGGGGCATGCTTTTGGCAAGGTATGTGAAGCATGTTTGAGCGGTACTTGTTCCTGCAGGTGTCTGTATCTAGGCTGGGGGTGAAGGAGGAAAAGGTGCCTGCTAACTCTTTTGTTCTTGGAGAAGTCTCCTAAAGATGCCTGCCCCTAGAGCACAAGGTCTGAGATTTAACAAATCTCAAACTACTGCTTCTCAGCAGGGCTAATTGTTGTGCTGTCTCTTTAAGGTGGAGACTCAGATTCCTCTCACCCTCCTTGCTTTTCCAGAGTTGAGCCCACTGATTTTTAAAGTTCCACGTGTTAAGTCTTGCTGATTGTAAGAACTTGCAAAATTAGGCCCCTCTAATTTTCAAAGCCAAATGTTATATGGATTTGTCTTCCCAGTGTGGGTCCCCCATGCCTGGGGTGCCTGGTGTGAGATCTGTTCCTCTTCTCTCTCTGCACCCACCATATCCCTTTCTGCTGCATGTGGTCCCGTGTGTCTGTTTGGCTCCTGTGTCTTTGCCTTTCCTACCTTCTTCCATATGGCCTCTTCTCTACATTTAGCTGTGGAGACTCTGTTCTGCCAGTCTTCGGGTTGTTTTCTGGGTTATTTACACTGATGTGGATGTTATCTAGTTGTATCTGTGGAATGAAGTGAGCTTAGTATGCTCCTACTCTGCCATCTTCTCCAGAGGTCAGCACTTTAATTTTTTTATCTGTGTTTTCTGTAATGAAAATTTCTTGCTTTTGTGTTAGAGAAAAAAAAAAACCTTCTTTTAATAAAAGACTTAAAATCCTACCATTTTAGAGGAATTCATGGTTAAATAATTTCTAAACTGGCACACAATGATATATAGAATTGTGACAGTAGTGGCAGTTTAATTAACAAATCTGTAGTAATGATGTCAATAAAGGCAGTACTTATTTTTTCAGACTGAAATAATTCAAGACACAGACATAATCATTATTCATTTAATAATTTCAGAAGTATGTAAAGGAATATGTGAACAAGTATTCCCCACGTCAAGTGTGAGGAGAAATAGATTCCTTACAGCTGTATGTGTTCTCAGATCTGCAAGAACAATTGCATAGGCTGGAGGAGCAAAATTGAAAAACATTTTATTGAATTTGATTCTAAATAAATTTGAAAAATCACATTGTAGAGTGAATATACAGTATTAATATTCACGTAGTAAATGCTATGAGACTTTCAGAAGAATATCCTTCATAATGTTTATTTTAGATTTTCTCACATATATTAGAAGGAATTTAACTCATGTAAAATGTCTTACTCTCACAGTTTAGTAGAATTTATCTGCATAGATTGCCAAATCACTTCAAAATACTCATTGAAGAGTTAACTTATTCAGCATGCTTTTAAAAAAAATATTTATTTTAGAGAGAGAGTGAGCATGAGTGGGGGTAGGGGCAGAAGGAGAGAATCTCAAGCAGACTCTCCGCCTAGCACGGAGCCTGATGTGGGGCCCTATCTCAGGACCCATGAGATCATGACGTGAGCCAAAACCAAGAGTCAGACATTTAACCAGCTGAGTCACCCGGGTGCCCCTAGCATGCTTTTTTCAAACAACAGCAACAATTTCTTCTCTTTTAAAATCTTTTGAGAGTTTCCAAATTTTGCCCTTTTACCATATCTATCTCCCTCTTGCCACCTGGGTCTCACCCTCCCATCCCTAACCTTGGAAATTGCCATCTGCTCTTCATTTCTAAATTTATCATTTCAAAATGCTATGTAAATGGAATCATATAGTATGTAACTTTTGGGAATTGACTTTTCACCTCAGCAAAATGCCCTGGAGATTCATCACAGTTGTTGTGTATACCAATTGTTTGTACCCCGCCCCCAACCTTTTTTTTTTTTTTTTTTTTTTTTTTTTTTTGCTGAACAGTATTCTGTGGAATTTGTATTACAATTTGTTTAACCATTCACGTGTTGTTAGCCACCTAGTCTACTTCTAGCTTTTGGCTATTTTGAATAAAGCTTCTATGAGCATTCATCTACTGGTTTTTGTGTAACATAGGTTTTTATTTTTTAATTTTTTTTTATTTTTGGAATAAGAGTCTAAGAGTTCAGTTGCTGGGTAATATGGTAATTGTATGTTTAGATGGATAAGAAACTGCTCAATCATTTTCTAGAGTGGCTGTATAATTTTACATTTCCATCAGCAATGTATGAGTGATCTAGTTTCTCCTCATCTCCACAGCATTTGGTATTTTTTCTTTTGGTCCTTCTGATACATGTGTAGTGATATCTCTTTGTTTTAGTTTGTATATACAGTTTTTTTAAAAGATTTTATTTATTTATTTGATGGAGAGAGATAGCCAGTGAGAGAGGGAACACAAGCAGGGGGAGTGGGAGAGGAAGAAGCAGGCTCCCAGCATAGGAGCCTGATGTAGGGCTCGATCCCATAACGCCGGGATCACTCCTGAGCCGAAGGCAGATGCTTAACGACTGTGCCACCCAGGCGCCCCTAGTTTGTATATACCTGATTGCTGATGATGTTGAAATATTCTTATGTGCTTATTTGTCATCTATATATCCTCTTCAGTTAAATATCTGTTATGACCTTTGCTTATTTTCTAGCTGGATTTTAAAAAATTACTGAACTTCTAGTGTTCTTTAAATATTCTATATACTAGTCCTTTATTGGATATGTGATTTGCAAATATATTGTCTGACTCTCTGAGGGGACTTCTGAGGGGAGAAGAAGTAGAGAATTAGCGAGATTTAAAGATGCTATGCTGCTTGCTTTGAAGATGAAGTGCCCACAAGCCAAGGAATGCGGTTGTGTCTTGGGAGTTTTGTCTATTATGTTAGGAGTCTCTGGATTCTAATATTTTCATTTTAGCAGGCTATTTAGTAGGTCATCCTATTTAGCATGAAGACACTAGCCTCCTTTTTTGGGTTATTGTTACAGTGGCAGATTAATTTTAGAGCCTTTGCTTTATTGTTTCAGACTACTTGACTTATCTATTGTTGCTGGGGTTCCCACTGGGACTTGCTGGTACTGGCTGAGGAGAAGGAGGGGTTTTCCTGGGCCGCAGTGCCAGGTGTTTCCCAGTAAGGAAGAGAAGTATTAAGTCTGTATGGCTAGAGGGGTTTCCTTGACTGTGCTGCTTGCTGTGCCTGGGTCCCTCTCCCAGCCCCCCTGGCATCTCTGGTATCTTTCTGTGAGAAAAGAGAGTCTTAGGACCACTAAGCAAGAAGCACAGCTCCTCAGCCCACTAACTGTTAGTGGGTCTCCTGAAAGATCTCTTTTGCCAGTTCTTCTAGGTTTGCCTGATATTGTCAGAAGGGCTCCCATTGATTCAGGGCAAGGAAGGAGCCTGGTGAGGCTGGCTTTTGTTGCTGGGTTGGGGGTCTGAAAATGCTGGGTCTGAGTGACTTATAAATTCTGTTGTGGAGGAGAGAGGCACGCAGCATTCTGCTGCTATCTTGTTCCTCCAGCCCTGGGGTTCTATGCAAGTTTGCCTTTTTACCACCTTTAAGAGTTCTCCTTTGCTTGTCCACTGCGTTATTTCCAGGGTTTATGGTGTCTAGTGGGAAGAAACAGGGAAAAATGGGTCTGTGCCTTCTTATCCAGACCAGTAGTCACCATTTAACTTCTGATAACACAAAATTATTTTTCTCCTTCCCTTGAAGAGGATCTAGTGTATTTGAAGAATTGAAAGAAGGTATTTGAAGTGAAATGAATGGAATATGAAGTGAGGTCAGAGAAGTAGGAGGGGCTAATCATTCAAAACATTATATATGATGTTAAGGAGTTTGGATTTTATTCTATGTGCAATGGGAAACCATGTTAAGATTTCTAACAATAGAATGACTTAATCTGTTTTTTTTCTTAATTTTAGAAAGATTATTTCAGTTTCTGTATGGAAAAGAGATGTTAGGGTTTAAAGAGTGGAAATAGTGAGACATACAATTGCCTGGTCATACTTGGTTACTTGAGCAAAGAGACATGATGATTACTTGAACAAAGACAGAGCTAGGGAGAAGTAGACAGGTTAGATAGATTTGAAGGTAACAACCTGTAGATTTTGTAACGGATTGACTATGGAATATGGATGAAAGATGCCACAAACGTTTCTCACAGTCTTGGCTTAGTGAACTCTGTGGGTAAGGAAATACAAGATAAGGAATAGATGTGAGAGGTGTAGCTAGGGTTGAATTTGAGATGGATTTTACATAGCTAAATGGAGATACCTAGGAGATATATATAAATATCAGAAGAGTGGAATGAAATGCAAATGAAGGAGGTATCAGACCATAGGTGATATGGAAGTTGTAGGAGTGGATTGGATCACTTAGGGAAAAATATAGAATAAGAAGAGTCAAGCGCTGAGTTCAGAGTCATGAGGCAAACCAGCGTTTAGTTGTTAGAGGAGGAGGAATATGCCAAAGGAAATAAAAAGCAGAAGCCAGAAAGAGATAGGGAGAAAGCCAAGATATCTTTCCCATCTCTATAAGAATTTATTTCAAATTCCCAGCACATTAATCACTGATAATGACGATAAACAAAGCACAGAGTCACAAAAATACTCCTCCACATAATATAATGAAGCTCCCTAATTACTCAGTTATATTATTGCCAATTCATATTAAAAAGTTATCTGTAGGAGAAATTTCTGTATACATACAAGCACTCAAAAATTTGGAAGATATTATAAGAAAATGTTAACAGACATTATATCTAATGATGGAATTGTGAATAGTTTTTACTTTATTCATTTCACTTTTCTAAATTTTCATTTTTTGTAATAAGCATATCAGAAAATATTGTCTAAATATATTCTATGTATTTCCTTTGTGAGTAAGTAATTTTATATTAGTTGGAACAGGGGTAATTAATCTGAGTGCTATGGTGCCGCCTGATTCTGTAAAGCATCCCAGCTGTTTTTTTTTTTTTTTAGTTAGATATGTACAGTTTACTTGCTTCTCTGCTATCTTTAGGGCTCTTTCATACAGATGAGCATGTAGTTATTTATAAATAATATTGTGAGACAGTGATGCATAGAGTGAAGTATATGAAAACTGAAGTTAAACTATTTGTATTTGAATTCTCCCTCTGCCACTTCCAGCTCTGTGACGTGACGTATGTTGAAAGTGGAACTATTAGCATATATCTTGAAGTGTTATCTGGAGATCAGAATTAGATAAAATAAATGAGTGGCACAGTCCAGTTCCTGGCATATGATAACTTATTGATATATGATGGTGGTTAATAGCTCAGGCTGTGGAGATGGAGAGTCTGGGTTTGAAAATAACCCATCATTTACTAAATGGGTCACATTTTGTAAATTATTTAACCTCTCTGTGTTTTATTTTTGTTACATGTCAGGTCTTAAAGGTACCTACTCAAAGGTTATTATGAAATAATGTATGTCCAACACTTTGAATACTGTCTGGGAGTATTCACAAGTACTCAACAAATGCCATTTTGCATATTTCTTTTATGATTAAGGGTCTTTCACTTCAGTGACTAGATTTTAAACTCCCATAGGGCAGGAACCAGTCTTGCACTTTTAAAAAAAATACACAATGATTCATGTGCTCAAAAACGTTTATAATTTAGGATTATCATTCCAAGTATTAATTCCCATGACATAAGGCTGAAGTAGGAGCTTTCTTAACAGATCTTCCCCTGAACTGTCTCAACAGGTTGACTGATGCTTTCATTCCCCTATGGCTCATAAGTGCTGATGCCCAGATGATCTGAGCATTCCTTGTACACTGCAGGCCACTATTCCATGCATGTCAACATATTTCTTCTCCTAACAGTTGAGTTGTTTTCTTACCAAGGGACTCGTGTTTATTTCCAAACCAGTGATTCCAGTTGTTATGTACTATAGTGACATATTTATTTAAATATTGGATAAACTGCTAAACTTTGAGTGACAAAAAGAGAAAGTATATCTTGTGAAAATTAAGTTGAAGACTTTGGAAAGAGTTGACAAAAATGACTTCTTTATTTATTTATTTATTTTTTTAAAAATTTATTTATTCGATAGAGATAGAGACAGCCAGCGAGAGAGGGAACACAAGCAGGGGGAGTGGGAGAGGAAGAAGCAGGCTCATAGCAGAGGAGCCTGATGTGGGGCTCGATCCCGTAATGCCGGGATCACGCCCTGAGCCGAAGGCAGATGCTCAACCGCTGTGCCACCCAGGTGCTCCGACAAAAATGACTTCTAAAAAAATTGCTGTCAAGTTAGGTGTGGGCAATGCAACAGAAATATACTGGGAAAACCCTCTGCATTCATATTGCCTTACCAATGGGTTTAGGTTTTTCCTCTTTAAGAAAAGAAACTAGAAATCACAGACAATGGATGATTTATGTGTGTGATTTGTGAAGGTGCATATCTCCATCAGTGGGCCCATACTGAAAGAAGAGCTCCTGGCCCAACATCTAACCATTGGTGTGTATATATTTTTTCAAGTTACAATGAAGTATTTAAGGTTTATAGGCAACCATTTTTTAATGATTTCCTGTTTTAACCAACAACTATTCATCTTGAAAAAAAAAAAGAGGTCTTCTAAAATACTTAGATGGATTCAGCAGAAATTAAACTAAATATCTACTGATTTTGAATTCCAGTTTAATCACTTGCTAACCTTATGATTTTGAGCAAATTAGTTATCCTCCTGAATCTTGATCCTTCATTTGTATAAGGTATTTTTTTTTTATTAATGAGGGTTTTTAAAAAATTAAATGAGACCATATATGTAAAGTACTTAGCAGAGTTCCTGGAAAGGGAACGAGTGCTTAATAAATGTGGTTTTCTATATTGTAACGATCGTTGACCTCTTCTAAGCTCTGGAGACACATTTCCAACTATATATAGACTACACATATCAAACTGTATCTCCTTAAGACACCTTCACCATTCTCCTAGACTGAGTCTTAGATTAATTATCAAGACATCATATCTTGCCTTTTCACTCATTCTTACACTCAAAAATGGTACCAAATAGATTTGATTTTAAATTTTAGAAATTCTTTTCATTTTCTTTTCTTTCTCACTACTAATATTTGTCTCTCCCTTCCTTCCTTCTCTATTGCTTCAGTTTATTTAGTTAAAAGAGCTATTTTATTTTCATTACTCAAAAGTGGGTTTAAGTAGTTTCTTTCTATTTACTTAAATAACATTCCCAGTTATTTGGCTCAAGACTTCATTAGTTCTCATAATACATTCCCATCTCTCTTCTTCCCAGTATATTCATTGCCAATATTATCTTCCCAAGAAACAAATCTGATCTGCGCATCAACACACACACACACACACACACACACACACACACACACACGCCGCACGCCTGCTTAAACTTTCACGCCTTGCCATTATATCCCAGTTAGGACCCAGCTTCCTTAGCTTCACATGTAAGCCCATTACAGTTGTGCTGGAACTACTCTGTAGATTTAGCTCTGCCTCTCCAACAAAATCAACTTCCTGCTGTTCTCAAGTATAATTTTCACAATTCTGTGTTCTTGTGTTTACTCTTCCATTTGAATTGCTCTGTCCTTTGGAGCACCCATTTGGGTGGATCAACTTTTATTGTCCAGGAATTGTTCCCATTCCTAAATATACAGCTTTTAAGGTATCTTGGGGATTTGGGGGACTAATGCTGTATCTCAATCACGATCTACACACACATACCCGATGATTTGCACATCTGTGGACAGAATGTAATTCTATCAGAGTTCTCTTGGGTTGACTTAGTGTCTTCTCACTAATTGCTATGCATAGGACCTCAAGTGACAATAACAGCTGGTTGTGCAATTAAAACCTTTCAGCTGTGAGTGGAGAGCTCAGTTAGGATGACTGGAAGGGTACAGTGTATAACATACTCATTGGTTTAATAAGATGGAAAGTATGTGGTTGCTCAGTTATGCAATTCATTTTGACTCGAATGGAGAAATCAAATTAACTGCAGGCAGGTATTATAAGAGCTGACAGGTCTGATATCCTCAGTGTTCCATGAAACTGAAGATTGTCCTTGTAGAATCATTTTTTTAATTCTTTCTTTTTCCTTGAGCATTTCTAGAAGCTGAAATAAATGTTCAATATATACTCTTTAGCAGCTAAAAGGATATTTTGGCTTTGGCTCTATCAAGTGTAGAATTTGCAAAAAAGTATTAAGAACCTCGGTGGCAAAACATGACTGCACTGATCAGTATTCTAAATTGCTGGATATCTTGGCACAAAAAGAGCAGAGATATACAGACATCTCATTTAGATTCATTCAGATAATTTTGATTCATGTTTCACAGAAAAATACTGTCCCTGTTTTCTAACATTATTTTGGTAAAGGCTGGGATGGCGGATTTGCTTTCGAATGACTGAAAAGGAGAAAATAAAGAACAAACTTAAGTTCTTTAAAAATATTCCTTATTTTATCTTATTTTAAATATTCTTTATTTCAAAAGATTTATTTTAATTATTTAAAAAATATTCCCTATTTTTGAGTTAAGATGTTTTCCTAAAGGCACATGGCCTAAAAATAATGTAAAAATTAATAGTATAAATTAATAATGGCAATTATAGTATTCAAAATTCCTTGAAAACACCAAGTTATTATTAAATGAAGACACCAACCTTTTAAAAAAAATTTTAGTGTATGATTTAAGGGAACAAATAAGTGGAAGTGGGAAAAAAACAACTATGGAAAAATCAAACCACTTGGCACATTCATTTTAATTGTTGAAACATTTTATGTTGTTATAAATTTACTGAAATATATTAATTTTCATGGCTGGCCCTCCACACCTGTGACTGTTTCTCAATGCGTTTATAGCTCTGCTGTGTGAAACCTGTCAGTTTTGTCTATGTCCATTCCCCTACTCCTCCCTGTCCTTCATTGTGAGCTAATTGAGGGCAGAGCTTGTGTATTTGTCATCTGTGTAATCCCATCACATACCAGGATGCAGTTCATAGTAGCCATACTTTTAATGAAGGAATTGATTTTATAAACACTTAAATAGTACCTAGCTTGTGGCACATTCTATTTTAAGCACCTTCTATATTAGTTAAAATATTAACTAATTCTGTTCCTGTAACAATTGTGTTAGTTATCCATTGATGTGTAACAAATGATCCCAAAATTTAGGAACTTAAAGCAACAACAGATATAATCTGACACGGTTTCTGAGCATGAGGAATTTGGGAGCAGCTTAGCTGGGTGGTTCTGGTTTCAGGGTCTCTCATGAGGTTATAGTCATGGTGTTTGTTGGGGCTGCAGTTATCTGAAGACCTGACCAGGGCTGGAAGATCAGCTTCCAAGGTCATTCATTCCCATGCTTGATAAGTTAATGCTGATTGTTAGGAGGATGCCTCAGTTCTTACCATACTGTTCAAAAGTTCAGGTGATTAACCTGTGCTTCTGACCAACTGGCTAAAAATTGGAGGTTCCCACCACCCTCTTCCTGAGTACCATTAATTTGCTAGGGTAACTCAAAAAACTCAGGAAGACAGCTTACTTATCAGATTACTGATTTATTGTGAAAGAACATAGCTCAGGAACAGTCAGGTGGAAGAGATACAGAGCAAGGCATGTGGCAAGAGGTCCAGAGCTTCCAGGCCTTCTGTGGCACCACCCTCTCAGCACTTCCACATGTTCCCCAAACTGGAAGATCTGTGGATTTTTGGATTTTTATGGAGGCTTTATTATGTAGGCACGATTGATTAAATCATTGACCATCGGTGATCTATTCAACCTCCAGCATCTCCCCTCCCTTCCCTGGAGGTAGGAGGGTGGGGGAACCTGAAATTTCCAACCCTCTAATCAAGTTTGGTTCCCTTGGCAACCAGCTCCCATCCTTGGGAATTTTCCAAAAAATCACTTCATTAACATAAACTCAGGTGTGGTTGAAAGGGGCTTGTTATGAATAACTAAAGACACCCGTTGTCACCTTTATCACTGAAACTAGGAACCCAGAACAAAACCCAAATATTATTTAAAAGATGCCCTTTCTGCTCCAATCATTTAGGAAATTCCAAGTGTTCTGGGAGCTGTGTGCCAGGAAAGGGGACAAAGCCCAACTATATATTTCATAAATTTATAAATCACAATATCACAGTTGATCATTGGGGGAGATCTTAGGTACTGGTGACTCCAACAGAGTATATAAAATAGGTGCTTCCTCCTTGTTTAGTAGGGGGAAGTGAGGGACAGAAAGGTTAAATAATTTGGGTTATGATGAGGATTAAATGAGATACACACACACAAGCTGCAAAATGTTATATGGCACATATGAAGCAATAAATATTAGCTGTTATTTTCTCTGTAAGGCAAAATAATTGCCTTCGGCAGTTATTTTCAAATTTCAGTGGGTCCAGATGACAAGATGTGGGTTCAGTTTCCATTTTATAGAATCACATTTTGTGACTTTAACATAGGGAAAGCTAGCATGTGATGTGTATTGGTTTTCTATTGCTGCTGGATGAATTACCACACATTTAGTGGTTTAATGCAACAGTGATTTATTATATTACAGTTCTGCAGGTGAGAAATTTGACACAATCTTACTGGACTAAAGTCAAGATGTTGGTAGTGGTACGTTCATTCTGGAGGCTGTAGGGGAGAATACATTTTCTTGCCTTTCCCCACTTCTTGAGGCTGCCTGAATTCCTGGGCTCATGGCCCCCGTCCTCCTTCTTCGAAGTCAGCAGTGTAGGATCTCCCCAGCCTCTGCCTTTGTGGTCATATCGCTGACTCTGCTTTCTGACCTTCGTGCTTCCCTCTTAAAAGGACCCTTGTGATTACATTGGGTCCATCTGGACAATCCGGGACATCTTCCCCATCTTAAGATTCTTTATCACATCTCCAGAGTCTCCTTCATCTGGTAAAATATAGTCCACAGGTTCTAAGGATTAGGATGTGAACATTTTGGGAGGCCATTATTCAACCTACTACATGATGAGTGCCAAGTTTTTATTTGAACCAAAGCTTTTGTTTTAGCCACCGAACTCTCTCACACTAGAGAGTGGAAATTAAATCCATTTGCCTCTCTCTCTCAGGGGTGATTTTAAAGTTTATTCTATTTTCTGAGAATGGTCTAAGCCTCTTCTTGCTGAAGGATTGTGGGAGACAAGCAGAAGACACACCAGACCAAGTATCAGAGGCTGAGTTCTTGCACAAACTTTTCCTCTTTCTAGCTGTGGTACCTTGGGAAAATCATTTAGCATTTGAAAAAATATTTAAAGTATGTGTTGAACAGAAATACTGTCCTGCGTGGCTTACAGAATTGATATGTTTATCAGTTGAATAATACAAAAAGGCATGCTTTGTAAGATGCAAGGAGCCAAACAAACATGAAGTCCTGTTGGTTATCGATGTATGCTGTTGGAGGGGTTTAGCTTAACGTAGAACACTGCGAGTAGAGCAGACACAGTGAGGCCAATACAGTCTTTTCAGAAGAGACCTCCTCACAGTGCCAGCCCCTTTGCCCTCCTTGACCTGGCCCCACACCCTCCTTACTGCTAGTGAGTTTCCAAGCACCCCATAGATGGAGCCAGCATAGCTATGAACACAGACAAGGACAAACTTGGACATTCTGAGGGTCTCCGTGAGTGGGCAGGACTGTGAGGGGAGTATTATTTTATCCCATGCTTTGGGGAATTACATCATTTCTTACTGTGTGGAGCTAGATAGAACCCTGGAGAGATTTTCTGATCAAAAGATATTTATGTGCCTTAGGATCCTCCATGCTCTAATAAAAACAAAGACTTCATTTTGCGAGGCTGGGTTTAAATAGCATGTTAAGCAAGTTAAAATGTTATTAAGGGGCTTTTGTATGCCAGTTGGGGGGGGAAATTAAGTGTTAAATATTCGTCAGAATTTTTTTTTTTAATTCACTTATGTGTATGTCTTGCCGATAGGCATTTGGGGTCTGATGGAGGTATGTGAGATAACTGGAGAGTCACAAAGTGGAGGGGGAAAGTCCCTGATGGTGATTACATGGTATTTGTGTTATTCCTCCTTTTGTAAAAATGTCTCCAGGCTGCTTTGTGTGTGCCTGTGTTAGGGCCCTGACAGAACCCTAGGACTTCCATTTAGTAATCCTTTCAGGGCCCACAGATACAAATAAAAGATAGCCAGGTCCACCCCAGTTTGCTTCTCTTCTCTCAGCAATTGTTTATACAGTGAAGGCCCGGAGCCCTGTCATCTGAGATAATGAGCTGATAAGGAGTTAGAGAATGGTCACACAGAATCAAAACGCTCAGATCTGGGAAATCACCCAAGAGGTCCTAAATTTCACCCTTCCATTGCTACTTAAAGCCTTAGAGCTTTCAAAGGTGCTTTTCAACCCTTTTCAGCCAGCATTTAATTTTCTTAAAATCATTATTGATTTGTCTCAGCAATCAGTCCGTTTTCTATAGCTGTCGATTTTTTCTACCCGTGAATCCATCCTGCTCTGAGGCACTGCAGGGTTGGAGCTTCCGGCTTCTCCCCAGCAGTGTGCCTGTCTTCCAGCCCACCAGGCCACACACACCACGGTGACATCAATCACCCAACGGGAGGCAACTGCAGATGACTGCAACCTCTACCCAGTCAGTATCTTTTAACAAAAGACACAGAACACTTTGAATTTGTGGGAAACAACATGGATTTTTGCCATTTCCTCCTTGAAATAGAGATTTCACAGAACTAAATCTCTTTCAAAGAGGGGAATTACTGCCTGCCCTGAAGGGGGGGTTGGGGAGACTCCTAGTCCTCTGCCTTTGTCTCTCCATATAAAGGGGAGTGAGGAAAGACCTGCTCTTCGTAATCTTGAGCAGTCATATAAAGATGTGTGAGAAAAAAATTCTGTTCTTTTCAAAGCCTGCCTTTCATACTGAACATCAACCCTCAATTTTTCAGGGAGCAAAAAATCTTGATAAAAATTATCGCAAAAAAAGAAGAAAAAAAAGAATTATCCTGATCCTTTGATTTTTTTCCTCCTTCTTGCTGCTGGACTTTGAGATGTTTCAGTATTCATTAATGCTCCTCTTTCATCCAGAGCAGAGAAAATAGGAGATGTTATTCAAACCAGGTGGTTCGACTCTGATTTGAGATAGTTGATGTATGTACAGATACGAGATGTTCATTTAATCTCTATCTCTCACACATCATTGTTTGTATAGAGATTTTCAAGAAAGTCATACCAGGTTTCTTTGACTCAGCACTCAGCATAATTAATTGGTGCACATTGTTTGCATGAATTCTAGTATACCTGCTAAATGATACATCTCTAACTGTGACATTCAGAAGACGTTAAACTCAAGATGCCATCTTTGGTTTTGAGGAACAGAAGTCCCACTTTTTTAGCTAAAAGTATGCATCTTTTAATGGTTGAAGTGGTTGCCCTCTCTGGTATCTCTTAGAACAGAGGATGTATTACTTAGGGGACAATCCCATTGGAAATGCAGGATAAATAACCTCATTATGGATGTAGTATGAAGGAAATAATCTGTTATATATATATACATATATACATATATATGTATATAGGAATGAAGGGGTCTTTGAAAGAAGACCAGGGGAATTAGCTAGCAGTATGACAGGCTATCTACCTTACTCATTTGCTAGATTGCTTTTGTTTTTGTGTTTTACAATTCCCCATAGTCAATTTTAAGATTTAGGGGGCATACTTGTGTGTGTGGGTGTGTTTGTGCATATAAGGAGAGTCCAGGCAGGGAGGGGGCAAAGAGTGGGCATGGCCAGGTGAGGAGGAGGAGCCATTAACCTGGGCACTGAGCCTGTCCCAAAACAGTTCCTTGAGCAAGTTCAGCTCAAGGTAAGAAAATGAGAGATTAGCCAATGTCTGGGGAAAGAGGAGATACATTTTCGTGATTAACTATGGAGTATAGCATGCTGTGTGCCATTTAACTTAGAATTCTACATATATTTGCTAAGAAATCAAATGGATACCTAGAAATTTGAAACTACAACTGACAAGGTAAGGCAGATGTGCTTATTAATGCTCCATTCATGTAGAACAGAAACGTGAAATAAACCATTACCTAAGAGTTGTTTAGAAGAAGTTACAAACATTCAGTTGATTGCTGAGTACCTATCTCTCAAAGACTGGGCAATCTTGGGGCACCTGGGTAGCGCAGTCGTTAAGCGTCTGCCTCCCGCTCAGGGCGTGATCCCGGTGTTCAGGGATCGAGTCTCACATCGGGCTCCTCCGCTGAGAGCCTGCTTCTTCCTCTCCCACTCCCCCTGCTGTGTTCCCTCTCTCGGGCTGTCTCTCTGTCGCATAAATAAATAAAATCTAAAAAAAAAAAAAAAAAAGACTGGGCAATCTTGAGAAGAGTTTGTGGCAATATTTTCCTGAAGATATTTGGGAGTATGGTATCTTCCTCATGGGTCTATCCTGAGGATTAAATTATGTGATGGGCAATATTAATTTGTTTTCTTTTTTCTCTAGTCAACAAATTTTTCCCCTGCCTTTAATATCCCAGCATGGCACCAGGTACCAGGCTCATGGCAAGTGATTGTTGTAAACTCTGCCACTACCCTCAAGGAGTGTACAAATTAAAATAATGTCTAGCAGATTGCTTTGCATATCAGAGGCTCAACAAATACTATTTTCCTTTACTTTCTTAGTTTTTATAATCTGGCTGTCTTTTTTTAAAAAAAAAACTTTTGAAAATTGTGAAATTCTGAATGATCCCTAGTGTGTGAAAATGAAATGTTTCTTTTCTTCATCCACTAAATAGTTATTGAATGTCTGTTGTGTGAATATGGCATTATTACTAGTACCTATATGAAATACAGTATTATTCTTTGTTTAAAATTCATAATGTGTCTACTATGTGCCTGGCACAATTGTGTAATGAAGAGGATACAAAAGTTATTTGAAATGGTCTGTGTTCTTAAGATACATCTACTCTAGTGTTGTGCAGAATTTTGTTGAGTTGTTAAATGCACTGGTAGCCTGTCATGAGTTTTCTGTTTTGACTCTAAAAGACCACTAATGATCTGTTCCTTTAATCTTTGTTCACAGTGCTCCTTGCTTTATCTTGTGCTACCATCTGATGGACTTGTTTGCTGCCTGGGTGGGCTGGAAGAGGCTTCCTGGGAGGCCTTACCTGTTCTCCAGATCAGGTATACTCTTGCTAATCAATGAACCTAAAGAAAACACCCAGAGGCAAATCCTGACTCTAGGTAACGGCTCATTGCATTTCATTATAAATACTTTTCAAATGTGCATCTTTCTGGTTTAAGTATAGTCTGTGGCCGTGTTACTTGGTTTGCTTCTATATCCCTAGTACCTGGCACTATGCTGGGGCCAGTAGGGGCATGGTTAATGTTTGTTGAACGGAGGAAAAGAATAAATGAATTCTGCCCATCTCATAAAATACATGCTGTATTCTAACAACCACAGAAAATAAAAGAGATGGAAGACATTTGTCCCCTCTTGTGCAGCCCACGCTGGCTGCCCCAAGGCTACCAAGCCCTTTTGATGATTGATAATGACTTGCTGTGTTCCGATGATCCCTTTTCTGGATGCAAGTTACACAATTTACAGATTGCACAGTAGCTGAATTAAGTTGAAATTCTGTGTTCTTCTCTAAGTTTGGGAAATACTGAGTTAAATCATGTTAAAGTAATTGCTTTTCACTTTACTTCTCAGGGGTATCACTACTTAATGTGCATGGTGCATCTCTAAAGATATGTGATGTGAAGTATTTTCAAACTTATTTGCCTCTGAAACCCTTTTTTCTTGGACCAATTTGTGTTTAAGATTTAGGAAGCATACTTATGTGTGGGGTGTGTGTGTGTTTGTGCATATAAGGAGAGTCTGGGCAGGGAAGGGGCAAAGAGTGGGCATGACCAGGCAAGGAGGAGGAGCCATTAACCTGGGCACTGAGCCTGTCCCAAAACAGTTCCTTGAGCAAGTTCAGCTCAAAATAAGAAAAAGAGATATTAGCCTGGGGAAAGAGAAGATACATTTTTTATGATTAACTATGGAGTATAGCATGCTGTGTGCATTTAACTTAGAATTCTACATATATTTGCTAAGAAATCAAATGGATACCTGTTCTAAGGCTGTTCTAAGGAAAAAACTTGATTTTCTCAACAGTAGGGAGAGCTAATTGAACTCAATTTTACTTTCTGCTAAGTTCCTGCTAAGGAGAACTCAACTATCTACTATTGTCCTCAAAGAAAGAAAATCTAATCAAATGCTAACTCTGGTTAAATGATAGGAAATAAGCTCCCAAGTGTTAAGAAAAGCCAGACAGCATCCGAGTAGCATCCTCCCCACGTGGCCGACCTCAAGGCCAACCTGGAGCTGCCAACCAAATGCCTGGGGAGATTCCCATGGAAGCAGATGGTGCTGCCTGGAGACAGTTGTCCACAGCTTGGCATCTGGGCTCATGAGTGCTGTCCAGCTGAGGACTGTTCAGGCAGAATGCTGGGTGATAGGCTTCCTGCTGAAATCCATTAGCACTCCAGCATAGCCCATTCTTCTTTTCCTTAAAAAGGATTTGTACTCATTCTGAAATCGTATCAGAAATAGCTGCCCATAAATATGTACAAGGCATGTGGCCTTTAAAAGAACAAATTTAAGGACAGAAAGATATTAATAAAGATGGGGTCACCCAGTTAGTGAGAGCTGATACTAGGACTTAGTAGAGCACATGGAGAGAAGGGTTTTCCATGTTGCTTCCCTACACCAGTTACCTTCTCAGTGACTCAGACTCTTTCCTTGACCAAACTTTTCTTAGACTCCTCTAAGCCTTCTTTTGACTGGGTCTTGACTTGGGCTTCTGTGTCTGTTTTTGCCAAGTCTAGTCCTAGGAGGAATCCTGCAGAGTCCGTTTAGAGAGAATCCCCTCACCCTTGATTTCTGATCATCCTCATATCTAATGAAATGTCTTAGTCTCTTACCCCTGATATCTCATCACTCTGGCCTGAAATCAGTAAGAATCCTGTTAAGTCGGTATAGCAAAACCTCCCTAATCTTGATGTCTCCTCTAAGTAATTTTCCACCCCTTGACTCTTTCATTCTGCTCCTTGGCCATAAATCCCTACTTGTCTTTATCGTATTTGGAGTTGAGCCTGATTTCTCTCCTCTATTGTAAAATGTCCAGTTTGAATTGTGAATTATATGAATTTTCTCATCCTCCCTCATGTTGGATATACCCAGATGTTTTAGTGCATGCACCTATGTGAACCCCTACTCTTTGTCCTTGGCTACATCAGGTACTTGTGTACCCCCTTGTGTTCTCTTGGCTTCAATTGTCTTCTGAACCTCTGGCCACATCTTTATTCCAGCCTCTGAATGACCACGTTTGTGGCTCTAGTCAGCCGCTTGTGAAATAACTCTTCCATCTCAGTGCAACCTAATGGTACCTTTTGGCCTGCCTGTACCATCCACCCCTTTCCTTCTGCCCTGAGTTTTTTTCTGTTGCCTTTGAGACCTTAAAAGACCCACTCTGCTACCACACATGGGCAATATGGAGTGCAGGGAGTTTATGATTGTGTGGCTAATACTTGACCAGTGTAGGAGAGGAGCAAGCAGATAAGTTCTACTATTTTGTCCCTCCTGAGACCCAGCAGTTCCTAGGCTCTTTGGAAGATAATCCCAGGAGATGGAGCAACCAGTTCTACCTGATACCAAGTGGTGGCCAGCTTGATAATAAGCCACCATTTACCTCTTTTTCTGCCTCATTCTGCATTTCCCCACTCTTCTCTTCCTGGGATTGAATGTTCTAGGAAAATAACAACACATAAGGTTTTGGTTTGGGCTCTGGTTTCCAGGAATCCCTGCTAATAAATATAGCCTTAAATGTTTTAGCTCCACACCTACCTTTTACTCTCCCACCCCCACCCCCTGACTCTGGGGCTGAAACTCTGAAAATTACATTTCCCAGACACCTTTGCCAGTTTGCTTACAGGTTCTGCCAATAGGAAGACTGGAGGGCAATTGGAAGTTGGAAGAAAAGAAGCAGGAAGAAGGGATTTCTGATTTTTGCCCCCTGTTTTTGAGAGTGTGGCCAGAATAGTGGCAGTTAACTCCAACCTCCACCTTCTTTTTCCATTCCATAAATCAGCCTCAGCAAAATAGAGGCAGCCCTACTTGGCTGATGGCCCCTTTTGAGCACCCACTCCATGTGCTCTGCTTCAAGCTCCTGGGTGCCAGACTCCAGAGATTGCACCTTGTCTTTTATCTATGTGCAGCCTTGGGGAGGTAGCTGTTTCCTCCAGTTTTTATGTCACTTTTGTTTCAGAGGATTTTTGTGAGGATTAAATGAGTCAATACACAAGTATCTGATTCTCATCATTTGTGGTAATTAGGTAAATTCCCAGGAACACTAAATGAGTGAATACCAAACTGTCAACCCTAGGGAAAACATTTGTGTGTGTGCACGTGTGCACACACACACACACACACACACACACACACACACACTCTTGCATAGATTATAATCCTAAATCTTAAAAACAGCTCATCCTGGTAGATTCTGTTTTATTTTACAAGAGAGACAATGAGGTACAGATCTAAGTGGTTTGCCTTGACTTACTTGTCACTCATAGTGGCTACAGTTGTGACTCAAACCCTCTCCCACTGGCCCCGAATGCTGGGCTTCTTGCACTAGCCCATATCCCCTGCCTCTTTAACCTCTGCTTACCTCCATATTAGCTGAACAGGAAGGCTGAGCTGCAAATTTCAGGTAACTTACATTGTTTTTTGCTGCTCTGTGTCTGTCCTGAATGACCTTGAAGGCACCAGGAGTGATTTTGGGGTTACAAATAAATGTTATCGAATAGGAAGATTGTAAATACGGGATCCCATGAATAATGAGAGTTGACTATACTAAACTTGGAACTTTAATTGTCACACAGCAAGTGGTCAGTTAATGTTCACTGTTACCCTGTTATTTCCACTTTACAGTTGAGAAAATTTAGTTCACATAATTTGTGTATGGTAGAGACAGATTCTTGCCCTGGTTCATTTGATTTCAATTCTTGTATTTTCAACCATTAGGATATATTATTTCTACTTTTCTCAAAATTCCTAAAGGTATAACCTTTAGTGACTATAATATTTTATCATTCTGATACATAATAATTTCCTTAAAATATTTCTATAATATTAAGGATATAGGTGTGAATATATAAATTCTGCAATGAATTTCTATATGCTTCTGTCATTTTGCTTCTACTGAAATTCTCAGGAATAGTAATCCCAGGTGATATAAACATCCTAAGGGCTTCTGCTACATGTTGTAATTTTGTTTTTCACAAAGGGGTTATTTTAATTTATCTCAAGGGCCTTGATTCAGTGTATCTATTTCACCAAAATGACACCAGGTGTTCTACAACTGTTGCTACTATTATCAGCATGAAATGATTTCCCAAAGTTGTCTTAATTTTCATTTCTTCATCGTGGAGAAATATATTCCCCATATATATTTTTTTTCTATTTGTATTTGAAGTATCCGTGATGTCTTTTCTTCCTGTAATGTTTGTAATCTTGCTGTTTTTCTCATACGTTGTATTTTCTATATATTAAAACTTTAAAATGTTGCATTTAATGCAATTTTTTTGGTCTGTTATTACATTTTTAAATTTAGTGTTTCTATTTTTTATTGTAAATGTGACTGGGCAGTTTAGCTTTTTTTTTCCACTGACTACATGATTTGTTTTATTGGCTTGTTGACATCAGAGGTCTGAACATAACTGGTAACAAACCAGCAGCGTGAATGGATCATGGGGCCTTGGTGGTGACATGAGGGAGAATAATTTGTTTGCCTTTAACCGTTTCATTTTAAATCTTAACTCTCCTCATTTTAAAATTAGTGGATTAAGAAGATATCTCTAAGGCTTCTTCTGCCACTAAAATGATTTCATTCTAGGTGAATCAAATGTGATTCTAGATAAATATCTATTTAAATTTTAAAAAAACTATTTTGTAAAATTTCTTTAAGATATGGTAATTGTTACTATCTTGGGCTGCCATAACAAAACAGCATGGACTGGGTACTTACACAACAGAAATTTATTTTCTCAGAGTTCTGGAGGCTGGAGGTCCAAAAACAAGGTGCCAACAGCGTTTTGTGGTGAGACCTCTTTTTCTGGCTTGCATGTAGATGCCTTTTCACTCTGTACTCACATGGCCCTTTGTTTGTGTGCATGAAGAAAGAAAGAGAGCTCTCTGCTGTCTCTTCCTCTTTCTTTAAAGACACCGGTTCTACTGAATTAGGGCCTACACATATAAACTCATTTAATTTTAGTTATCTCCTTAGAGGTCCTATCTCCAGATTAGTCACATTGGGAGTTAGAAGCTTCAAGATATGAATTTTGGGGGATGCATTTCAATCCATAATGGTAACCAACTGTATTCAGTGAATGCTGCCATACTAGTACAACAATGCTTTTAGAATTCTGATTTCAATGGAACTGGCAATTGAAGATTACACAAGTTGAGAAACTTTCTAATCTGTTCCCCTAGCTTTCACACTGTGTCGTGGGTATACTGACCTTCCTTCCATCTATCCTCCACTAGACCACCGCATTCCTATCTTGGGTCTTCCATCTGGTCTCTTTCTGCATGGACTACTCTTTCTCTTGGTCTTTGGTGGGCCAATACCTTCATCATTCAGGTTTTAGCTCTGCAGCCTAGCCAAAAACACTTCCCTCAACTCTCTGCCAAGGCATTGTTTCGTTCTCTGCATAACATTTACTATCTCCTGTAATTAGCTACTTATTTATTTATTTACTTGTTTACTGCCTATCTTCCTATCTGTAAAATATGGTCTTTTTGAGAGCAAGGGCCTTTCCTAGTGTGTTTCTTTAGCTCCTACTGCATTGCCTGTCACATACTAGGCTCTCAAAATTATTTCTTTTTTTTTTTTTAAAGATTTTATTTATTTATTTATTTATTTATTTATTTATTTATTTATTTGACAGAGACAGTCAGCGAGAGAGGGAACACAAGCAGGGGCAGTGGGAGAGGAAGAAGCAGGCTCATAGCAGAGGAGCCTGATGTGGGGCTCGATCCCATAATGCCGGGATCACGCCCTGAGCCGAAGGCAGACGCTTAACCACTGTGCCACCCAGGCGCCCCTCAAAATTATTTCTTGAATGATGGAAGCCATTACAAAAATTTCAAATTGTTTCAAGTGCAAAATGGAAAGGGGTAACTTTGCAACAAATGTAACAGATATTGAGGTGATCATTTATACCAAAACAAGATTTCTCTTTGAGCCTTAATCTGGTTACAGGCATGCAACATGCACTAAAGAAACACTTGAATTATCCCTGAGAAATGCTCTCTCACTTTCTGAAATGTCAAGGCATCATATTTAATTTGTGTACTACACAATTTAGTCTACTTTGACTGTTGTTTGGGAAAACAAGGAGGAATTAACTTTCTGAGGTTAAGATTTAAGAAAATGAAACTTTTCTTAAGATCACAGATATTGCCATGCTAAGATTTACGATGATTTAAATTCTGCAGGAAGCTTTACTACACAGTGAAAAGCTCCAGCCTGTAGATGCCATTCATTGGCAAATTATTCCCAAGGAATTAGTTACTGAGTTCTGGAAATGCACTTGATCCTACACAAACATAAAGAGACTTGTCTCCATTTGATGGCTGTTCCTTCTAGATAGAAAACACAAAGCAATTAAGGTGGCAAAATGCAGTACATGAGAGAAGAAAACAATTTCAAGGTGCGCGACTTGTTAGTTGTCATTTCTTTTATTTGTATCAAACATTTAAACAATAGACCCTATCTACTTTTTGATATACAGAATTGAATCATCCTTTCTTCTAATTTCATCAGTATTTCATTTTCTGACTTGGTTTTATTCTGTAATCTCTATTAAATATATTAAAATAATTATGTTTTGAGAACTAAGCCATGTGTGTACATGCAGAGAATTAGTAATGTCTGTTACCAAAATCTTTGGTTTACATTATATTCAATTTTGTGTATGCATTTTTTAAAGCTTTTGTAGGCTAGGAGATACAAGAAATAACATAAGGCATATATGCAATATATAGAACCATTCCAAGTAAGATATTTAATTCCATCTATCTGTCTTTTTTGTGTTGGTTATAAGCTTCTACTAGTCTGAATTAGGTTCATAAGAAAACTAAAATATATACCTTATTTTATGAAAAGGAACAATGCTTAATTATAAATTATAGGAAGTACTAATTCTTTCTTAATAGATTTTTGAGGTGATTAAATGACAGTGTAAGTTGAATATCTTTATATTGTTAGCTTAAAATGCTTTTTATATTGAATGTGAAAATTTTAGAATATTAACCTTGTAGGTGATTCTAACTAGAATAGTTTCTTTGGATATAGATTTAGACCTCTCTCTTTGTTATTGACTTATTGGGAATTCAAAGATAGTCATTTCACAAATTTTCTTTAAATTTGTCTCAAGTAATGATAAAAGTATGACAGCAGAAAGAGTTAAGAGCTCAGTTGTGAGGGGCTTGAAAATCTGAGGAACATTCAAAAGTCCATGAGATTTCTCCCCTGTATAGTTCTTGATCCTCACAGCTGAATCTATATAAAACATAAAAAAGCTAGTTAATACAGTAAGTTTAAATAAATAATTGGTTAGTTTAACAAGAAAATAAAGATTAAATTATAGCTTGACCGAATTAAATCATCTGGGTAATTTGGTCAAAATTGCAGTTAAATTGTTTACTCTCTTATAAATTCATCAGTGGATGTTTAGTGTTGCTTGAGCTCCCTCCAACCAATAAATCTTACTTCCTCACTATTGCTACTTTTTCCCTGAGGGGGATCCCCTGATGCTGTAGTCACTCTGGCAGTGTGTGTGTGTGTGTGTGTGTGTTTGTGTGTGTGTGTGTGTGTGTGTTGTTATTGTCCTCTTAGAAAGCCCCATCCAAATGTAGTGTAAGCTCTTCTTCTTTATCCTCTAATGAGCACTTGAGCCCTACAGGTCAGGCTATAAATTTACCCAACCCCCCAAAGGGAAAAGAAAGTCTAGATAGAAAATAATTTATAACAGTTACACATGTTGAGATCCCCTCCTTGGCTGCCCCCTGCCTGGATCCATAATGGAGAGGCAGGCATTCCATTTCTACTTGCCTCTCTCTCCTTCTACCAGAAATACTCCAGGTGTCTTCAGACCTTGGAATTCCCAACCATACTGACTTCCACACCCAGATAAAAGGGCATGGAATTGCCTTATTTTAATTAAAGCTCCACTGAATTCTCATTTCTATCTTATGACAGACTTCTTTCCAGGAAGACTGGCAATAGAATTTTTTTTTTTCCCCAGAGAGGATCTTGCACTTACCCTTAGAAGGTTAGTTTGGTTTCCAATAGCACAATTATTAAGTGTGTATCAACACATTTTGTAAGATTAGTTTTGTTCATATTTGAATGATACCATGCATGTGATAATATTATTTATCTATACAATCTAGGTTGTAGTTCAATTTTAAAAAATATTTCATCAAATTTTCAAAAAATATCTTGGTGTAAAAAAAATATCTTGGTGTATAATCTCACTCGTTTAGTTAAGATTGCTTGAAATATCAGTGTATATTTGTATATTTTATCCAAGAAAATCTCCATTTCCCATCTATACCACTACTTTCAATTTTTCATTATGCTCTTCATCAAAAGGTTCTTAAAGAACTTTCATATTGTAATTAGTATTTCTATTATGATTCTTATAAAATGTGTTGCTCTTCTAATTCAATTCATGGTGGCTAAAAAAAGTTTGTCTTTTGATTCAATATGACAGGGCAGGGAGGATAATTATTGAAGTAACAGAATTTCAAGATGCTGATTTTAACTTTTGGATTTACAGTGATAATTACTTTTCACTTTAGAAAATTTTGACAATGATTCATTCATACTCAAATATACCAATACTGCTTTATTATTTATTTATTTATTTATTTATTTTTTTAATTTTATTTTATTATATTGTGTTAATCACCATACAGTACATCCCCAGATTCCGATGTAAAGTTTGATGCTTCAGTAGTTGCGTATAACACCCAGTGCACCATGCAATACGTGCCCTCCCTACTACCCATCACCAGGCTATCCCCTTCCCCCACCCCCTCCCCTCTGAAGTCCTCAGTTTGCCTCTCACAGTCCATAGTCTCTCATGTTTCATTCCCCCCTCTGATTACCCCCCTTTTCTTTATCCCTTTCTTCCCCTAATACTGCTTTATTAGAAGATAATTGGGAACAGTTATTGAAACACAAAATAGAACAAAAGTAGCAAAAGTATACCAGGAAATGTTGTTACCTTGTACCTGTCCAGGTGATTATGCCACACAAATAATCTGAAGCCTGAGCTGAATGCTTTTTGCAGCCTACTAAAATAAGATTCTAAAATCAGAATCCCATGATTGTGATGGGTAAAGACAATTTAACTGGTTGAATCTGCAATCAAGAAGGTGCCTTGAATGGATTCAGATTCCTTTAAAGTGGAGTAAGGTGACTAATATAACAAATAAAAATTATTTAAAAAAAAGTGGAGTAAGATAGCATATCTATCATTTACAAAAACTCAGTTGTAAATCTGAATAAAAGCTAAAGAAATAAACATCTTTCCAAGTCCTTTATCTCTTCCTTATTCACTGTTCAACGAGGATACTGCTGATTTAGCTTAAGAAATCGCAGAATTAAATATATTTTGAGGTTTAAAGGTGTTCTCAGCTATGTCAGATTTAGAAGGAAGACAGGGCAGATGCACATTTGCATTTCTCACATCGAACGCCAAGGAATGGAAGCCACTTGGAAAGATAAATAGCCTTCAATTGGAAGGGCAAACCCCAATGTGCAGGCAGTTCATGAAGTAAAAAGATTTGAGCCCTTTAGAGAAGGATGAAGAGGCAAAGATGTGAGCAATCTGTTTAATAATATTATGTGCTTAACAGGGGGTCTAGGTTTCTTCCTGCCTCTGCTTCCTGACCAGCAAGAGAGGGATGTGCCCTGCTGGATCACAGTGTGAAGTGGGGCAATGTGTCTCTGGAAACTTCTGTATCAATCCCACCTTTATGTAATGGAGTTTAGCTCCCAACCTTTTCCTGTAGCACAGCCCTGGAAGTCCGTTGGAGGAGACCAGTTTATGGAATGTGGTTGGGAAATGTTTATTAGAACAGCTTGGCAGCTAACAGTTGAGTGTTTACTGCTGTGTTAAATGCTTCACAGACATTATTTCATTTAACTTTCATAACCCCATGAGGTTGGTATGATAATCCGCATTTTAAAGATAGAACAATTTGGCTTACAGAGATTAGAACATATATCCTTGAAGTGATGAGATGAGGTTGAATTCTAGGTCTGATTACAAATGCTAAACTTTTAACAACCATGATCTACTGTCTCTCATTGTAGCAAATAGACCAGTTAATGAACTTGACTACTTATCTGATCCCAGAGTGTATTTCCTCTCCCAGAAGACTTTTAGCTGGAAGATAGGTTTCTTGGGGCTTGTTCTGTTCTTTTCCTTGAACCAGGTATAAACCTGGGTAATTAGGAACAACAGTAATCAAGGGGAAAGTAACTCTGTCTCCCAGGCTTCCTAGGAAAAGATAAATTTCAGAATTGGTTACAACCTCATGAATTTTTAGTGCAGTGTTTGAAAAAAATTAATTTTAAGACCATTATATTGTTCCATAAATATAAACTGAGTGACTAAGAAAAGAACTGCTGGTACTGTTACTATAGTTGCAAAGTTTAATAAGATTATTGAAAGGTAGACATTTTTTTATGGATGGATAATTATTTTAATCTTAATTTGTAAGTCTTTTTTTTTGGTCTGTAATTTTTTAAAAAATTTAAATCCAGTATTGTTAACATACAGTACTATATTACTTTCAGGTGTGCAATATAGTGATTCCACAATTCTATGTTGAATTCAGTGCTGATCAAGAAAAGTGTACTGTTAATCTCCTTCACCTATTTCACCTGTCCCTCCACCCACCTTCCATCTGGTAACTATCAGTTTGTTTTCTCTAGTTAGGAGTCTGTTTTTTGGTTTGTCTCTTTTTTTCTTTGCTTTGTTTCTTAAATTCCACATATGAGGGAAATCATATAGTATTTCTCTTTCTCTGACTGACTTATTTTACTTAGCGTTGTACCCTTTAGATCCATCCATGTTATTCCAAATGGCAAGATTTCATTCTTTTTTTTATGGCTGAGTATATTCCAGTGTGTGTGTGTGTGTGTGTGTGTGTGTGTGTGTGTATGTGTGTGTGTGTACACTATATCTTTTTTATCCATTTATCTGTTGATGGAAACTTGGGCTTTTAGTCCATTTACATTCAAAGTAATTATTGGTAGGTATGTACTTATCACCATTTTGTTCCTTGTTTTTTTTGTAGTTCTCTGTTGCTTTCTTCTCTTGCTCTCTTCTCTTTCTCATGGTTGGTTGGTTTTCTTTAGTGATATACTTGGATTCCTTACTCTTTATTTTTTTTGCATATCTATTACCTGTTTTTGATTTGTGCTTACCATTATGTTTGTATATAACATTTTCTGCAAATAGTCTTTATTAAATTGAGGGTCACTTAAGTTTGAACCCATTCTTTACTCCTCTCCCCCCCATGTTTTAGGTATAAGGTGTCATACTTTACATCCTTTTATTTTTGTGAGTCCTTTACCGATTTTTATAGATATACTTTTTTTCCCACTGCTTTTGTGCATCCTACTTTTCTTACTCCTATGAATGGTCTTTCCTTTCTATTTTAATATTTCTTGTAGGACTGGTTTAGTGGTCATAAATTCCCTTAACTTTTGTCTGAGAAATTCTCTATCACTCTCTCTATTCTGAATGACAGCCTTGCTGTATAGAGTATTCTTGCCGGCAGGTTTTTTCCTTTCAGTGCTTTGAATATATCATGCCCCTTTCTTCTGGCATTCAGTCTTTCTTTCTCCTTCCTTCCTTCCTTCCTTCCTTCCTTCCTTCCTTCCTTCCTTTCTTCTTTCTTTCTTTCTTTCTTTCTTTCTTTCTTTCTTTCTTTCTTTCTTTCTTTTATAATAATATTTTTTTATTATGTTAGTCACCATACAGTACATCCCTGGTTTTTGATGTAAAGTTCCATGATTCATTAGTTGCGTATAACACCCAGTGCACCATGCAATATGTGCCCTCCTTATTACCCATCACCAGCCTATCCCATTCCCCCACCCTACTCCCCTCTGAAGCCCTCAGTTTGTTTCTCAGAGTCCATAGTCTCTCATGCTTCATTCCCCCTTCTGATTAACCCCCCTTCTTTATCCCTTTCTTCTCCTACTGATCTTCCTACTTCTTATGTTCCATAGATGAGTGAAACCATATTATAATTGTCTTTCTCTGCTTGACTTATTTCATTTAGAGATGTCTCCTCCAGTGCCGTCCATGTTGCAGGAAATGTTGAGAAATCGTTCTTTTTGATAGCTGAGTAATATTCCATTGTATATATTGACCACATCTTCTTAATCCAGTCATCTGTTGAAGGGCATCTCGGCTCCTTCCAGGATTTAGCTATTGTGGACAATGGCATTCAGTGTTTCTGTTGAGAAATCAGCTTATAGCCTTATGGGATTTCCCCTGTATGTAACTGTGTTCTTTGCTCTTGTTGCTTTTAAAATTCTCTCTTCATCACTACCTTTTGTGCCTTTAATTACTCTGTGTTTTGCTATGGACCTCTTTGGGTTGATTTTGTTGGGGGCTCTCTACCTCCTGGATCTGGATTTCTGTTTCCTTCCCCAGATTCAGAAAGTTTTCACCTATTATTTCTTCAAATACATTTTCTGCCCCCTTTTCTCTATGTCCCCTTAGAATCCCTAAAATTCAAATGTTACTACACTTGATGATGTCACTGATTTCCGTAAGTCTATTTTCATTTTGTATTTTTTTTCTCTCACCTATTCAAATTGGTTGCTTTCCATTAGTCTGTCCTCCAGGTTGCTGATCCATTCTTCTGCTTTTTCTAGTCTTTATGCATTTCATTAGGTGTACTTTTCATTTCATTTATTAAGTCTTTTATCTCTGATTTTTTTCCTTTTTATGTTTTCTGTCTCTTTGTTAAGGGTCTCACTGAGGTCTTCCACTCTTCCATGAGTTTCTTTATGACCATTTCTTTAAATTCTCTATCAGGCATGATACTTATCTCCATTTTGCTTAGGTCTCTTGCTACGATTTTTGTCTTGTTCTTTCATTTGGTACATATTCCTCTGTCTCCTCATTTCGTCTAACTCTCTGTGCCTGTTTCTATGTGTTAGGAAAGTCAGCTATGTCTCCTGCTCTTAAAAGTAATGGTCTGAGGAAGAAGAGGTCCTATAGGATGCTGTAGTGCAGTGTTTCCTATTTGCTAGAACATGGTACTTCAGGAGTGTCTGTGTGTGTTGCATGCACCCTGCTGTTGTAGCTGAGCTATTTTTTTTCTTTAGTCCAGTCATCTGCAATGGCTCTCTTGCCTGTTGTGGGCAGGGTTTGGTCCCTGTGGTGTTAGTGGGCTAGTGTGGGGCTGTATTGGGCTTGAGTTGAGTCTGACCAGGCATTTGCCAGAGATGGAGTAGCATGGAACTGCAGGGCACTCTCTCTGTGTTGTCCCTGAGAAGTTTTCTTTGGTTGGTGGAGCCTGCAGTCAGACCAGCAGTCTGCCCCCAGCTCATTGCCGGGGTCATAGTCTGATTGTTGTGTGTGGTTATCTTTCTCTTTCCCTTGGGCAGAGGTCACTTTGGTGTGGTGCTGGTCCCTGTCATAGCTGCTTGCATACTACCCGACTTGTGGCACTGCTTTGGATGGGCTCTGGCCAAGTGAGAATTAGAGGGGTGGATCTTCAGAAGTATGCAGGGGTTGCAGGTGGGTGTTAGCAAAGTTTGCACTGGTCCTGTGCAGGAGGGGACCTGCAGCTACTGGGACTGAGGCAGACTGGGTTAGAGAGGGTGGGTCTGCAGAAGTGTGTGTGTGTGGGGGAGGCAGAGGATGGTGTTCGCAAGGTTTGCAGGGGTCTGCTGTGGGAGGGGACCTGGAGCGGAGCCTGGCTGGAGGGGTCATGTCCGTAGGTGATCATGTGGGTGGGATGTGTGTTAGCAAGTTAGGTAGCAAGTGTTGACACTCTCAGGTGACCAAGTGTTTAAAATGTGGGCAGGGACGGGAAGTGTTGCTGGCCAGCTCCTTTGTTCCTGGAGAATTCTGCCAATGATTCTTGTATCTCCAGTACACACTTCTGTATACCCCAGGCATTTTTTAAACTGTTGCTTCTATGCTGTATCTCAGTGGGGCTGTTTGTTGTGTTGTCTCTTTAAGGGTGGGACTCATTTCCTCTCACCCTCCCAGCTCTCCCAGATTGAGGCTGCTGATTTTACAGTTCCAGGTTTTAAGTCCTGAAGATTGTAAAAACTTGAAAAATTAGGCTCCTCTGGTTTTCAAAGGCAAGTGTTATGGGGATTATTTTTTCCTGTGTAGGCTCATCAGTGTGAGTATGTTTCTCTCCCCTCTCTGGGTCTGCAGCACCCTCCCCACAGTGGAAGGACCACAGGTCTGTTTGCTCCTGACCAAATCTCCACCCTTCCTAGCCTCTTTGATGTGGCCTCTTCTCAACATTTAGTTGTGGATTTATTCTGCCAGTCTCTGGGTCGTTTTCTGGGTTAGTTACACTGCTGTGGGTGTTATCTAGTTGTATCTGTGGCATGAGGTGAGTTTAGGATCTTCATGCTATGCCATCTTCCCCTTACATCTCCTAATTTGTAAGTCTTTTATCATAATCCCAAAACACTCAAGGTGACAGTAGTTGCCTCTTTTGCTGAATTCACATAAGCACATTTTTTGTGATGAATTATGCAGTACTTTATGTCATCTTCCATGGGTATAAGCAGACATTTCTTTTCTTCCTTGCTGGTGAAATCTCAATTTTCTTTAGGCATCTAGCCCTTCCCTAGCAATGATGGTTATCTTAGTTCCCTTCACAGGGTTTAATTTAGGATGTGTTACATGATCCAGTTTTGGTCATTGAGATGTAGAGGGAAGTCTGTTGGGTGCTTCTGGAAGTGGTTTCTTTGCTGTTAAAAAGAGACACACAGAAAGAGAAATGCTTTTCTTCCACTGGATATTGTTATGTCTGACTACTGGAGTAGTGTCAGCTACCTTATAATCATGAGGGAGCTATTCTGAGAAGAGCAGAGCAGAGTAGAAAGACAAACTGTTGGGTCCTTGATGACCTACTTAAATTTCCAGTCCTGCAACCAACAGAAATTAATATATTAAATAAATATATCTTTGCTGTGAATCAGAAGTTCTATTTTTCTGTTTTTTGCAGCTCAAAGCATCCTGATATAGATATCTATTCATTTTATCATTGAAACACATTTATATCATAGTAGGAACTTGTATTTGTTTTATATTGCCCTTCAAAAATGAGTCCAGGTTTACTATTGTTAATCATTCTGTGAATTACACATTCCTTTAGGTAAGTAGATGATAAGATGACATGACCACATTTCTACTAAGAACAGAAGAAGAAATTCAAATGAGTTAGAGAAATAGGCAAAAATCAAAGCATAAGATCTGACATTAAAGGATAGTATAAACTTTATATGTAGTTTATACATGTAGAAAAAGTTAAGTGATATTTGCTCTTTGCAACAATTGGGAAAATTGCCTTAGTAAAATCATTTATTCAGTCACTGCCAATTACCACTTATTGCACATTAGCATTTCTTGTGGATTATCATTTAAACTGAGCACTGTGCTCATACCTAGTTTCGTCATTCGGTGTGTTCCTGGCAGAGACTGTATAGTTAAGCAGGTGAAGCAAGATACATGTATTTTATTTACTTATGTGCAACAAATTACCCCCTACCCACCCGCACACAAAAACTTAGCAGCTTAAAGTGGTTATCTCATAGTTTCTGTGGCTCAGGAATCCAGGCATTGTTTAGCTGGGTCTTGTGCTTCAGGGTTTCTCTCAAGGCTGAAATCAAGGTGTCAGCCAAAGCTTGGTCTCATCCGAAGGCTTGATGGGGAAGGTTCCGCTCCCAAGCTCACTTACATAACTGTTGTCAGGATTCAGTTCCTCTGAGGCTGTTGAATTGAGTGCCTCAATTCCTTGCTGGAGTTCAGCACATCAAAGTGTACAAGCTGAGACAGCAATAGAGAGAGTCTCCTAGCAAGGTGGAAGTCACAGTTGTTTTTATAATTGAATCAAGAATGGCATCCCTTTATTTTTATTGTATTCTATTATTAGAAGCAAATCACTGCGTCTATCCCACGTTCAAGGGGAGGGGATTATACAAGGCCATGTATATTAGGAAGTAAGAATCATTGGAAGCCATTTTCTGATTCTGTCTATAATTCATATACAAATATTTTCAATATACAGTAATTTGTGATGTGTTCCAAGTGAGCAAGACAAAATAGGAAAACACAAGGGAGAGGAAGCAGTTCTGGGTAGAGGTACAGAGAGAAAATAGTATTTGAAGAACAGAGTTCTAGTTCCAGACTACATATTTTATTTATGCTCCAGTTTGGATGGCACACACATATGTCACAGTGGAAAATCAATTTGGAAAATCGCTGTTCTTGGCCAGAGGGACTCATTGAATCATATGAATAGGGGAGGTGACCCCTCACGGAAGATCTGTGTGGGATTCATAAGGCAGAATAGAGGGAAGTATAGAGGTGGAGAGGCCAAGTGAAAGAGGACTGCAGAGTTGAGAATGGGGAATAATAAGTGAAATTGTCTTTGGGTTGAGGAAGTGCAAGAAAAGGGTGTGTGAGAGGGACAATGAGAAGGAAGAACTGGTCTCGGTGATAACTGAATCAAGAGCTCACTGAAAAGAATAACTTGAAGATAACTAAGTTTGACCCTGGAAGCCTGGGCTAACCCTGGAAGCCTGGGCTAAGCCTAAGTCGATTTTTGGTGGGGGTGAAGGGGTGAGGTGGGGGCTAGGTGGCAGTTGGAGTTTGAGGTGCTGCTAGAGAACCGGCCAAGTTGCTACTCAGGGTAGATTTATTTCTTGACCAAACTAATATTAGTGAAAGTCCTATTTTAGGCAGATGGGCAAAGAGAAAGCTTAGTAAACAGCACAAATATCTGCTCTTCTTGAGGACTGTGAAATGTATTACCATCATCATTGCAGTGCTGAGATTTTTTGCTCAAATTCCCCAGACTGAATTTCTGCCTAAATAAATAGCCATCAGATGACATTATGGGTCAATTTATCATAGGGTATTATAGATAATCAATTTACAAAGCATTTGGGAAAATTTTCCTGTAGCTGTTTTATTGGCTACTATTAGTGTCACATGTCAACCATCTATTACTTTGGATTTGCAACGGCAGCTACTCTTTTACAAGAAATCTAATCAATTTGATGCATAGAGGTTTATTTTTGAGGTAAAATTCACGCAACGGAGGAAAGCTTTTTTTGTTCCAATGAGACTATACCATGGTTTTAGGTTCCATTAGTGTAGCAATATATAGTTACAATTGAACATAAGTAGGCAGAGCGATTCTGTTTGATAAACTATGATGGTTTAATTCAAGAGTATGTTAGAAAATAAGAAAAGTGGAGTTTTGGAAAACTGCATTTTGTCCTTACAGTTGTAATACTATACATGGAAACAATCATCTCAGCTTTTTGTAAAAGGCGAAACTGTTAGCCAAACTACATAAACTCCCCAGACTCCAGAGCAGAACCTATGCCAGGGCTAATGTTGAGAGCAAATGTATCCATCTTGTTCCCAGGCTGGTAACAGAGTCCATGTGTTTATTGGAACTTTGCCTCAGTCAAAGCTAGGAGTCTCTGGAATTGATAACATGGGCAGTTCTTAAGAGAAGCTTAACAGAATGAAATAAAATGAAACTAATAGGATGACATTTAATTTGTAGTTCTTGTTTTGCTTTTAGTTATGTGAATTAATTGGCATGTAAATAACAAATGGAGGCCAAAAACGTAGAAATGGTCTGGAAAAGTCTCAATCAAGACCTTGGATATAGATGCAGATATGGCTGAAGACAAAGGTTTTCTTTCCGTGTGCTAGGTAAAGAGCCCATACTGTAGCAGTCACTTGGAAGGCTGAAGGAAGCTGACGGAAAACTATTTGCCTGATCAGTTTTGAGGAGACAGGAATTGAGGAGGTGGATATGTGGGGTTACTCGTTGGGGTGATGCAGGGAGGATAAGGAAACAGTGGAGGGCACTGTGTCCACTTGAAGAGTGGATTAGCCTGCGAGGAAGAAGGAAGTGGCTGGGAATACCCATGAGTGTGGGTTACTGCTTGGCGTCTAGTGTTGACATATTTTTTGCATAAAGCAATGCTCTTTATTCACTTTTGTTCTTGGTTTTCATTTGACCACCCTGGCTCCACCCAGTTCTTGTGAAATTGTCTCTTAAGATGGAAGGATTAGTATTCACCATTTTCTAAAACTTTTCTTAAGGAGAGTATTTAACAAAATGCGTTATCTGGTAGGTTTATATTTTCATGCGAGTTTTAATAAAATATTATTTTACAAATATTTTCTTACAAATAAATCTCACTATTTTTTCTTTCTTCAGAAATTCCCAATTTTTTATAGAATTTGAACTGGTGAAATAGACATGGAAACAAATGTGTCTAGTGGGTTTGCTGACTATAATCTTATGTGAGGAGAACCACACATTGAGGTGACTGGCAGAAACCCTGATGACTAGGAAGTCTCACAACTGTGAACTTTATGCCATATTGTTGATAAGTTCCAGTCGCCACCCACCCACCCACCTCCCTGCCATGACATGACATATTTAAAGTACAGCTTCTAGAAATCAAGGACATGTTAAGTTCCAATTGTAAATAGAAACAAAATCCTTAATCCACTAAAATATATTTACACATTTTCAAACTAGAGAAAAAGAGAAAGAAAAGTAAGGTTTTTTTCCTTAGAATATTACTTTCATTTTTTTAATGATAATTTTTAGTTGATTTTTAATTGTTCTAAGAAATGTAGTCTCACTGTAGAATATTTGGAAAGTATAGGGTGCTGGAAAGATGAGGATTAAGTTTAATCATCCCACCCCTCCTTCATCAGAGATACAGTGTTAGGACTTTTATGTGTTTTTTCCTAGTCCCTTGTCTGTTACATCAAATTTGTCAAGAGTTTACAAAGTTAGCTCCATATTTTATAAACATCTTTGTGTCCTACTTGTTTTTCTATAACATGAAAAAATTCCAATGTCATTACAAAGTTTTAGAATAACCTATTGTATAGAGATAATATAACTTATTTAATTGTGCCCCTTTTCTTGGGTACTAGTTATTTTCCAATTTTTGACACTTATAAATAAAGCTGCCTATTTTTACCCATTGCTAGTGTTTCTGATTATAAATTGGAGACTTTTTTTAAATTTTTAAAAAAAATTTGAGTATAGTGGACACACAACGTGATATTGGTTATAAGAGTACAACATAGTGATTCAGCTTTTCTATACGTTATGCTACACTTACCACAGATGTAACTACCACTTGTCCCCATACAGCACTGGTATATTACAATATCATTGACTATATTCCCTATGCTATTCATTTTATCCCTGTGACTTTATTCATTCCATAAGTGGAAGCCTGTATTTCTCATTCCTCTTCATCCATTTTGCTCAACTTCCTCCCACCCCCTCCCCTGATGGCAAGCCATCAGTTTGTTCTCTGTATTTATATGTCAGATTCTGCTTTTTGTTTGTTTATTCATTTGTGGGTTTTTTTGTTTTTTGGTTTCTTTTTAGATTCTACATATGAGTAAAATCAGATGGTATTTGTATTTCTCAGTCTGACTTATTTCGCTGAGCATAATAGACCACATTATTTCTTAAGTTAGATTCCTAGAAGTAGATTACTGTATCAAAGGATGGAATCATTTTTAAGGTTCTAGATACCTATTGCCAAATCACTGTCTAGGTAAGTTTTATCTAGTCTCTTTTATGGTGCATGAGAATCTTCATCTCACTTTATTTTTCTCAAAATTTGTCATTAAATATTCAAAGAAAATTATATTTATTTGGGTTTTAATTGGTGTTTCTTTAATGACAAGTAAAATTGAACATTTTCTTCTCATAAAAATGTACCATTCATATTTCTTCTTTAGCAACTTGTATACTTATGAAGGCTCTTTCAATCTCCACTTTACTTTTACAAGCTAAAATCTGTATTTTTCCCTAGTCCCTAAATGTGAATTGGGTTGTACCAGTTTGGTACAGGGGCATGAGTTTTGAAAGGTGGAAGTGGGGGCTGGTGCCACCTTTCTGTAATAAGCCTGGTGAATTAGAGACATCCAGGAGGTGTGGAAGTTGGTGGTACCGGATTCTAGGATTCTACATTCCATTGTTGTTACCACCTTTGTGAATGTGGGGCACTTGTGATGTCAGCAGCAGAGTTCCTAGCAGAACAAAATTTGGATGCTGACCTAATATGATCTTCAAGGCAGAAGCTGTATTGTGGCTCCCTTTTTCCCATTTCCCCAGCCCTTTAAAATATTTTGAAAGTATTTAGTATCCTCTCTTAAATATTTTCTGCTGGAAATATCTCAGATGGTTTCTGTTTCCTGCATTGAGACATGGCTAATACATTGCCTGTTCCTCAAGTCTTCAAGATTCTCTCTTTGTGGCATGTTTGCATGGGTCTATGTACATATTTTACTGAAGACTTTTAGTTAAAGTCTTCTGCAAAATACTTTTTGCATAGCAATGCAAAAAAAACTGAAATTAAGTATTTAATTATCCTTTCATAAAGGGTTTTTAGCCACTATACCCTAGTGTTAGTATTAATATATCTATTAGTATTCTTTATTCATTTCCAAATTTATTTCTATTTTCTGGATTCCATCTCTTCTTTTTAGGCTACTCATTAATTCTCTTTATTACTTTTCAAAATTATGAAACATATTTTAGCTTTTGTCACATTTAGAAAGCATAAAGGTTATAGTCATTTAGATTTTAAATATTTTTACTTTTGACATTATTATGTTTTTATACCTGTCAGAAAAGAGCTCCTTGTTTTTCTTTTACTTCTTCTTTAGCACCTTCTTTAAAAGTTTTTTTTTTTTTTTGGTATTCATATAATTTATTTTTTTCAGATGAACCTGAGAAATATGTTTTTAAGTTCTCCAAAGTAAGTCATAAGCTAGTTTTAGAATCATTGACCTCTTTATATTGCTGAATCCTTCCATCCATGAATATAGTTCACTTGTCACTTACTCAAATCTTTTTTTCATGTCTCTCCATAAAATATCATAGTCATAACTTTCTTAAGATATTTATCTTTCTTAGGATTATTCACAATCTTCTTTTCCACTATATTTTGAATCAACTTATTTCTGGCATCTGGAAAAGATTGACTTTAGAGTATTTACTTACATCTGAATGCATTTTTTTTCAGTTGATTCTCTTAATTGGGTTAACTTTTTAAAATCTTCAACAAACTTTTTCTGCCTCACACTGGAAAGCCAATTCTTCACATCAAGATGTAGGTTTCTAATAATTTTCCTAAAGAAAAAAAACCTGAATCCACACTCATTTAAATAAAACCAATGCATACTTACTAAAGTCTACATGTGCATGGTTCATTCACTAGTAATTGCTAATGGGAACATAATGAGAATTTTCTAGTCCATACGGGGAAGCAGGACACAAGTGCAAGGACTTTTGAATGGTAGTAAGATATTTAAAAATAGCTGAGGAAAACATCCTGGTAGAGGAAAAACTATGGAGATAGTAAAAAGATCAGTGGTTGCCAGGGGTTTCAGGGGAGGATAGAGAGGGATAAACAGATGAAGGACAGTGCATTTTTAGGGCAGTAGAGCTCATCTGTATGATAATGTAATAGTGGTTACATGGCATTATGCAAAATTTATAGAACTGGATAACACAAAGAGTGAGCCTTAATGTAATCTATGGATTTTATTCAATAGTTATGGATCAATATTGTTTCATTACTTGTAACAAATGTACCACACAAATGCAAGATGTTAATAATAAGGGAAACTGAGGTCAGAGGAGACAGAGAGTATATGGGAACTCTCTTGACTTTCTGCTCAATTTTTCTCTAAACCTAAAACTGCTCTAAAATGTAAAGTCTGTTAATTAAAAGTAAAATAGAAGAACAGAGTAGGAAAGATTTCACAGAATAGTGTTGCCAAATGCATAGTTCAGACAAAACTTGCAATGGAAACTCAGAGGAAGGAGGTATTACTTCGAGTGAATGTGGTCAGAAAAGATTGTACAAAATGTAGTCTGGAGTGAGATTTTTGGAAGATCGAGTTAGATTGATGGAGATTTGCTGATTTGGCAGTGCTTGGTATGAGAAAAACACGGAGGTAGAAAGTTGTGAAATTTAAGACAGATGGCTAACAATTTGCCTCAAATACATTTTTCTGAGGTGGAAAGTAGGCTTTATGTGGAGTTTAGGATGATATTTTTGAAGGTCTTGGATGTCAGGCTGAAGTGCTTAGACTTGAATCTCTAAGTAACAGGAGCCAAAGCAGGGAAATAACATGATCAAGGTGACATTTGAGTGTTTAAAAGTAGAATTCTGTAAGGTAATTGCAAAAATTCTATGAAGGTACAAAAACGGAAAATATCCTTCTCCCATCCCATTGCAACAGGATGACACTGTGGTGTTAGAGGCAGAATACCCACAGATACTGTTGATGCTGGGCCTGGATTTCTTCAGGTCCTTTTTTCTTGTGGCACACTGGCCCCCAGCTCCTGTGTGCTCTCATTCTAATAGCCTGCACCTTCACACCACCTGTAGCCAACAGCCTGGGGGCTCCTGGAGCTGCTTTGCCTGCACATGTACAGAGAGCCAGAAGCCTGTGTGAGGTGCTGATTCCTTCTGACCCTTACCATTCAGACCTTAGTTACACACCTCACTAGCTTCTGGGAGCATTTCTTTATCACTTATATATGAAACCTTGTCTCAGAATCTGCTTTTGGGGTCTCTGACCCTGGAAAATTCTCTGGTAACAACTTTTGTGAGGGTTTTCTTTAAAACTCTGGAAAAACCTCTCCATCTTTCTGGACATCCATCTTATCTGCATGATGAGGTGGCTGGTCTGTGATTGTGATTTCTAAATTTCCCTTCGGCTTTAACATTCTAAGATCCTAGCTCTAATTCTTCTCCTGGGGTTCAGGGTAGGGACTGCAGTCCTGAGAAGATAAATCCTCATCTTTTTCCAGGGTTGGCTCTAATTCCAACACCCAATTTTTTAGGAATCATTTTTAGTACCAGCTAAAATGAGAGCAGTCAATATGCCAGTGTTTAATAATACATTGGCTTTATTAAAACCATTTGCTTAAGCAGTAAAGGTAATTTGTGTGTGAGAGAAAAAAATATATACAAGTAAATGGGTGATTGTTAAATTAGAGGAGAAGAATAAGGTGAAGGTGGAGAATTTCCATCACGAGGTGAAGAAAAAGACATCTGAGCAAAATAAATGGAAGCTGGCCTGAAAGATAAAAAAAAAAGACACATTTAAAATTTAAGCTACAAACATTTCAATGGGAAAAGGAAGACTGGAAGTCAATTTTACTCAAAAAATATAACCTACTTTATTGTCACTTTATTTTCCTCAAAAAAGGCATTATAAAGTTTCTTAGGATGTAGTTTCTATCAGAACTTAATCTTCTTGAGGGGCGCCTGGGTGGCTCAGTCATTAAGCGTCTGCCTTCGGCTCAGGTCATGATCCCAGGGTCCTGGGATTGAGCCCTGCATCAGGCTCCCTGTTCAGCAGGAAGCCTGCTTCTCCATCTTCCACTCCCCCTGCTTGTGTTCCCTCTCTCGCTGTCTCTCTCTCTCTGTCAAATAAATAAATAAATAAATAAATAAAATCTTAAAAAAAAGATCTTAATCTTCTTGGAGCTTAGGGACAATAGACTTGAGAGGAAAATATAAGGTCAAACATCTGAGAAGCAGGATTACTCTTGGACAAAAATGTGAAGAAAGCTGAGAGCCCCAGGTATCCTTCTACCACTTCTTGCAATATTTCTTCTTTACATTCCTTCATGGTATCTGCTCCTCAGATGCCATGGCCAGCCAAACACTCTCTCCAAGTAACAGTTTCTCCTTCATTCCCCAACATGGCCTCATCCTATTAGGGTTCTTCCTCTCTCCCACACTGTTTTTCCTTCCTCTGGGCCTCACTTTCTGATATGTATTAGTGGATGGCAGTGGCTTATTAATTACCTTAAGAAATCTCTGCTAATGTGTTAGCTAGGTAACTAATTATCCTCTTGAACAGCAAGTTTTAATCCTTAAAAGTGAATGCTTATTAGCAATTTAATCAGTTATAGACCTGCTTAGGGGAGGGGAAAATTTTTCAACAAAATTAGTATTTTTTTTCTGGCCCTTTTCCCTAAGAGATACAATGACACAAATCTGTTCAAATAAATTAACGTTGCCTTTTTGACGACTGCCCCATATGGTAGGAAGAAGATTATATGCCAAAATGTAGGCTGACTGATGTGCCCCACCAATCCCTTCATTGTATATTTTTATTAACAGGCGTAGAATGGAGTGAATTTATTTTTCTGTTTTTCAGAGTGATATTCACTGACCTATATACCTGCTAATCTGTGTAATATGTTTGTGTAGGAAATTGCAATTGTAGAAAGACCTGCACCATAGGAAAAGGGGACATTGCAGTGAGGTAACTTTAAATTTGGCAAGAAGGCCAATGGATTCTTTTAATGTTTTTCAGATCACACAAATTACTTATTTATTGGCAAGGATGATCTCCAAAGCTTTGGACAGTGTGATAGAACACATAGGTGACAGCACTAAGAACAGTTTTTGTGAAGTTGTGGAAGCAAAGTGCTGATTACAGGAGGCTTAAAAGCAAACAGGAGAATTAGAGGCAAATTTGACAACTTATTGGAGGAGTTCTGCTGTAAATGGGAGGAAAGAAATGGTCAGTCGCTGGAGAGTAAAGTGGGATCATGAGGGGATTTTCTTTATTTTATTGTGGAAAAATAATAATATTTTATATGTTAATGGGAGTAATCAGTGAGAATGATAGGTTGACAATGCAAGAGAAAGAGGGGAGAATTGCTGGAGTGCTAATACAGGATAGATGAGAAAGGGATCTGGCCTATATATAAGTCACTGGGAGATTGGCCAATTTAAGGCATGGAAAGAGCACAGAAACAGGGGCAAGAACTGAGACTCTGTGCCCACATGCAGAAGGGTGAGTAGATGTGATGGCAGGAGGTTGTGGAGTTCTCTAAACTCTGGGCCCACATGCAGAAGGGTGAGTAGATGTGATGGCAGGAGGTTGTGGAGTTCTCTAAAATTGCTTCCATTAACAGGGAAAACAAGGTCATTGCAGAGGATAAGGATGGGGGAAGATCTGGAAAGTTTGAGCAGAAGATAAGGCAGGGAAGAACTTTAAGTTGATTAGAGTCTTGGGTGGTGGACAGGGTATCCTGGCACTGGCTTGTTATGACTATCCTGATGATCAGTTAGTGACATTCAGGCCATTAACTGTGGCCACCTATGAATATTGTGCATGAGGGTTTTCTAGAGTTTTAGGTGTCTATCTTGATCTTTGCTGATGGAGTCTTGAGGCTACCAGAGGGATTACAGACTCCTCCTGGCTCGTTATGATGCGTTACATACAATATCATTTCCCACCAAAATGAGATTAGATTTGCTGTCCTAATAATTTTGTTTAGACCTGCACTGATTCTAGACTGGTTGTTCTGTGGCTCTTAGAATAGTGATGCAGTTGAAGTTCAATTGAACTTTGAAAAAAAGATTTTTCCTGTTAAATCAGGACATAGCCACTAAACATATTTTTATTAATTTCAGAAAACTGTTAAATATAGGTAATTATTACAGTTAATAAGAAAAATAAATTCTATCATCCTAATGGGGGAATATTTGTGGGTGCCAGAGGTGGTTCTCCAAGTCATAAATACTCATTGATTTATGTCCTTAGACTGGGTCTCTGATGAAAATCTTTCAGCAGTTTTTTACCTCATCTTGGAAGTACCTTCTGATGAAGGTTGGGTGGTTTTTTAAGCTATATGCTTGGGTATTGAGAAGGGTCATGGGGAGAACATTTTGAGAGCACTCTTAGACTTGAGAGGATAATTCAAACCAGAAACAAAGGAAAGTAACAAATTTCTCTTAGGAGAAGAGTATCATGGTTTTGTCTTTAAACAGTGTTAATTTCAATCAAGGGTGACTTTTTGGTTCGCTGAGGAATGTCAGTAGCCACTGACTTCACAGAATCCTGAGGAAACTCAGCCTTTGGCTGGAGTAGATGTGAAGGAATCATGAAAACAAATGCCTTTAGGATGACTTTTCAACACGTGCAAAATTCTTCAAGTGATGCTGATGTTATTAAACCATCTGCTGTAGGTCATTTAACACATAATCCATCCGCTATAGGAAAGTACTGCCTTTCTAAGCCAAAAACAGGGAGAAAATATGTCTTTATAAGACCATTTCAAATTAATGCTGGTTGCTCCTGTTGCTCAGGATAAGACAGGATCTAAAATGAACAAACATGCAAATGACTCAGAGATAAATTTCCTGAGTTCTCCTAAAATATGGGGAAGGAAGAAAGATAGAAGTAACATTAAAAAGGAGTAATGAAGTATGTTTACCCCTTTTGAAACAGGGTCAGTCTCTGGGAGCATTTTTGTCCTGTTTGTAGCTGAAGAGACTCTGGCAGTGAACATGGGCTGTATTTCCAGCTGCTTTGGAGGCACACAGCCAGGGACTGGGACATGTTGTGAGTCTAAAAGAGTCTGTACTTCTGCGGAAGGCTTCGCTCTTTCCATTTTAATGGGGCTGCCAATATTAATTTTTGCCTTTCTGAACTTGTGGAAACAAAGTATTACTAGTTGAAATTTTCCAGAGATGTAATAAAATGTTCACGAAACAACTCTTATTAAGAAAGTTCTAAGTTACAACTTAGTCTTCATGTATGGTTCTTTCTAGAGTACATTTTAAAGATTAAATAAATGGAAAATTTAGTCTAAAAACTGTACCCTTCCAATTTTAACTTTAAATTGCTAGAACTTCAAGTCGATATAAAGCAAAGTAAATATTTGTAGACTATATATAGGCATTAAGATTTAGTTATCACAATAATTAGTTTAGTATTTTATACTTATTTTGCCTGATAGGTAGATGAGTTTAAAGAATCAACATATGAGGATGATTGTATCAATTCAGTGGTACATTATCTAATTATATACCCTCAAAATCAAGTGATTGTAGTGAAACAAAAAATTGATTCAAGCACTCTGAATATCTGTGATGGTGATCAGCAAATCATTGTTTATTTCTTTGTTTCTTTGTTCAGTCACACATCAAATAGTATGGCACTTGTTCCGTTTGTTAGGAAGAGTATAGCAGGAACCGAGGCAGACATGGTCTCCATGCTCAAAGGTCAGACTAGAGTCAGGTAGACTAGTGTTAAATAAGAAATTATAACAAAGTATGATGGATCCTGTAATAAGACAAGTGTAGTTGTTAGAGGAACATACAGGAAAAAACATATAGGAACATGTAAGGAACAGTCTAGGGGTGGTGGGTGGTCAAGGAAGCCTTCTCTAGGGAAATAAACATGAGAGACTAGATTGAAGACAGCAGCAGGTACAAAGGGCTGCAACCCACACCCTCTCTTTCTATCTTACTGGAGGCATTTCTACTCAGAGGCCGTCAATGAGGAATATCACCTAGGGACCAGAGATTTCTAACCCTCTATTCTTTAACTTATAGCCTTTTACCAGAGCTTATTTTTCTTATCTCTGTGCATATTGGGATGTTTGGCATATAGACATCTTGAAATTCCTGTTCTCTGTCTTGCCAAGTAGAGGAGGAGGTTGGGGTCCTTATGGCATCAGCTTGTATTAACGATGGTTTGAGGAAAATGAATCATTATACTGCACTCTATGCATATGAACTCTGGCACCAGATCTTTTGCATATTACAACCGTCATAAATTCGTATGTGAAATCAAGATTATCTTCATCTGGCTGCAACCCAAAGAATTGAAGTGTATTTTAATTGCTTATATTTTGTTGTTTAATGTTAGTGCCGCCTAGGAAGAGCCGTATGCCCAGATAAGATGTCTGGAGTAGTGGCTTCTTGAGGGTGTGTGTGATCATCCTGGAGAGGTTGAGGTTAATGGGAGGCTGTGATAATGATGCTGAAGAAGGTAGTTGGAAAATAACTTAAAGGTTTTTCTCTGCAAAAGTGAACAGAGCTTGGGAAGAATCAGGAAGAGTTGTTCCTGATTGGCAGGATTTGAGCAATCAGCCTATTAGAAAAAATTCTAAAGCAGGAACAGATGTGTAGTGTTCAAGGGACAAAGTCAAGAAATGTGGGAATTTGGCTATGATCCCAGAATAGGAGAGGTCAAAGAATTTCATGAGGGGTATCCAGAGAATATTACAGTTTTGGGGTTTGAATGGCTACAGAGGAAATTTCAAAAGGAATCTCTTGTGTGAATTTGGGCCAGGGTAGCAAAGGGCATGAAGTCTCACAATGAAAATGGCTGCAAGAAATAGTTCAGCCTTTGACTGATGGTAGAACTTTAAGGGAACTTAGAATCTAGTCCCATAGACCCAAATGTCACTATAGTTGTTAGTATAGCCATTTTACCAGCTGCATGAGAAAAAGAGTGGCTGACCAAGGCATTTTTTTTTTAACTTCTACTAAGCTGAGTAATGTGAAATGGGAAGTGCTAGGAATCCTTGGTCCATGGAGGAGAAATTATTTATGAAAATCTAGATGGTGGTACTAAATGGTTATCCATATAAGCAGTTTCTCTCTCTGTTATGTTCTGGGGCCATGTTTCATCTGGACCACCAAGTCTAGTCAGTAGCCACAGTCGTTCTAGTTAGCATGGTGCTCTGGTGACTCCATAGGGTATTTTGAGTCATTTTGTGCCATGTGAGGAGGCATGCTGGATGGAAGCTTAACAATCCACACTTGATCCTCAAGGCTTGTCCATTTCTACCAAAAAGATTTTATTTATTTATTTATTTATTTATTTATTTATTTATTTATTTGAAAGAGAGAGAATGTTCTCATGGGAGTGGAGGGGAGGGGAGGGACAGAGGGCAAGGGAAGGGAAGAGGGAAGGAATCCCAAGCATACTCCACGCTGAGCACGGAGCTGGATGCAGGGCTTGAGCCCGTGACCCTGATATCATGACCTGAGCCGAAACCAAGAGTCAGACAGTAAACCAACTGAGCCACCCAGGTGCCCTAAAAGTACAACTTTTTGTTAGCAGGAGACATTTTTAGGAAGGAATCAAGAGTGAGGCCCAGAGGTGTATGTTGCTTATGTCTTCCTGAATTTGAATGAATGAATCTGTGTCACAAATTAAACAAGATATAGGCTTTCCACTTAATTGAACTTAATTGGGAACAAATTCCTGGGAAGATGTTTTCAATCCATCAATTCATCTCCTAAGGTAACTTTATAAATTGAGAAGCATTCTGGGCTCATGGTAGCCTCTCTTTGAAGGTGTGTGAGAAGTACCACGTTGGCTTAATGGAACGGGATGCTACCTTCTATTCCCAGCCAAATGAAAGGGTCTTTAAGAGGATCCCCTTTGAGCTTTGAATGCCATACCTTGTGGTTAGGAGATGCAAAGGACTAATGGTTGGCTTAGGACCATGAAAGCTCAAGTAAGATTGTAGTGTTGGGTGGGTCTGACTGTAGGAGGCAATTGGAAGGTGCAGCCAAGAAAAGCTCTGCAGTTAGAGGGTCTCAATTTTCCCAGAACTGTGGAGTTTCTTGATTCATGGCACTTTCAGTAATAGAACTGGGGTAGTCATGGGCAAACTAGGATGGTTGGTCACCTTGATATTGTATTAAAATTGATTAGCACTCCAAGCATTTCTGAGGGAAGGGAGACCTGATTGTTTCTTGTAGTCTAGATATGAACCACATGGGAGAGAAGATGCATGAGGGTCATCTTGAGTCTTATCCAGTACGGCCATCTGGAGGGGCAGGGGAATATCAGTAGAATGCATTTTGGAGCATAGCAAGAGCTAAGAAAGGAGCCCAAGTGGCCTCTTAGAATAGATATTTATTTGGCCTGGGGCAGTACAACTGTAGGCCAGCACAATCTAGCAGGGAACCTCTGAAGAGCCAGTGAAAGCATCCTTGGAGAGAAAAAGTCACCTTAATCGATCTGCCAGGTACCACTTGGGGATGCAGCTTTCACCATCTGGCAGGCCCAGAGCATGGGAAGCCACCTAGTCAGGGAAGAACTGGCCCATCTTCATACTCCCTCCTTCGTCTCTGGCCAAGAATGAAATAACAGCTGGAAGTCAAGTAGGAGCAGACGTTTGTTGGATGAGGTTGAAGAGAAGTACCATGTTCCTTTCCCTTGTGGGAAGGGAGGAAGACATAATACTAAGTCAAGTGAGGATATAATACTAAGTCTAATCTGGTGTTTTGATACCTTGGATGGTACATTATTGTTTACTGTGTTTTAAAGTAACCAGACTATGCCTATTCCCCAAGAATCAACAATAGTGCCTTGCAACAGACAAGAGTTTTTTTTTCCAGAGGTAAAGGAGGATTATGTCCACTGAATGTAGTTAAAAGGGTCCTGGGAGACAACAATCAGGTTATATAATATTTGTAAAACATAGCAGCTACAGAAGGTAGGCTATTGATATCCTAATGAAAGTATACACACAGTAAATAATACAGAAAATGCCAGGCCCATTCTGAGATAGTAAGTCCTAACCATGTCAGCAAGTATCTTATGTTTTAGATATCATATGTTTTAGAGCCCTCCTTTCCCAATTATATGCCAATGAGGAATAAGTATCATATGTTTAGATACTTCTACTTTAGTTTTCTGTTTCCATTTTGGAAGAATCCAGAGTTGATGTCTGTGTGCACTGCCACTTGGGTTCCTTACATTGGGAAAATCTGATATTTTCAAGGCCATGCTTAAACGTAATCTGTAGGCTTTTAACTTGCCATGAAGTAAATATGTAGGTATCTGAAAAGCCCACACTACAAGAACAACTGCTAAAAGCTTTGCTCTTTCCCAAAGAAGAGTCCAGACCATTTATCACAGCCAGGGGCAATGCACGAAATGACGGTAACAAACAAATGAATGAGTGCCCAATAAATCACTGTAGCCTGATTAATCAATAAAGATATTGATTTTTTTAGTGATATTTCATATCCCCTCCCCCTCTCTCAACCAAGGGATTTACAGAGGCCACTGAAAGATAAATTTATCTTCCATTCTTGGGGCTTGTATTTGACCTGGTATAATAGGAATTGATCATTATCTAAATGTTGTTTTGGCTGGAACGTTGTAATTCGCTGTATTACACTGTCTGAGGTTGCCTGTACAGGTGCCACCATCTCTGGTTACATCTTTTTATAATACAGACTAATGATTCTTATCAGGAATCCCCTCGGAGCTCTCCTTTCCAAATTATATGCCAATGAGGAATAATAATAGTAATAATGGTAACTTTCTCAACATGTCATAGAAGACTATTGTTGCCAGTGGCTGGTGCTCTCTATCAGAATCTTACGGAGTGGAAAGGCCCAATGCTGTGCTGTGATGCCCAGTGCTTTATCTTCTTCCTGAGGAAGAAAGGTTCCTGTCTCCACAGTGGAAAGCAGGGATTCCTTTTCACATCCCGGATACTAGGGGTCACAGTTAGGTAGAATCTTGTACACTTCTCCTGGGGTAGAAGAAAGTGGGAGGGCAGTTTGTCATCACTGGCACATTCCTAGCGCAATCCCAGCTCCCTTCTGTCTGGCCTCCCTATGAGGAGTATACAGCCTACCTTATAGGGCTGAGGCAGCCGCCTCATTTTCTCCTTTTTCCACAGCAACCTTGAAGGTCTCAATAGCAATTTGTCCAAAGTTTGAAGCAGTAAAATGTAAAAGACAAACAACCCAACCACATGATTGTGCTTTTTTAAGTGCAGAAATGGCAATGGATATTTCCTAATGAATACTGATCTCTTATAATTCTGGTTAACATACTTTATGTTTTTTTGCTTTTTTTTTTTTTTTTTTTTAGTAATTAGTTGGCCTTTTATCTTTGACTATAGATCTACATTCTGGTGTGCTTTTTTTTAAATTTAAGAACATTTCTGAAATCTCTTCTCAGTGTATATTCATTCCCTAGATGGGTGTATCCAATTGCGTGATTTAAGTACCATCCCTATGCTGGGGGCTCCCAAAGATATAACAGTTCTTTTATCTAAGCCCCAGACTTACATATCCAGCTGCTAATGTTAGATCTCCACTTAGACATTTCATAGGCATCTCTACCTTAACATGTGCAAAATGAAATACTTGGTATTCATCTACCCTAAAACCTGTTCTCATCCATACTTCCCCCATTTCAGTAAGTGGTGTCACTATTGACTCAGTTTTCCAAGCCAAGAATTACCCAAGTCATCTTCATGGAGTTAACAGTGGGACTTTTTACAGGGTAAATCAAATTGTATCAAATTTAAATTGCTTCAGTGTCTTCCCACAGATCTTAGAAGATAATTAACAATCTTTATTGTGGTTGTCAAAGCTGTGCATGGTTTGGTGCCTACCTCTTTTCATTTTGCTGCATTCTAGCTATACTGGCCTCCCTTCTTTCCCTGAACACATAATGTCTTTCCTGCCTTGGAATCTTTGCCTTTGTCTTCCTTCTGCCTGGAACTATGTTACTTCGTATTTCTTATCTCAGGTTAAATATCACCTCTTCAGAGGTGCAATGTCTAACTCTTCCCACCAAATAATGTCCTTCCCCTGTTATTCTCAAGATATCTTTATTTCCTGCAGTCCCATAATCTCAATATGTAATTATGTTCATTTGTTTATTTGTTAATTTAGTGTCTTCATTTCTCTCAAAACTGTTTTTTGAGGTCGGCGACCACATTTTTCTTGTTAATTAGTAAATTCTCAGTGCTTAGGCCTATCTCAGCTTCTGCCATCTATAGACATTTAATATATTATTTGTTGAATAACTAAATGCCCAAAATGATGAGTAAACTTACTGGACAACTGGCCTTCCCTCTTATCAAATCATTATATATTATTAAGTGACTACAATACCTTGTACTGGTGAAGGTGTGAGGCAATTGCTTTCTCAAGTATAGTTGATAGAATTATAAATATTGGAACTTTTCTAGAAGGCAATCTAGTAATAGAAAATATAAAATGTGTATGCTGTATAATCCAGCAACCCTACTTTTAGAAAGTAATCACAAAATGGGAAAAGATTTATGCCCAAGGAATAACAGTATAGAGCTATTCATAATAGTATCAAATTGGAAAAAACCCAAACAACCATTAAACTGGTTAAGTAAATTATGGCACATAAGTACAGTTGAATAATAGGTGACCATTACAAATGGTATAGATCTATATTATTGACATGGATGAATGTCCATGACATATTGTTGAATGAAACTCTCAGATTACATATATTATGTACATATATTATGATTTTTTCACACGAAGTTGTTTACATTGAACTATATGTATGTGTGTGTGCTTCTTTAGAGAGAAAATGGAAGTGTGTTTATCCAAATGTTTATTGTTTATCCAAATGTTAATAGTGGTTATATCTTGGTAATGCAAATTAGAGGGATTTTTGCTTTTCCTGCCATTCTTCAGGGAGAATGTATACTTTTTATACTAACAATAAAACTAGTTATGTATCAATCAGTATACCAAACTTGCTGCTGGACTCAAATGGTAATATTTTATTTGGAAATATTTAATATGTATTCACAAATAAGGTTTCTCTGTAGTTCTGTTTTATGGTTGTTTTGTTGTTTTTGCTAGCAGGTTAGCTAGTCAAATTAAAAAAATTAAAATTATCTTTTTTTTTTTGGTGCTCCAGGACAGTAATACTATAGGAGTGATCACATTTTTAAACCATGAGAATGTCCAGGTTAGATGAACAGAAGTGGGGGAAGTGGTAATTCTTTGGGAACTTTTAAAATATCTTCTGTGAATATTGGACTATTCTGAATTCCTGCCTGTTTGATTAGTTTTGGTGTTTTATATTTTCTTTTTTTCTTCATTTTTTTTTATGTTATGTTAGTCACCATACAGTACATCCTTAGTTTTTGATGTAGTGGTCCATGATTCATTGCTTGTGTATAACACCCAGTGCTCCACGCAATATGTGCCCTCTTTAATACCCATCACCAGCCTACCCCAATCCCCCACCCCCTCCCCTCTGAAACCCTCAGTTTGTTTCCCAGAGTCCATAGTCTCTCATGGTTCATTCCCCCTTCTGTTTACCCCCCTTCATTCTTCCTTTTCTTCTCATACCGATCCCCCTGCTATTTTTTATGTTCCATAAATGAATGAAACCATATGATAATTGTCTTTCTTTGCTTGACTTATTTCACTTAGCATAATCTCCTCGAGTCCCATCCATGTTGCTGCAAATGTTGGGTAATTGGCCACAGCAACTTCTTTCACGACACATCTCCAAAGGCAAGAGAAACAAAAGAAAAAATGAAATTGTGGGACTTCATCAAGATAAAGTCTTCTGCACAGCCAAGGACACAGTCAAAAAAACTAAGAGGAAGCCCACAGAATGGGAGAAGATATTTGCAAATGACACTACAGATAAAAGACTGGTATCCAAGATCTATAAAGAACTTCTCCAAAGTCAATACACAAGAAACAAATAATCAAATCAAAAAATGGGCAGAAGATATGAACAGACACTTTTCCAATGAAGACATACAAATGACTAACAGACACATGAAAAAATGTTCAGCCTCATTAGCCATCAGGGAAATTCAAATCAAAACCACCTTGCAATACCACCTTACACCAGTTAGAATGGTGTAAAGCAAGAAACAACAAATATTGGAGAGGATGTGGAGAAAGGGGAACCCTCTTACACTGTTGGTGGGAATGCAAGTTGGTACAGCCACTTTGGAAAACAGTGTGGAGGTCCCTCAAAAAGTTAAAAATAGAGCTACCTTTGACCCAGCAATTGCACTACTGAGTGTTTACCCCAAAGATACAGACGTAGTGAAGAGAAGGTCAGTATGCACTCCAATGTTCATAGCAGCATCATCCACAATAGCTAAATTGTGGAAGGAGCTGAGATGCCCTTCAACAGACAAATGGATTAAGAAGATGTGGTCCATATATTCAATGGAATATTACTTAGCCATCAGAAAGAATGGTTACTCAACATTTGCAGCAACATGAACGGGACTGGTGTTTTATATTTTCTTAGAAGATTTTTTATTGTCAAAGATATTGAGAGAACATTTAAATGATTTTATTTCAAAAATAATATAATTTTGACTATATTTTGTTTTCTCTCTTTTGCTCAATTAGCCTTACTGAGATTTTATCTATTGTATTGTTTCAAAGTAACAGCTCTTTGATTAATGGATTCTACTGAATTCTTATTTTCTAACTAATTTAGTTCAGTTTTTAATCTTTATGAATGACATCATTTTAGTTTTAAGTTCCTTTTCTAAATTTTTAAAGTAAATATTTTGTTCATTTATCTTCATTTTTATTTAATAAAGGAAGAGTGGACTATTGAATCTAATTTTGGGAAGTAAAAGTCAGCAAATCTCATTTCCCATTTTCCATTACGTGAACTCTTGCTGGTAAGGATGATCAAACAGAGGAAAACCAAGAGGCAAATACAGATTTTATAACTTAAAACATAGGGGTCTGATAAAATTTGGATAAATGATCATTTATAAATAACGAAATGAGAATAAGCTTTATAATGCTTTAATTTTCTTAGTGAGATTTAAGAAGACATTGCTCTCCTAAAATCATAGCTGATGACATAACAAAGGAGCAGTGTAAGACCAAGAAAGATTTCTTAGTGTGTTTGTCTAATTAAAAGGGCAACAGTGAATTGTAGATTCCATCAATGACAAACAAATTGCTTTATTAAAAGTTATACTAAAAAATGTCTACAAAATTCATGAACCAGTACATGGAAATTCAAGAAAAGAGACATGAGGAATATATATCAACTATGCATATAATAAAATTTATATGAGTGAACGGGAGAAATGAAATAGAAATTGTCAAAGAAATTAAAAACAATGCTGAAGATTCAAATATAAAGCAGAATAATGAAGCCTAACTTACATTTAGATAAATGTTGTTGACATTTTTGGGTTTTAAGGATAAATAAGAAGTCTGTTGGTATTTAGGCAGAACAATCAGATGGCCTATGAAGGTAGAAGCACAAAGGCAGAATTTCTTCCTGTATCTCTCATCAGTTGAGGGCCCTTCCTCCCACTCCTCTGGGTAACTGCCTTCTCTTATAGGCAAAAACAGTTATATTAAGGAATGGTAATGTCCCCCGCTTGCTCAACTCACTATTTTGCTCATGCCATGTGGAAGTCAGGGATGTTCAGCAGGATCCTATGAATTCTGGAATCTGGCCACTTCCTGAGTATTCGTGTGACTGATTAAATTAGTCATCCCTTCTAGGAGCTTATAGCCCTCTTTCTCTGCTTTTTTGAGTTGAGGAGTGGGGAGGGGGTTTCATTAAGTTACACTGGAAAATTCTTTCAAGTACTCCTTAGACAGTTTTCATTGCCTCTAGTGGTTGTAGTTTGGTAGGTCTTTACCTCAATCTTATTTAATCTTCATTATATCTTATGGAAAGTCCTTAAAATGTTCTAGAATGTGGGTGGCACTCTTACCTAATTTCCAGAGTTAATTGCTAATCATATTTCTTTAGATATTTAAATGGGATAATTTGTAGAGGGGCTAGAGTTAAAGGTGTGGATTCAGATTGTTATCTTGGACCAAAAGTCTTCGAGATGACTTCATATGAGACACTTCTTCCTGTCTGTCTGTGCCCCGTGTGTCCTACTTGGGAGACATTTGGAGAGGGAAAGGACAGCTTTTGATTTGGAAGTATGTCCCTGAGATTTTTTTTTCAGTGAAATTACCTATTGATTTAGCTTCTGCAATAAGTGCTATAAAATTTAACTTATGTATTTAAGAATTTGGGAAAACTAAGTACTTTTTGGAACTTAAAAATTGTTCATTAATCAATGTTTATTTAATTGTGGATCATTTATAAACTGTTCTTACTTAAGTCAGTGGTTTCCCTTAACCCGAAGTTTGTTCACCGTGTGTGTGTGTGTGTGTGTGTGTGTGTGGTACTATTTAGTTTTTGTTAAAAATATATTGAGGTTTATGTAGCAAAGTCAGTAGAAATTTTCATGCTTCACAATTTTTTCTCTGGAAGGTCCCCAAATTTCTTGAACCATTGGGAGGATTTCTCAGTGTGCATGTTAAAGAACAAAAAAAGAAAATAGCATTTTTAAAAATGCTAAAAATCTTTACTTGTGTCTTTCGAATACCGTGTAAAACAACAACAGGCTAATCTGTGCCCTCAATGTGGATTTGAAACGATTTGGGAAGACACGGATTGTTTTCTTTCATACAATTCGAGGCATGAAATCTACCAACATATTGGACAAATACATATTGTATTTTGGGAGAGAAATATTAGAAACTGTAAAGAAGAGACACAGGTGCTATATTTAGTATTCTAAAGGTGTGTTTCAGGTGGTACAATAATGGTTCTGATGAGACCAACTGTTTACATACATCACACACAATTCTAGTGGTTTTAGAAAAGCAAATTTGTGACTTTGCAGAAGTGAATGTGGTACATTTTCAGCATCATTATGACCATTGACTCTGATTGCTCAGTCCACACATCTGTTGCAGTTGCCTTCTATGGTGATACTGCTTCTCTGTGTTAATTCCTTCCACACTGAAAAATACTGGGACAGTTAAGTAAAGTCTGAATTGTTGCACAAAAGACAATTTGCTCATCAGATCCCATTGATTTCTTCTGTGCCTGTATTCTGGGGAAACTTCTGGTTGTAGCCTTATCAATCTGATTCAAAGTTTAGGAGGAATGAATTCCCATTAGCATCACACTGGTTTGATGTATCCATTTCTATTTTCTGTATGAATCTTTTTTGATTTCTAGATTATAGGAATTGATAAAGTCCAATAGCTAGTAGCTCAAAACCAGCAAGAAACATATGTAAAGATTGTTTCTTCATCTAACCTATTCTCTTTCATTAATTGTAACTGTTTGATCAAAGGTAGCATCTTGGAATACATGGCCATTCAAATCTTTATGAGTAAATTACAGGGTCACCCACCCATGGACTCTAAAAGAGGAATGAAGGGGACTCACAATTGCCTGTCTCTGAAATGGCCCTACAGTGTTTAGATGAAGGATTGTGATATTCTGGATATAAAACTGGTGATCCTGAGGATAATGAAATTAAGCATCTCATTAAAAGCAAAAGTTCTGTACCCTGTGTTTCAAGTCTATCAGGAACTTCACAATGCCAGTCTCTTTTCTCCTTTTATAAATATGGTAGATGCATCTGCCTTTGTTGAGTCTTTAGGTTCCCTAAATACATCTTCTTCCTTCTGACAAGTCTGTGGCTTCATCTCTTTTAACCCTTAGCTTCCTCATTTTTATTATTGAATCTTTCACTTGTTCTTCATCCACTCTAAGATATTGCACCACTGACAACTACTTTCCAGGCCCCTCTCCACGCAAGAGAGTGGTACACAAGACTACCAAGAGTGGTAGAAGAAGGTGAGAGAAGAGCCTTACTGTGTGGCCAGTTGAGTGTCCATTCCCTGTCCAGGGTTTTGGGGTTCTGTCAAGGTTAGCAGCATTATACTTTATCTAGTCTTTGGGGTTATAATTTTCTGTGTAAGAGTTAAACTATGGGGCACCTAGGTGGTTCAGTTGGTTAAGTGACTGACACTTGATCTCCGCTCAGATCATGATCTCAAGGTTATGAGGTGGGGCTTCATGCGTGGGGTGGAGTCTCCTTGGGATTCTTTCCCTCTTCCTCTTCCTCCACTCTGCCCTTTGCCCAGCTTGTACTGTTTCTCTCTCTCAAAATAAATAAATAAAAACTTTTTTTAAAAAAGGAGTTACACTATGATTAGCTTGGAAGGAATAAAAATCAGGGTCACTTGGGACTCTACTGATTAAATAACATGTCTTTTGTACCCATAGACCAAATCATTTATATTCCAACCATTTTGTTTTGGTAGAGTTTTAAGTTACATTTATCTACTCTTTTATTAAAAAAATATGTTTTAATAACTTCTAAAGTGGGAGTGAAGTAGTCTTTACAATTCCTACTGTTCATAAGAAACTGCAATGATTTTTCTTCCAAATGTTAATATTTAATTCATTTGTTAGACACCTTATTATCACAAAGTTTTTGTTCCTTAGGCTTTGCTCAAGGGATTGGCACTCTTTGGATCTCAATATCATGGCCAGTGAAATACAGACCACCAAGGCCACACATCCTGAGTTGCAAACTGTTGAGAGCATAGACTGAATTCCCTGCAGAGACTTTGGCCTAGATGTGACACTAATTTGGTCCCCGACATAAGCAAGTTGATTCCTGGCCATAAAGTCAATGGAATGTCAAATGGAAGCAAGTTTTGTCTTCCTTAGTCCCATCTGCCTCAATTACAGCTTAAGTATCTCTAGAGAAAAAGAGGAGGCTCCAAACACAATGTTGACTTTTATGACACCATTAATCCAAACCAAGGTAAGATGTATTGGATTCTTCCCACCCAATTAAAACAAATACATCTTTTTGTTTCTTTTTTTAGTTAAGTTTTTAAATTTTAATTCCAGTATAAAAAACATACAGTGTTGTATTAGCTTCATGTGTACAATATAGTGATTCAACACTTCCATACATCACCCTACGCTCATCACAAGTGCAATCCTTAATCTCCATTGCCTATTTCCCCCATCTCCCTCCCACCATCAGTTTGTTTTCTATAGTTAAGAGTCTTTTTCTTGGTTCATCTCTCTCTTTTTTTCTCTTTGTTTTGTTTCTTAAATTCCACATATGAGTAAAGTCATATGGTATTTGTCTTTCTCTGACTGATTTATTTTACTTAGCATAATACTCTCTAGCTCCATCCACGTCATTGCAAATGACAAAATTTCATTCTATTTTATGCCTAAATAGTATCCATCATATATATATATTATTCCATTAAAATTATGTATATATATATATATATATATATATATATATATATATATAAGGAGGGAGTGGGAGAAGGTGAAGGAGAGACTCTCAAGCAGACTCCCCTGCTGAACACAGAGCCTGACATGGGGCTCGATCTCATGACCCAGAGATCGTGACCTCAGTCGAAACCAAGAATTCAACGCTTAACTGACTGAGCCACCCAGGGTCCCCTAGTTAAAAACATTCTTAAAAGGGGAGGATATAGGAGATTTGACTACATATAGATACGGAAAACAAAACAAAAACAAAATAAAATGTGATAGAAGCAAAGTCAGAAGGAGTAAATGCTACACTGTTAGCTTAGAAGATGAAGGGACCACAAGCCTAGGAATGCAAAGAATGCAGATTGAGATGCTGAAAAAGACAAGAAAATAGATTCTTCTGTACTGCCTCCTGAGGGAGAGTGGCTCTGCCAGCCAACACCTTGATTTTAGCTCAGTAAGACTGATTTTGGACTTTTGGCCTCCAGAACTATAAGAGAAAAATTTCTGTTGTTTTAAGTCACGAAGTTTGTGATAAATTTTTTCAGCAGCAATGGGGAACTAACACACTCCCCTTGCCATTGTAAGCTTAGTGGAAACTGTTCTTGCTGTTGTCAGTTCCAGGTTGCTGCACCATCCCCTTTGGTCTCCCTTAACCTGCCCCCACCATTGTACGATGTCCCATTCCTCACACTCTGTTGAGTTACCTTTGAGACAGTGCCACTTGTTTCCTGCTGGGTTCCTGACTGATACATCTTTGTTTCTTTGCTAAGGCCAGGAGAGCTAAGAACCATGACAGGGAATTGTCATTTAATTTTCAATGAGTTCCATGAGGAAAGGACAGTAGGTTTTGCTGTGTTATGCTTGTTTTAATAAATGGATTAATTAGTATAGGAACACTGTCAGTCTATATTTGGGAAGAGTACCAGTAGAGCAAGAAACAAAGGATCCTAAAATGATGTCATTTACATTTACATTTACGCAAATATACCATATCATGTGAGCTACACATGATGTCATTAGGCTTTCATAAATAGTCTTTATTGTCAAAGCAAGGGTTTACCTTGCCAACCCCAATATGAAAATGAGATAACTCTTACTGAAAGAATTCATTTTTAAAGTGTTTCAAATGATATGTATACTTTCGAACACAGGCTTTGTGAAAAATCTCTTCTTTTTTGTTGTTGCCTCATAAGTACTCAGTCTGGAAAGTGAGGATTGTGAGATGTTATTACATACACACACAAAGTCTAACAGTTTATTTTGTGGTATTTTATTCCCACTAAAGACATTAAAAGTGAGTTTGTGGTTTGCAACTGTAGAACATAAGTATATTAAGTGATAGTAAGCTGAGGTCCAGAATTAGTCTGTAAGCTGGAGAACTTTTACACTTATGCCCTTATAGAATAACAAAACGTATTATTCTCTGGAGGACTGATTTAATAGCTTTTTATGGATCTGAACCAAGCAATTATTCTAAAACCGCAGCTATTTGACCTTTCTCGTCATTGTTGTTACTGCTATAAAAAGCATTATGTACGTAGTGCTAGGCACTGAGCAGGAATCTTGACCATGCACTATCCCTAAACTCTAAGCTTTAATCTTTTGCTGTAGCTCTTCTGTTCTGAAGAGAAACGTTTGCTCAGAAAAACTAAAAGCAGCAGACAGGCCGTTGAAAGCATGTAAAAGGGTGCTTTATATCTGAGAAACAAACTGAGGGCTTCAGAGGGGAGGGGGATGGGGGAATGGGATAGGCTGGTGATGGGTAGTAAGGAGGGCACGTATTGCATGGTGCACTGGGTGTTATACGCAACTAATCAATCATCGAACTTTACATCAAAAACTTGGGATGTACTATATGGTGACTAACATAATATAATTTAAAAAATTTTGAAAAAAGGGTGCTTTATGAGTGTTCATTGAAATACTTATTTATCTTTCTTTTTACTTAGGGACCCCTGATTGATTGATTGTCTGCAGTCCTCCAAATAACACAATTTCCACTCCTTACATGAGCAGGTGACTTCGTTTCAACACTCTTCCTGGACATGTTTTTTCTTTATAACACTCATTACTTGCAAAATTATTCTGTTTAATGTATGTGTATAATGTATTTTATCCTGTTTAATGTATATGTCCTGCATAATGTTTTATGTACTTAATGTATCCTGTTTAATGTAATACAATAATGTATTAATGTAAAATTATTTGCTTTTGAATGCTGTCTTCTCCAAAGGAATATAAACCCCATGAGGATTGGTACCTACTAGATCCCTAGGTCTTTGTAAGTACTTGACATGTATTAGGGATACAAAAAATATTTGTTAAATGAATGATGATGCTATTGGCTTTGAACCTTTATGTGGTCAAGTTGACTGTGTCATAGGTTATTTGGTGCGGCTATGTTTATAACACTACATAATTTCTCTAAAAAGAAATTCATTGGTAAAAAACCACCTTAGTATGTTGGGCCAATAAGTATGTCCCAGACAGATTTCATCATCAAAGTAGACCTAGAGTTCAAGCCATGCCCCATCCATCTGGAGCCATTCCATTGCTCAGGAGTCAGGGATAAGCCCTTGTTACCATTGACACTTTACTTTAAACAATTTAAAAACATGCTGTAACTCCCACTCTTGTACTCCCAGTGTAGGAACAAGGATTAAAAGGCTCCAAGAGTTTCCAATCTCAGTGGAAAATTGGCTGTCACATGGAACGAGATATATACTAACTGATTTTGCCATGCAATTGGGTTCTTAATGAAAGCAGCGTAAAACAAAACTGCACCCCTCTGTATTTCATTTGTGCATCTTGTACCTGGAATAAAATGTAACTTTTGTAAATCTTTAAGTTGGATTCAATAAAGCAATAATACTTTACCGTGCAAACTGACCATTTAGCTTAACGACTGATTTGTTACACCATTAACTTGTCCCATGCCTTGTCTTAGGGCTCTTTGCTAACTGAGTAGTTGTTAACTATTGTAATGAACAGATTCTTCCAAGGGGAAAAACCTCTTAAAGTTGGTGATATCACTGGCTGATGTATTAAAGGTGGCCATGGAATAATGAATAGATTTTCAGGTTATTAAAGTTTAATTGTAGAGGCATTGTAGGATCCTAAAAAATAATTTAGAAATAATATCAGGGAAAGAAAAAGGCATGTAGAATCTTGTCAAGGTTTTGCAATTTGCACATTACATGTCAAATTTCTTAGCTGCTACTTTAAAAAAATCTCTGTAGTCAAATTACATGGTTCGAAAATGTAGTACTATTATTAGGAGTAGCAGCCATGGTATGTATTCTTGCTTTTTGACCAGTGTACTCTCCGATGTAAAAATATCTCTCATGTTCTCTGAAGAAATAGATAAAGTCATGGAGGCAGTCCATTTGGAATTAGAATAAGCTGGTGGGAAGGTATAGCATCTTCAGAAAAGAGTCCTTATAAATGGAGCAGGGAATGGATATGCTTATTAATCACAGGTAGCCTGGCCTGGGTATCTACACAGAAGATAATGTCTCCTTGTCTTTATAGCACAGTCTTATCAGCTTTTATAGAAATGTAATCAAATCATTTACTTCACTTCTCCAATGTCTTCTTTGAGTTTTTGTAATATACAAGTATGGGCCCCTTTCTCCTGCGAAACAGAGTCATCTCAATATTCTTTCACAAAGCAAGCTATCTGGAAGTTTTTGATATGTGATTTTCCAGGATTATATTAGTATCTATTCTTTCAAAAACATATTAAATGAAAAATAATGAAGCCATAAAAGTGTTAGAGGAAAACACGCATGAATATATACATATCACAGTTTAGGAGGGGTATTCATCATTCTTGAAAGAAAGGTTTTCTCAGCCTGGCACGAAAGGCAGAATTCACAGTTGAAATGTTCATACACTTCTACATTAAAATTAAAAATACACTTTTGAATGCAAGCTACTATAAAGTTTAAAGGAAAACTAGAAACTGGAGAACAATATTTCTATGTAATAGATTAAATGTTGATTTGCTAAGTGTAGGAAGCAGTCTTATAAATAAATAAGAATTGGAAGTAACATGAATACCCAACAATGGGGGATTGACAAAATAAATTATGGGCACCCATAAAGCAAAATAAAAATATGTAGTCATAAAAAATGTCATTTTATGTAAAACTTGGGAAAGTATTCATAATACAGCTAAATGAGAGAGGCAGTTACACAGTAGGATATATAGTGTGACAAATATATTTATATTTTTACTAAATGTTAAATGACTAGGACAGAATTCTGGAAGGCTTAACAATAAAATCTTTAATGATCATCTCTGGTGGTAATATCTCAGATGATTTTTAAATGATGTTATTCTAAGTTATCTAAAATGAACATAAATTGCTTAAATAAAAGTAAAAAAATACATCAAAACATATTAAGTACACTGTGGATTTATCATAGGTATCAGGCTGCTGTTTAAAATATTCTTCCACTTTTATTTTATTTTTGGTGAATTATCATTGAAAGCGCTTTTGAGTGGATGCCTTTGCAAACTATATTAAATCTTCCAGATCCTTAGGGGCATAAGTTGATATTTAAAGTTTTGTTGATTGGTTACATGATGATCTAGTATGTAGACTTCTATCATTCTGGAATTTACAAATCAGAGGGAAAATGATGCAGTTACTGCTTGTTTCTGTGTACCACAGAGGACCACAACCCAGAAATGATGCTGGTCATTACAGCACCATTGCTCATGCTGGTAATAAAGGCTCTGGCCATAAAGCCTGCTCCTGCCATGGCTATCCTAACATAGCTCCATGGCAGGGACATAGGGAAATGATCACTGGAAAAATTATGTTACAAATGTGCTGCCAGTTTGACTACTTTTTCTACATGTCTCATTATGGTCTACCACTGGTATTCTAAATAGGTACTAAACGGACCAATTCTTGCTTTTACATAGTTTTCTCTATCCCTGTCCCCCTCCCCTAGTAGAAGTATGATGCTATGTGTAACTGAACTATTAGTGGGGGCTCCTGAGTCTGTTCAAATCCTGCTACTGCTACTTGCTAATGGACAAGTCACTTCACTTCTCTGTTCTTTGGTTTTCATGTATTTGTAAGATGGAGCTGATACTGCTTCCCACTTCATAGGGTTGAGAGGCTTAAATGGGATAATAGATGTAAAGAACCAAGACAGTGATTAGCCCATAATAAATACTCAATGTATGTTAGCTATAATTGCCACACAGTTCATAACCTGTTAAAAACTCCCAAGTTAAGGGAATGTCCTTGGTCATTGTATGATTCTCTGGGTAACTGAAAGGGCTGGTTCACTCACAACCTTGAAGTTCTGTGAGCTAACCACCCGGCATTCAATCATTTCAACAATTCTAGAAGTTGACATTATTTTCTATTTTCAGATGATGATACCGAGTTTCATCAGGACCCATTCTCTTCCAATCCCTCATAGCCCCTCCCTCTATCCATTCTGTCTGACTTCCTGTTACAGCAGCCCCCAGAGTCACAGGTGTGAATTCCAGCAGTTCTCCTGGCCACCTTCCCTCCATCAGACGTGGTACTCTTCAAGGGGGGGATTTGAAGAGTTCCGAGTACTGAGCATATCAAAAGAATTGCTGGTAGTTCTGCTATGGCCCTTGATATAGTAAGGAGACTCTAGTAAGTAGATTTTGCTCAATCCTCGTGAACAAGCCCTACTTAGAACTTCTTTTCCTCTTGATTTCAGGTACTAACTTCTGTTCAGTCATCTCAGGACAGAAGTCTTGCTGAACTCTTGTTTCTGCTCCCTCTGCCTATACCATATGCATTAAGACTCCCTTCCCAAATCTCTACCTGTCATATACCTATTTCCTTCTCCTCCTCCACATTCTGTTTTGTCCACTCTAGGACATCCATTGACAGAAACCACCTGCTTACTTGAGCCTCTGCCTAATGACTGTTGGCTCCTTCAATGTACTACTGGCCAAGGCAGATTTTGTTCCTGCTGGAGAATCATTGGATCAACAGCATGCTGTCTGTATTAGCTCTGTTAGGTCTATGGGTCCTTCCAAATCTATCCATCTTGCCAAATATGAAGCTCCATTTATGGAATCTCTAATCTGTTCATGTCAGAATCCTCTTCTCAATTTCTTTTGTGGCAACTGATGCCAGCCAATAAATTAACTCTTCTTCCCCATTCTATGAGGACAGAGGCAGGTGACATCATTGACCTGATTTACCTCCATGTGGGGAGCCTGGGAAATTATTCATACAGAAGATGATTCTTGCTTTTGATGGAGGAAGACGTCAACTGACCATCTCAACTCATGCTCAAAAAGCCAAAATGAGCTCATTTAACCTGAAATAATAAAATTGTTTATAAAATTGTATTGATGTCTTAAGCCTTCAGTGTTTAAACATTTTTCATCAGCTGTCAAAAGATAAAGATGTCCACAGAAAGCAGAAAATATAAAAGTCAATTCTCTGACTATAGTGGAAAGCTGCATTATTTGAAATTCTCTTGCCTGTCTCCTATAAAACTGAAGACACGTAAAAATAACCTCTTATTTGCATATAAAATAGCTACATAAAACTGGTCTACAGCTTATCTCATGCTGTAAACACAAGGGAAGGAGAAAATACACATTTGTATGTACAGCTTATGTTGAAAAGTCTTATTAAACCTAAATTATGCATTTCCATTCAGGAAAAACATCTCCACTAATAGAAAACTGCAGCCATTTTGCTTGGCAAAACACTCCAAAAGTTCACATGGTAGGAAGCACTTTGCTATGTTTATATAAGCTGTTGGTTATATTCCAAAGAAAGTATTTGATTAAAATACCATTTGTAAGCCTCCTGTGGAATGTGGCTGCACTACTGACAAAGTGTCATCATTTTTGAGGTTGGTAAATGTGAATCATAGGGTAGAGAGAGCAGGAGTAGGCAGAGATACTGAAATTCAGACCTGATGCCTGTGAGAGCAGAGGAGGAAGGAAACAGGAGGACTGGACAGGAATATTCTCAGGCTAGTGCAGCTCTTAGATAGGCTCAGCTAGGCTGATAAGGAGCTGGAGAGTAGACTGCTCATTAGAAGAGTTCCCTGTTGGGCAAGAGCAGGCTGGAGAGTACGTGGCCTCAGCATGAGTGCTTCAGCATGTCCTGAAGTGTGGGGGCTGTTAGCTAAGTGCAGTCTTTGCAGCATGTTCTCTCTTGAATGGAGTTTGGAATGTGTACCTCCATGCTTGTCGTGCTACCATGGTAGCCATTTGCTGCCTCCAAGCAGATGTTCTTATATGCTATCCAGCTTGTCTAGTTGGTACAGGCAGGAAAATTAATCTGATATACTATAATGTTCCATAACCACAAGCAGACCCTTGAATCTTATTTGTTTTAATAAAAATTTTAATTTAGTTTTGGTATCAAGGATTGGTAATCATGAAGCATTTCTGTCTGGAAGTTCTTTACAAAATGATACAAACTTAGAGAAGGAGTAAAGACAGTCTTTTATCTGATAAATTGGTTTTATTTTCTTCTCCCTCATTGGGACAGAGCATTTTTGGTGCCTGCTACCCAACATGTCCTTGTGATTGACTAGAAATAAAATTTCTATCAGGAGGAATAATTGCTATATCACCAAGTTTTTGGCCCTCAAGCATGTTCTCCATTAATTTTCACTACTTCTGGCCTCCTTATTCCAGTTTGATTTTGCCACTATTGAAGTTGCTAATGGCTTACTAATGACTTGATGGGGTGGGCTGGATATAAAAAGGTGAGGGGCATGTAAGTAATCTCTACTGATAGTGGACTGAATCACTTGAGGTCAAGAATTAATTTTTGAAAATTATCTTTGTTTATAGGGTGAAACACATAACAAGTACTCAATTCTTGAATGATTGAACAAAGAATGATGTAGATGTTGGATAGGAGCTGAATGCGGTTTACTTGGGATTCATTCGGTAGTGATGGAAGGATCTTGTGGGGCTCTCAAGACTGTCGTCTTCCTCTTGTGAGTTTCTAAGCAGGGAAATGTAATTATGGTAGCTAGATGCTACCTGAAAGATATAGAAATAATTAATATTAAGTGACAAATGGGGAGGCAAGTTTAAAGACAGGGAGCATAATTGTAAATTATGGAGAGTCAGTGTGCATTGAATGATGGGACAATAGTTAGTGGAAAGTGTTAGAGGAAGCAAAACAATATAGTAAGATTGGAACACTGTGGGCTGGTTGGGCAAATGGGGCCTATTGCCTGTTTTTGTAAATAAAGTTTTATTGGAACATAACCATACCTATTTGCTTACACAATCTCTGTGGTTGCTTTCATGCCACAACAGCAGAGTTGAGTAGTTGCTAAAGCTAAAAACTTTTATTATCAGGCCCTTTACAAAAAATATGATCACTGAGGGGTGCCTGGGTGGCGCAGTCGTTAAGCGTCTGCCTTCAGCTCAGGGCGTGATCTCAGCGTTCTGAGATCGAGCCCCACGTCAGGCTCCTCCACTAGGAGCCTGCTTCTTCCTCTCCCACTCCCCCCGCTTGTGTTCCCTCTCTCGCTGTCTCTGTCAAATAAATAAATAAACAATCTTTAAAAAAAATATGATCACTGAAATATAGGCTAAGAGTGGGCATGATGAAGACCAATGTCATCTATTTTACAATTTTGTCTGGAAGCAAGAAGACTTTTTTGGAGATTTCCATGAATATATTCTCAATATTTTGGCAACATTGGAGCTTACCTCTTTTACCTATCTCCTAGATATCTCTCCTTTTCCACACTCTTCACTTTTTCCTTTTTCCTTCTTCATCTCCCCCTTCCACTGCATTTGCTTTCCTCTTCATCTTCTTGTCTCATTTCTTTTCCTTTCCCTTGCTATCTTTTCCTTCTTTTCTACCTCAAGAATCTTAATTCCCAATAATTTCTGCCAAGTTGTTAATAATATATAAATAGGGTTCAAATTATAGTCTCAATGTACTTAGTCTTGAATTTGTCTTCTCTCAGAGGTAGAATTTCTAGTACCATGTTCTCCTAAGGCAGAGCACACCTGTACTCTTACATGAGGTACAGAATCCCACAGTGGCTTTAACACTAAATCCACTCACATCACTTGCTTTAGATGCATCTTGCTATACCAGTTTGAGTGTCACCACCTGCAGTCTAAATAATGGACAATTTCACTGGCTCAGTATAGCCTCTGGCTCTTATGTCATATTTCTTCCCTGCCTCCTCCAAAGAAATGCCTATGTTTTTCCTTCCCCAGGTTATTACAAATCTAGTCACTATTACGAAAGCACAATTTTCTAGTCCCTTCAGTTTGCTTGTATTGATTTTTAGCTCTATTTTATTCACATTGCTTTTAAAGTAATATGTGGGCATTTTCATTCATACAGGTGGCTCAATGAAAGAACACTGTGTGCTTTGTACTCAGCAAGCAATTTTTCTCATTTGAGATCCTTTTTTTTTAAATTAAGTAATACAGTAATTTAAGTAGTAAGTGCTTCCTGTAAGAAATTTTATTATTGCATAACTTCTACCATGAATACTATCATTTACCATGAGCAAACCAAAATAAAGGAGGATTTGTGTACTATCAATTAAGTTGACCCAAAATCAGTCATATACAACTCCAAATTCCCACACATCTTCAACCTACGTTCTATTCAATGAACATCTACTTTCTGCTTAACAGATTGTGAAGAAACCACACATAATCACAAGAGTTTCCTAAATCATTTTTGAAAGGTTAACTTATGAACAAAGAAAAAGTAAAAGACATAAAGATACAGTGTAAGCATTAAGATTTTATTTTGTAATAAGAATTTTAATGCAATTTAAGGTAATGATAACATAATTATCTATAGCAGCATGCTCCTATTAAAATTGCAGAGTAAGCCACATTAAAATGTTAAAGGGGGAATTTCAACTACTTAGGAAACAATGATATGTTAGGTGACTTAATTATTTTGTGGAAACTGATTTCGACAACCTTTATGAAGATTTAAATGATGATGACTCTGATGAGTAAGAAGGAGGCATTGGTTTAGGGTTGCTGCTATTGTGAAGACGGAGTTTCATGTAGATTCCAGTTTGAAGGAGGATGATCCAGAATGGCAATTCAAGATTTCCTACTTCCTTTTTTTGTGACTTTCTGGACCTGCTTTGACTAATTCCCCAAAAAGTGATTTCCACAAAAGAGAAGCTGACAGGAGAGCTTCAGGCATCCAGTGTAAACCACCCTTGACCCTGAAAACCCCTTGAAGTCCCTTAAATTAAACAAGGTCACAAAAATGTTAATATTTATGATTTCTTTTCTTTTTAAAAAAATTTGAGAGAGTGCCCCTGCATGCATGTGCGCAGGAGAGAGAGAGAGAGAGAGCATGCAAGAGAGCGGGAGTATGAGCAGGGGTGGGGGCAAAGGAAGAGGGAAAAGCAGACTCCCTGCTGGGCAGGGAGCCTTCCCCATGCCCCTACACAGGCTTGATCCCAGGGCTCTGGGATCATGACCTGAGCTGAAAACAGAGGCTGAACCGACTGAGCCATCCAGGCACCCCAGGATTTATGATTTCTAATTTTATATTTAAATAAGTTTAATGAACATCCTTATGTACATTTTTTCCTTAGAATAAATTAATAGAAATGGAAGTTTGGGTCAGAAAATAAATATATTTTTGAAGCTTTTGATACTCACTGTAAAAATGCACAGTAGAAAATGTGTCACAATTTACAGTCTGTTGACATTGTATGTGCAATCCTATTTCCCACTCTTTTTATTTATCCAGCCCTCTAACATTTATTACTTTTCAAAAGTATTTGTCAGCTTGATAGATAAAAATGACAATTTATTTTATTAATTTGTGTCTTTTTGACAATAGAAATATAGACAATTTTTCATATTTTTATAGCATATAAATATTCCCTACCTCTCTTGTGGTATTTATTCAATTTGTTTAACTTTCCCATCTTTCTCACATCATTACTCTGTGTCTTTCTGGTCTTAATCTGTGTTTGGATAGAAGAACTTGTTCCGACAGATAAGGATGACAGAGCTCTTCAGACCAGCAAAGAAATTTCTAACAGGATACTCATATGTAGAATAGCTTACCTCTTGAGGCAATGGACTTCTTGCTGGAAGCATCTATCTTTGGGGATTTCTTCAGTTGCTAGAAGTTTGGAATAGATGAATCTGGCTGTCTAATCAAACTCTGAAACCCTGAGATCCCTTTGACTTTTTGCCCTATGGTTCCTGGTTTATTCCTAGAGAAATTAAAAAAAACCACCAAACTTTTGTCCCAATAGTTGAGTAGTTAGAAAACTCTTGCTCCTTATAGAAAGTAAAAGCCGGTAAGGTAACTTTTGAAACTTAAGTGAGCCTCTCACTTTAGCTGTCTACGCACAAAGGCCAGGAGGGGAATGTTCTTCTGCAAGGAAATCTCAGACAGCGACTCAGCATGTGTAAACTAAGCATTCATTACACACTGTTTTGAAGTAATACAGTCAGGTGACACCAATAGCAATAATCATCCTGACACAAAATGTGACATTAGTTTTTCTTTCCAGTTTCAGTGTAAACAGTGCATTTATAGTCCACTTAACACTAAAAGGTAATTTTCTCCTAATGAACAGAAGAGTTGTTAAAAAAAAAAGTCATGATATATGAAGAGAGGTGACTATTTTTAATGGAATTATGCATGCTTGCTTCTTATTACCATAATTAGCTTTTCCCCTGTTATGTGTTTTGTGGGTTTGTATTCTAGGAGAGTGCTAAATCAATAGCAGCCTCATCAGCGTCTGAAAAAAAGTTCAAGCCAAATGAACTTTCCCATATGGATGTAAAATAAACTGCCATAAATTAACACGAGGGTTTTTTTGGTGCTCTTGTAGAGTCTGAAATCACCAAGAATACATCTTTTTAGACATACAATTATATCATATTTGGGGTGGGGGAAAGGTACCAAACAAAGTAAAAATATGAAAGAATATGCTGTTGTGTCACCTTTTCTTATTTCTTCCCCTATTATTCATATTTTCTGTGAAGTAATTTAGAATCCTTCCTATAGTAAGGTGAATTATTTTATAAGTTGAGGCAATAAAAAAAGGAAAAAGAGAAGGATATAATATACAGAAACAAAAGGTGAGGGCCAGGCTTTGCCTATAGCTCTTATTATGCAGAGAACCATTGTGAATTATTTTGCAATTATATTTTTTAAAAAATTCTCTTAAGGCATTTTCTCCATTTGCTTAGTTCTTGTAGCATTATCATCTTGTATCATTAATATCATCAAACATCACATAAGGTCCTATAGTGCATAAAATATATTAGCATTACTGCAATTTGGAGCTCACGATTTGATGCTGATGCCAATGTTGGTGATAAATGTTTGGCACTTACAATGTACCAGGGTCCTGGGCTATGCCCTTTGGAGGTGTTACATTACCTCATTTAATTCTCATAACAATCTAACGAGGCAGATACTGTTATTAAAATCCATTTTAAGATGAGGAAACTGAACCTCAGAAAACTTAAATAACATGACCAAAATTGTCTACCTAATAAAAAATAGAACTGAGGTGTTCTGACTCCAACGCCCACACTCTTCAGCAATATGATTTGTTAGCTACCCACCAACCATCTCAGGGAGGAAAATTTGAAAATTGACAGACTTAAAGGAAATGTGGGCAACATAAACTGTGTAGGCCTTTAGAAAGCCAGTGACTAGAACATAGTGGAGAGCTCTGAGTAGTGAGACAAGGATGAGGATGTACATCACGTGGAGTGAGAATCAACACTGGCAGTATAGGGAAGCAGGCTCAGTTTCAGTTTGGAGTCCTCCAAAGTTTTCCTTCTCATCTTTTCCCAACTGTTACACTGCTTTGCTTTCATTCTCTATTCTCTTCCTCAGTGAAATGTCTACTAGAGTTCAAAGGTCTTTGCTGAGTTTTAGTGATAAGATTTAAGGTTTCCCTTATGGTAATAACCTTGTTTGTGTATTATTCTTATGGTATATACACAAACTGTAAGGTTTAGATATTGTAAAACTCAGCTAGAATTTTTCAGCCACTTCCTCATAGAAGAGTCACAGAAGCTAATTCAAATTTTATAAAATAAGAGAAGTGAGGAACTTGATCCAGGAAGCCTTTAAGAACTCATTAGAGCTCAAAGGCACCAATTTTCAGTTCTCTGAAAATAGTCTGTGAATTATATAGGACCCTAAGGCCAAAATAAGAGTTGGGGGGTGAGGTTGCAGGTGAAAACTTGGGTTAAACCAGGAGAAAGCTTATTGGCAGTTGTCCTTCCAGTAGAGGCCCTGGAATGTGGACAAGGGAGCCCACTAAGGTCTAATTCTGGGTCTGCTAGTGACCAGCTGAATTATCTTCAGCAAGGTAATTAAGCTCACTTTTCTCATTCATATCATACAGTTGGTAGAACCTTCCTCATTGTAATTGCCTGAGGATTTGATGTTTGAATATCTGTAGAACTCTTAGGACTAAACCATACCTGGCAAATAGTAGATGTTCTACTGAAATGGTAGTTTCTACCTTCCTCCACTCTTTGTTCCTTCCTGGTGGTGAAAGTAAGATGTTCCCCACAATTTGGAGACTGGTAACTGTTTGGTGCCTCAAAGGATTAACCAATTTGTAAGAGATCATCAATAAAATTATAGCTACCATGGACTGAACACATTGTATCCTTCCTGAGCGATCCCGTGTTAGCTGTTCTTGGGTTATTTCACAATCCAACTTTACAGTATGGTTATGAAGTAGATGCAATTATTCCCTGTTAATGGAGGAGGAAGCTGAATGTGTAGCTCTTGCCCAAACCACTAGCCACATACTTGGGATTCCCAGAGCCAATATTTATATCCAAATATTATTAAACTCAAAAACTAGTTTTCTTTCCACTCAAGTATGTGCTTGAATTAAAGGTCATTTTACTGAAAGGATTACTGAGAAATTTAGATTGCAAGTCTACATTTTATTCTTTATTCTTAATTTTCCCTTAACCTTTAATTTTTTAGAAATTTGACTTTGTAATATTTGATTCATATAAGGAAGGATCATATACATGATACATGAAGGTTATAAAGCAAGATAACATAAACACTTTGAATCCATTCCCAATTTAAGAACTAAGACATTTCTAAGCTTTTTGAACTTTCCTGTGTGTTCCTTCCAGATTTTTCTCCTCTTTGCTTTTCCCTTATTTTAGTCAGAAAGGGAAAGACAAATACCATATGATTTCACTCCTGTGTGGAATCTAAAAAACAAAACAAATGAATAAACAAACAAACACAAAGCAGAATCAGACCTATAAATACAGAGGACAAACTGATGGTTGCTAAAGGGAAAAGAGATGGGGAGATGGACAAAATACGTGAAAGGGAAACGGAATAGGCTCCCAGTTATGGGAGGAATAAGCCATTAGAATAAAAGGTACAACATAAGGAATATAGACAATGGTATTATAATAACATTGTATGGTGATAGATGGTAGCTACGCTTGTGGTAAGCATAGCATAAAATATAGAGAGGTTGAATCACTATGTTGTACACCTGAAACTAATGTAGCATCATGTGTTAACTATAACCAAATAAAATAAAAAAAAATTAGATTCCTCACATATGTAAGTATCTCTAGGCAATTCTTTACTTGGTTTTTAGTTTTTTCAAAAGGATTATTAGTTTTATCACATGTGTAAGTATATCTAGGCAATTCTTTACTTGTTTTTTAGTTTTTTATTTCATACTATGTTCAGTCTTCTGTTTGATGTTTTGACTTGATACTATGTTTCTAAGACCCTTTCATGTGATAGCTTGTAGTCTTTTCATTTTCATCATTATATCATATTCCACTGCATTTTTCAAAATTTATTTATCCATTTTCTTTTAGATGGATATGGCAGCTGTTTTTTTAATTTAAAAAAATAGCTGTAAAACACACTATTGTTACTGATTTTCATGGAAATACCTTCGGATGTACACGAGCAAAATTTCTTCCAAGTGTATGCCCAAAAGAGGAAATGCAGAGACAGAGGGTATGCACATGTTCATCTATACTAAACTGCCAAACTTATTTTTGAAGAGGCTGTATTAATTCATACCCTTATCAGCTGTGTGTAAGAATACCCTTTGCTTCATGTTGTCTCTAAGCCTTGTTGCTATCAGTCTTAGAACTTTTTCCCAATCTAACGAATGTTAAATACTATCTTATTGTGGTGTCACGTTCATTTCCCTTATTATTAATGGAGTTAGGCTTCTTTCTCAGTTTATGGGGCTGTTAGTGTTTTCTCTTCCATAAAATTACCTCTTCATAGTTTTGACCATTTCATTTTGAGTTGCCTGACTTAAAAAAATTCGTTTGAATTAGTTCTTAATATATTTTGGATATTAATGTGTATAAATATCTTCTAGTATTTGATTTATCTTTTCACTTTCTTTAGGATGCTTTGCAATGTGTCATTATTCTTCATTTTTATGTAGTAGAATTTATCAACCTTTTATTGAATGGTTAACATTTCTTAGTTTGATCAATTCCAATTTATCAATTTTCCCTTTTACAGATTGTGGTTTTGCTGTCAAGTTTAAGAAATCTTTGCCTTGTCCTAGGTCTTGAAGATTTTCTCTTTTTTCCCCCTAAAAGCTTTATAGTTTTATATTTACTTAAGTACAATGGGTCAGAGTTAAGTTTATGATCCATTTTGAGTTAATTTTTTATAAGAAGTAAAGTTTAGGCTGGGATTCACATTTTGTGAATGGATGCACCATTATTTTCAGCATCATTTATTGAACAGGCTCTTCTTCCTCCACTGAATTACTTCTGTACCTTTGTCAAAAATCAGTTGAGCATATTTGGGTGAGTCTATTTATGGGTTCTCTATGTTCTTCCATTGACCTATGATTCTGTCCCTCCACTGACTATGCTGTCTTGATTACTATAGCTATATAATAAGCACTAATATTCCACTATGTTCTTTGTTGTCAAGTTGTTTTAGCTATTCTAAGACCTGTGCCTTTCTATATGAGTTTTTGAAGAAACTTGCTATGCCTACAAAAAATTCTCAATAGGATTTTGATAGGTATTACATTAAATCTATAGATCAATTGGTGAAGAATTGATATCTTTACCATGTTGAGTCTTCCAATTTATGAAGACAGTATGTCTCCCCATTTGTTTAGGACATTGATTCATTTCATCAGTATTTTCTAATTTTCAGTATATAGATCCTGTACATGCTATATTTTGAATATACCTAAGTATTTCATTTCCTTTAAAACAATTATCAATAGGATTGTGATTTTAATCTTGGTTTTTGCATGCTTACTGTTAGTATGTGGAAATGTGATTGATTTTTTATGTTGATTTGTTATCTTTTGACATTATTGAACTCATTTGTTAGTTCTAGGATTATTTTTGTGGATTTCTTGGGATTCTCTGTGTAGATAACCATGTTACATGCAAGGGGAGACAGTTTTATTTCTTTCTTTCCAATTTATATGCCTTTTATTTTTTTGCCTTGCTGCAGTGGCTAGAATTTTCAGTAGTACATTGAATAAGAGTGGTGAGAGTAGATGTCAAACATCCTTACCTTGCTGATGTTACAGGGAAAGCATTCAGCCTTTCATCATTAAGTATGACATTAGCAGTAGGTTTTTTTGTGGATGTTCTTTATCAAGTTGAGGTTAACAACTCTCTATTCCTAACTTACTGAGAGTTTCTATTTTGAGTGGTATTGGATTCTGTCAAATGCTTTTTCTATGCCAAATGACATGACCATATAATTTGATTAGCTTTTTTTTTTTTTTTTTGGTCTTAAGAAGCGAAGGAAAAGAAATAGTCTCTGTACTAGGTTCTGTGCTTTTCAGCTGACAATAGTGGCTTATTACAGTTTTTGAACACATTAGAAAGTAAATCTCTATTGTAGATAGCCCTGCAAATCCAAAGCTATAGGAGGTTCAGAAAAACATGGTTTTTACCAGCAGGTATAAAATGATGACAGCACTAAAATTCTAATGTTGAATTTTTCTGAGTCCTTAAACATAACATTGGGCATGAGTCAGTCATATGTTTCAGTCTTTCAAGAAAAGGAGAAGATATTTTGTCTCTAAATTCTTTCCTATTACTTTGTTTGTACTATGGAATCAAGTAGTTGGTAGACTAAGTAAAAAGTAATACACACTTTTGTTGCCATCAGCTGCTTATAATTCCAATTCACATTCTTAGAAAGATAAGATGCAAAGCAAACTGTTAGCAAAAATCCTCTGAAGTTTGACATAAAATGGGCTGTCTTGCTGGAATTAGACAATGCATGCCAGAACATTACTTCCAGATCAACTTCAAGCCATGAAGGAGTTGCACACAAAGGTCTTCATTTGCATTTTCTGTGTTATTCATCCCTCTTGTGGACAGGGCTTGGGCTGGGAAGTGGAGAGGATGCAAAGGGAAATAGGTAATGGACCTTGGTACTAAGGAGAAAGAAAGACTCAAACAACTCTGAGATTATGGCATAAGTATAGCTAAGATATGGATGGAAAGTGACAAAGAAAAGCATCCATGTGCTTCATTTATGTGACAACATAAGCCCATATTTTTGAAATAATTGCTGCGGCAATCAGAACCTTTCAGTTTCCATCTGAATATTTGTTATACTGTCAACACTACCCAGTTTTGAAGATAAAGTCTTCATTTGGTTTTGTAGCATGGTAGGTTCTTTTGAGCTCATTTGTTTCCTTTCCTATAAAATGTGTTGTTGCAGCTCCAATGATACACTTTTGATGACATCACAGATGATTCATCTGTTAGTGTCATCGCTCAACACACTAGGCCACACTGGCAGAAATCCTTCTTGCATTTATGCTACCTAATTTGAAAACTACTGTCAAATACTTCAAGAAAGAGAAAGAAACCCCAAGAGAATTAGGTGATAATATTATTCAGTGATATCTATTGAGAGCATTTACTTAATCAAAATAAAAGATGTGACACCTGTTATACATCTATCACTCTCCCCAGCTGGTGCAGAGGGAGGCAGGTGGCGTGGGCTATGAAATACCTTCTTTTGTGGAGTCTTCCCTGAGCGGTGGTTTGAGTAAGGAGGTGAGGGGAGAAGGAACTACCCCAGCTTAGTTCCGCAACATCTCCTGGCTTCCTGACAAGTCACTTTGATGTGCTATGCCTTTGAAGTAAGTCCTTTCATATTTTGTACCCCTCTTCACCAATCTCTTTATTAGCCCCTGCAGTTTATCAGAGGGAGAAAAGTCCTCTGATAATTACTTCTTTGAGGAAGTCTGAGAGAAGCAAGGCATAGAGGAAAACAAAGACAGGAAAAAGAGAGAGAGAGCAAGAATGCTAGAAGGGGAAATGAGTAGTGTGTGTAAAGCCATTGGCATTTGAATTTACCTCACCAAATTTTAGTTGAAAAGTATTCCATTAAAATAAACAGGACTTGGAATTATAAGGGCTTTTCTGGGGGTATTTTATACTCTTGTCCTCAGATTCTTGGGCTTGTTTTATGCTGATAAGAATACTGTTTACTTTTTTGCATTTTAGAATGTCAATTTTTAGAGAAATCTAGAGTCTTTTTATTTTTATTTCACTGACTTTAGAAATTCTTTTAGAAACTCAAACTACACCACTGCCAATACCCTCAGATGTAAAATGAAGTTAATAAGGGTATCTATTTCCTAAAGTTATTAAAGGGGGAAATGAGCTAATATTTGTAAAGGGCTTAGAAATGCCTTTCAAAGTAAATGCTATGCAAATGTTTATTAAACAGAACAATAAAATAATTTTAAAATAAAACCTATAAAAGGCAATAATGAAATATTGAATAAAATACACTTTGGTAAGTAAGATTGTCAGTCATCATTGCACTTGATCTATGTTGAATTATTTCCAAAATTAAGTTGATAACTCCAGAGAAGTTAATGTTGTTTCTGCCCTCTCTTGCCATAATTGGATGATGCTGAATTTCCATATTAGTATTACCTCTTATAGGTGACACAGAAAACACTAGTTTTAATTTTTTCTAAACTCTTCTGTGGTGCTAAGGAGGACACTTGTTTTTAGTTACTTAGGTTTTGGCAAGAAGATTATTGCATCGTCGGGTGGTCTGGCTGAGATGTGGCCCAGGGTAGCCAGATGGTGACTGCCTTTATCCAGTAAAAAGTTTCTCTGGCTTAACATGTGATGAGCAACATCAATTGGCCCCTCTTTCAGGAAGAAATTCAAAGTTGTTTCCGATTCCATGTTTTCTTTCCGTGTTTCTGTTGAGTCTCTTACCATGTTTTTCGGAAGTGATGCCAAAATAAAGCACTTACTTCCTTGACTGATACATTTACATTAATCATCACCCTTTCAGCAGAACCTTTCAGTGACAGATTTCTTGCTGCTGTTTTTGCAACAGGCTCAGAATATTAAGGCTGGAAATCTACCAGAACTGGAGCTGTTGATCACACTGCTGCTAGTCCCTGGCGATTGCCTGGCATTTTAGTTTATGTCTTGTATTCAGGCTTTAGGGATTGGTGCACTAACCATTACTGTTGTAGATGGGCATTGCCTGAAAGCCTGCCTTAAGGTTTGCAAAATAATCACCGTTTCCTGGTTACCAAGCCAACCAATTTTTAAAGTTTCCAGACAAAATGTCTGTAGACTCAATTAGGGTCTCAGTGCTGAAGAAGCTGTACCAGATCTGTGAATTCAAAATACCAAGGGTATGTCCACCTAAAAAATACCTGTGTCCATTTACATTCTTTAGACTCTTATCTTAGGAGAAGAGACAACAGTTGCTTTTTATTTATAATATTGAATGCTTAGAGTACCAGTTAAGAGTATCTAGGGACTTAGATTCTCTCCTCTATTCCATGGATGTGTTAATTAAATTGTATTAGACCTTTATGATCTACCTGCTATTTCAAGATCCTGTGGTTGAGAATTACCATAAAATGGGTTTCTGGATTTCAAACCTGGCTAGATGACTGATTCCCCACTTATCCCGTTGTCTTCTATGAACAGTTAAAAGAACAACTGGAGCTGCTGCAATGTGTTGAGTGATGGCCATGTGCCTGATAGTGTGCTAAGTACATTAGTAATGTGTTCTCTCATTTCACACTCACATTACCCCCATAAGCTAGCTATCATTATGTCCATTTTATTGATGAAGAAATCAGTACTCAGGTGACTTACTTGATCATATAGATAGTAAAGAGATAGAGATGAGATTTGAATCTAGGCTAATCTGAAGACAAAGCCCATACTTTCAGTAACTATGCAAAATTTGCTTCCTCAATGGCAAGATTGCTCATTCTCTTTATTGAAGAGTTACCCAAATCTGTTGGGACATATGACAAGACTAGTGCATCAGCATGTCCGCCGTGACAAGGAATTCTGGCCAAGAGGTTAAAAGGAACCTAAATTCCATTTATCTAGAACTCTTCTAAAATATCCACATCAACATATCAACATTTGTAGCTAATGCTTTCTCAAGAACTTGTTAAAGCCATTGATTTTCTATGTATCTGAGTATGTCAATTAATGAAGATAATCTATTCTAATGACATAAAATACACACAGCATTAATTTTTAACAGATGTGAGAGCAAATAGTCCACACATCAACTCCTTGGTGTCATCTTCCAGAAGCCAAAGCTTGGCCATGCCTTTCTCCCAACTATCCTCAGGAAAACTCTTCATTTTCCCCATGTTATCTTCTCTAGGAGACCATCTGTCATAAATATGTCATTATAATGAGCAATATTATGGGCATAAAGAATTAAAGACAGCTGAAAAAGAAGTTTTTCATTAATTTACTATTCATGAATATATAGCTAGAAAGAGTTAAAAATTATTCAGAGCAGGCAGGTATATTAGAAAAAGATGGGAGAATATAATAATAGTAATGCAACTATTTAACTGAGAAACTTTCTATATACCTGGGAGAGAACAATAATAGTAGTAGCAACTATTTAAAGAAGACTTTTATGCACATTTCTTTTTTTTATAGGTACATTATTTCTTTAAATTCTTATCACAGCCTTTTGAGCTGGATATCATTTTGGTCATTTTTCCAAATGGAGGAAATGTAAGTTAAGGTTTGTTTTTTTTTTTTTTTTGTATTTTGTCCAATGATAACACAGCCAGAATTCAAATCTAGATGTGTCTAACTCAGAAGTTCAGGTTCTTTCAACTAGAGGCTCCATACTCACATTTAGCTGAACATATAACACCGTGGTACAGTGATGGTGTTGGGGACCTCTTGACTTGATACAACTGTTCTATGTGGTTTGTATGACAATAATTTTGCTTTATTATTATTTTTTTGAATTTATGAAAGGTTTTTTTTGTTTTTTTACTTTTTTAAGTTTTTATTTTCATTCCAGTTAGTTAACATATAGTGTTATATTCATTTCAGGCGTACAATGAAGTGATTCAACAATTCCATACATCACCTGGTGCACATCACAAGTATGCTTCTTAATACGCATCACCTGTTTAACCCGAACAATAGGCATTTCTAAGAGACAAGCCAAAAGAGTACTGTTGTCCAAATTTTTTTAAAAGATTAACTTAAGTTTTATATTATTTTAATTTTTCTCCATAATCTCTTTCTCCTTAATCTCTTTTCTTAAAAAAGAGACATGGAGGAAGACTACTATTAACCTGATGAGAAATGAAGACTGAAAATTATTTTGTCTAGATGAGAAGTTTTCCATAATATATCTGTAATAGGACTTCCCTGGACATAAAGAAAATTCAATATACAGGAGGAATGTAGTAGAAAATGGAATTTAAGATTTAATAATGAAAGGATTAAATTATATTCTCTTCATTCCTAGTATAGAGCATTACACCCTCAAATACTTTAGTATGTATTTTCTATTAATAAGATTATTCCACATAACCACAATATAAATATCAAAATTGAGAAATTAAGATTGGTATTACCATCTAATGCTCAGATCCCATTCAAGTTTTGCCAGAATTGCTAATTATAGCCTTTTTAGAAAAGGGATCTGGTTAAGAATCACACATGATATTTGCTTGTTATGTCCGTTTAGTCTCCTTTAATCTGGAATAGTTTCTTCTCTTTTTTTAAAATTAAATTTTATTTTATTTTTCTCTTTTGTGACCCTGACGCTTTTGAAGATTACAGAATACCACTCTTTCGTAGAATGCCACTCTCAGATGTTTCATTATAATCAGATTTGGTGATACAGGTGGTGCACAATTTTGCTCACTTTCATCATTTGACTAAAGGTGTTATCTGTCAAACTTCTCCATTCTGAAGTTACTTTCTGCACACCTTTGTAATTAATAAGTGTTTTGCGGAGAAGTACTTTGAAAGTATGTAAATATCCTATTTGTTGTTAAATCTCAAAACATTTTTTCATTCATCTATTTATATCCATATGGACTCATGGTTTCCTATTTAATTTAATGGATTATATTCTATTTTTTTTTATGCTAAGATATTCCTATTTTTTCTAGGGGCCTCTGTGTCATTTTGACATGTCCCCATCATTCTATGAACATATCTTTGCTTTCTGGACAAAATGTTACACATTCATCTTCGCTTTCCCTACCTCAGCCTTGTTATCAACTATTTTTCCAAGGATCTCTGGTTCCTTTATTGAGAAACAGTATTTAGAAACCAAGATCTTGCACTAGGTGTGCTCATTGCTATTGGGGTATCACTGTTCTCAGGCCCTCTCAATGGACATACACAGACAGACACACACAAAGACACACACACACACGCATGTATGTTTCTTACTATGTCTCTATCTAGTTAGCTAGCTATAGAAAACCTGGCCTGATCCTACCTATTTTGATTCAACCCTGTAGAGTTCATTCTAGCTTTTTCACATTCTGTATTTGTAACTCTCTTTTCTTATACTGAAAAACTTGGCTCCCATTATCTTTGATGCGTTTCTTTGATCACTTTCCCCATATATAATAAATTTCCAATGGCTCTGTAGCCCCCTTCCCCCAACCCACATGTCCTTCCCATTCTACCCAGGCTCCAACTCCTTGTGCCACTCTGTTTCCCAACATGCATGACCTCCCCACCCTTCTTTGATTCTGGTGCCCCTTTCCTGGCCAGCTCTCACCCCTCATGGCTGTCTTCTTCAAACTGCCTAGCTCTGTCACCCTGTGCCAGGCAGCCTTCCTGGCAGATGTCTTCCTCACCCTGCTCAGTGTCTGATTCACCACGTTGTACCTTCTTTCTTTTTGCTTTGCCTCACCTCATCTTGTTTGAACTGTGACATCCTATACCAGGTCACCCTCCAGCATGATTGCCCTTCTCACCTGTTTGTTTCTGAAACCCTAATCTTATCCCCCATCATCATCCTTGGGCCTTGTCACTCCATGCATTCTACCCCTTTACCCCAAGTTGGTGTTTATCTTGCCTACCCCATCTAATGCCTTTATGGTTGAATTATTCAGGATGGTAAAGGAAGGAAATGGAGGGAAAAGGAAGGAGAAGAAGTCAAGGACAAGAATAATGAATACTTTTGAAAGAATATTATTATCTTAGTTTGGACTGCTATAACAAATCTCCATAAACTGGGTGGCTTAGACAACCCAACCAAACACTTATATCTCACGGTTCTGGAGGCTGGGAAGTCCAAGATCAAGACTCCTGTGGATCTAGTGTTTGGTGAGGTACTGCTTGCTGGTTTGCAGATGACCATCTTCTTGTTATATTCTCACATAGTGGAGAGCAGAGAGCTCTGGTTTCTGAATATCCTTGTAAGGTCTCTAATAATATTCCTGAAGGCTCCACCCTCATGACCTAATCACCTCCTGAAGACCCCACCTCCAAATACCATGATATTGGGGACTTCATCTTCAACATATGAATTTTGAAGAAACAGTCATTCAGTCTATAGCAATCATTAAGTTTATGCCCTATTTTCTTGTTAAATTTTGCCTTTCTGAAGTGTTTTTACTAGAATAGAATAGCAGGGCCATTTTTTATTCAGTTGACTTTACTAATTAAAATTCCAAAAGATCACAAATAAGTGACTATTATAATACTTTTTAATATTACTTTTATAATAATAGTTACAAACATGGAGAGTCTATACAAATGTTAAATATCTGTTAAAAGCCTCAGATTATAATCAAACAGTAATGTGTGGCTCTGTTTTCTTGTATTTTTATATATATATATAAAATGGTGTTGTTAAAATATTTAAAAGTGAGACATCTTGTAATGGGTATCATATCTCTAAGCTGATTGGAGTTTTAATTGGAATCCAGTTAAATTCAAGGCAAAACTTACAGTGCCAACTAAATGAGTTTTTAATTTTTCATTGCCTTTATTTGAAAGGAGACTTCAGAGTCTTGCAAAATTTATCTACAAATGAATGAATGTATTCACTTTAAACAAAATAAACACAAGGTTCTACTCCATCCCCATTATGGGTGGTGATTTCCTCACTGTTTGAAGAGACACGTGTAAGAATGACAAAGGTTGTCTAGAGTTATAACCAGACTTGAAATTTTACTGCTTTGCACTCAGATAAGTATCTCCTTGGCCTTTAATTTATATATTTTCTTTTACATATTTTATGATAACTGGGAAACTAAACATAGAAATGCTCATTTAATTTTCTCTAGAAAAAAATGTAAAAACATATTCCTAGATATAGAACAGATGAACAGAACATACATTGAAAACAATGTGGAAACTGTCATGTCAGCCCTCACAATCACATTTTTTCACCTGTTTGGGGAATTGTACATCTCTGGCTTGTAGAACACATTCTTGACTGTAAAACTGAAGACTGCCAGATCAAAAATGCTGCCTTAAGCATGTTATTTCTTAGCTTATATTTTATTCTGGGAAGAAAAAAACCATCAAACTACATACTAAAGCATAATGGAATGGTGTTAAAGAATGGAACTGATTTTAAGAAGACATAAGTTGCAGAGATACCTTTGTAGATCAATCAAGATTAATTTTTTTAAAGATTTTATTTATTTATTTGACAGAGGGAGACAGCCAGCGAGAGAGGGAACACAAGCAGGGGGAGTGGGAGAGGAAGAAGCAGGCTCATAGCGGAGGAGCCTGATGTGGGGCTCGATCCCATAACACCAGGATCACGCCCTGAGCCGAAGGCAGACGCTTAACGACTGCGCCACCAGGCACCCCTCAAGATTAATTTATATAGCACTCTTTAATGTCTAGATTTACTGGACTTGGGCAATCTAGGCCAAACTGGCTAGCAATACCTAGTCACTTAGTCCACAGGCTCCTATAATCCTAAGAATATTTCTAAATTTGAGGAAATACTTACATTAAAATGGTGCATCTTCTACTTTAATGCTCAGCCCCTTGAAAAAAAGGTTTTGCTAAAAGATGTAATTTCCCTTTGCCCTAAAATTCTGCTTTGTTTATTATTACATTAAATGAATCAGTAAAATATTTTATAAAATAGAAAATAAATATATTCTATATTCTTATATGAAGATAAGCAACCTAAATTTTTAGATCCTGGAAATGCCCCAGGAGCTAAAAATGGTTTTTAAGTAAAGTAATCTATAGTTGGCTTTTATCAACTGTTCATTCTATGCCATATATGCTTTATATACATTATCTCATTGAACCATCACCTCCATCTTATGAGGTAGACATTTTTATCATCCCCATTTCTCAGATGAAGAAACTAAGACCTGAAGAGGTTGAGGAGCTTACCTAAGGTCACACAGGTGGCAAATGATGGAATACAGATTTGAACTTGGTAGTCTGATGCTATGGTCATTCTCTTAACCTTCATGCAGTAATACATGAGTGAGGGACCAAAAGAAAATGGAATCCATATTTTCAAAATTTTGCTATTTTTTTATGCTACATTGATTATACTCTATCAGAGTATGATAAAAAAAAAAGTGTCATTTTCCCAAGTTCACTCTTCTGTGGAATCCTAGAAGGCAATTAAAAAGAATATAGAAGAGATTACGGTTGAGCAATTCAGATGAATAGGAGAAAATGCAAGAGAGAACCCAGTCTTAGTGGCCCCTGATTCTATCGTGGCTCCAGAGATGTGCCTGCCCCTCCCACTGGCCAATTCCAGGCAATGCTTACTGTAGTTAAGGGCACAGAGTCTGCAGCCAGACACAGCTAAATCCTATCCCAGCTGCACCATTTATTACCAACACATTATGGAAAAATGACAACCTCTCTGAGCTCCACTTTTTCATTTGTGAAAAAAAGGAACATGATACAATAACACCTCGTAGTCTTGTTTGGGGATTAAAATGAGCTAATAGTGGCACATAATGTGGTCGGTCTGTCTTGTCCCGTCTTATATTCTTATTTACATTGCCCTGTTGCTGACCCCTGGCTGTCCCAAGACCTCATTTTCTTAGTACTCTACAATGAGGTCTTGCTTGCTGCAAAATCCATTCTCTTCTTTCCACATTCATATTCATGTTTTGTGCGTGAAGGTAGATCTCAGTTTGACTTTGGGAATGAAGCAATTGAATGAGTCTCTTGGGAGCGTTGGCATCTTAAAAGCAAATGTGTTAACTCAAATGGATCTAGCTTGTAGACTGTCAAGCTATGTGACAATATGAAAGTGATTTCAGGCAGGGTGGGAGAGACATTTTTGGTAAGCCTTCTTAGATCAAAACCTATGAACCATGATCTGTTCTTTCACAAAGAGTGCTGGCCTCCTCCATCTCTGTCTCTCACCTCACCTATGGGTCCTCTTAAAAGCCTGAATATTTTCTGCTCCAATGCTAGAAAAAGGGGATCTGAAGATTGACTGACCTGGCCATTTTTAAAGGTTACTGACCTCACCTTAGAGCGACACATGGGGAATTTTATAGTTTGTTAGTATGCACAGGTGACTCAATAATTATAATCAAACGCTCTTCTGGTTGAGGTGTATAGATGTAATGAGAAAGAAAGCAGAAATGGTTAATGACTAAAAAAATAATTTCAAAGAAAGATAGGCAGGGCATGGATGGCTTTCCAAAGATTAGAGAGGATAAAGATAGGAGTCCTTAAGAATAGGATTCACTTAGCTCAAGTTATAGAATTTATACATGACAGGGTAGTTTACAGTAGTAGCATGAGTGTTGTTACTAGAAGCTCAGTGTTAGTCATGATATGAATTATATGATAGTCTCCCTTCTTGACGACTCAGCTCTGAAGTACCACTCATGGATACACATATTTCCAGCGGCATGCATATTGACCACTGACAGCTAATGGGGAAGCTAGGGGAAAAGAGAATCTATCAGCTTCTTCCCACGAATCATTCTTCAGAAAGAAGAATCAGCAGAGCTGAAGCAGAAACAGTCCCTTTTTTTCTGGCTAGGACTTGTTTCTTTATATTGTTCTCTTTGGTTCTATAAAAAATAATTTGAAGGATAGTTGTCTTACTTGTCAGACCAGACAAAACTACTTTTAAAAATGCAGTGATCTTTAGCACATCTTGGCCTTTCTCATAAATTCAGCAAAAGCCCCTCCACAATGTAGATTTCCTTGAAGTTTCAGAACTGACTGGGAAGGACCAGCTCCTCCCTGGTCAGGGCTGACAAGGCTGTGACTTCATCCGAACATCAGGTGATGCAACTGATTAGGTCCCTGAAAAAGCAGAGGATAAAGAGATTTTGAAAGCTTAAACCCATTGTGGAGAAAGAAGTGCCTCTTTGAGCATGACTATAGTTAAATAGGGAATAAAGGAATGCAAATACTCTAAAAAGTAGTATGAGACCATGCCCTTTTATTTATTTTATTTTTTAAAGATTTTATTTATTTATTTGACAGAGAGAGAGGGAGAGGGAGAGAGCACAAGCAGGGAGAGTGGCAGGCAGAGGGAGAGGGAGAAGCAGGCTTCCTGCAGAGTGGGAACCCCAATGTGGGGCTCAATCCCAGGACCTTGGGATCATGACCTGAGCCTAAGGCAGACACTTAACTGACTGAGCACCCCAGGTGCCCTGACATCATGCCCTTTTAAAAAACATTTTAAACCTGAAACTTTCTGTTAATGGACTGTGAGATCAACTACCAGGTCATAGCTTCAGTAGGAACAATAAGCATTCAGAAGCAAAAATGAAGAAGAGTCTAGGTACTAGATAGTCTAGGTACTAGATAGAAGTTAAATGAATTACTTTAAACCTACATAATATTGATTGTCCTAAGGAAATACAGATGACAGTTCCTGATGAGCATTGTCTTTTTGGAAAGGCTCTTTTGGGGGCATGATCTTTGGCTTTTGTCTGTAAAGTTTTTTCTGATTAAAACCTTGGTGAGAGGACAGTTATTTCACACGTGGTTTCAGATTTTGCTTCTCTTAGTCCTGATTTGGTCTCTGGTTTGTATGGTTAATGATTTCATTGTTTAGGATGAGGCATGTTAGTTTGTAGATTTATCTAATATCCCCATCATTATTCCCTGCTTAGTATTCCTGGCCTTCCTTCTTGTGTTCTGTGAATCGTTATCTGATTCTGTTTATGTCACTATCATCTGCACCTCATGATTATATTTGTGACCTTGGTCATATCACTCATTCTCTCTCTCTCAGTACCCTCCTTTGATAAAGAAGAATGACAGTTACTTTTAAGAACTTTAGTGAAAGATGTATATCCTTAGTTATTTGTAAAATATTTATCAGAGTCCTGGGAAATGTAAAACTGAGAAGGTACTTAAACAAAAAAATATGGCTTTTAGAAAATCTATTTTTTTGTTATTGTCTCCTTTTCAAAAACTAGGCAGTTGACCCAAGTGTAACACCATTGTAAACAGTTGCTGTATATTTGAACATGTTACTGTGCTAAGTCCTACACACTGTAACTAAATTATGGTTCCTTTCCACTAGGATAGTGTGCATGATTTGCTCAGAATATTGGTAACATATAAATAAATAAGCTAGATAAAATACACGTATTGTCCTAATCACTCTAAATTCAAGGAAATTAACATGTCTTTGAATAAAACATAGAGTCAAATCCCAAGATCCATTCAGTAATTTCAACCAATTTTTAAGCATACCCACCAATATAAATGGGATCAAATATTTGGGTGCTAGACTCTTTGCTAACCACTAGGATTATAAGAAATTAAGCTCTTTTGTTTTAAAAAAGATTTTATTCATTTATTTGAGAAAGAGAAGGTGAGAGCACATGAGCCAGAGGAGAGGGGTAAAGGGAGAGGAGCAGAGGGAGAGGGACAAGCAGATTCCCCGCTGAGCAAGGAGGTGGAGCTCAATCCCAGGACCCGGAGATCATTACCAAGATCATGACCTGAGCCGAAGGCAGATGCTTAACCTACTGAGCCACCCAGGTGCCCCAAGAAGATTAAGCTCTTACTGAGTTTATAGACTAATGAGAGAGAGAGATATTGTCCTAAAGGGAAAGAGGAGTCATTAAATATCTTAAAGCAGTTAACGGTTAATGTAGCCCTGTATTTTAGAGATATTATTCTGCCTTTCCTGTGAAGAACAAATGACGAGTGGGGAATCAAAGCAAAACTGAAGACAGAAGACCAATTTGTAGGCTATGGCAATATGAAATCCTGACAACATGCAAGATTCTCTGTTAAGCACTGAAAATTCTAGAATAATATATACCACATATGAGTTTGCCTCCGAGGTGATTAGAGTGCACTGGGCCGCTGGCGGCTGGAGGGCCACCTGCACGGGGGAGCAGGCGGACTTGCGGTCAGCACCCGCGAGACACCAGACGGAGACCGGGAGCTCCGGGAGCCCGCACGGGGCGGCTGGCGACTGGCGGCTGGCGGGGTTGGAAACACAAAGGACAGAGACGCGCCGGCCCTGGAAGTGAGGGCTGGGACGCCGGGTGTGGGGCGCACAGCCCGGGATGCTGCAGGGTTGAGCAGCACCAACAGAAACAGAGTTAAAGTGGCCAGAACATCAGTGGAGAACGATCCGCGATCCCTCTGTTCTGAGACAGAGGCTGAATTTCAGCCGCTGCTGCTCTCTCAGAAGAGGCATAGCAAACCGCCAGGGAAAGCCGCCAGAGAACAAAAGCCCGGAAATACCGGCTCACAGGGTGCCCATCCCCATCCCCCCTCGCAAGGGACACAGAGACTCTACCCAAACAGGGTTTTCTGAGTACCTGCAGGCAGGCCCCTCCCCCAGAAGGCAGGCTGAAAAATCAAGAAGCCCACAACCCGGAGCGCCTGAGTGGCGCAGTCACCAAGCACCTGTCTTCGGATTAGGGTGTGATCACAACGCTCCGTAAGGAGTCCTTCATCGGGCTTCTCCACCGGGAACCTGCTTCTTCCTCTCCCACTCCTCTGCTTGGGTTCCCTTTCTTGCTGACTGTCTCTCTCTCTCTCAAATAAATAAATAAACTCTTTAAGGAAGAAGCCCACATCCCTAAGATCTCTATAAAACAAGGGCGCACGGCCTGGGTCCCAGTCAACACTTGGGCTCTGGACAACCCTGCAATCTCTCTTCATCAGAATGACGAGAAGGAGAAGTCCCCCCCAGCAAAGAAAAGATAATGAGTCTGTGGCCTCTGCCACAGAATTGGCCTCGGCCACAGAATTAATACATATGGATGTATCCCAATTATCAGAAATGGAATTCAGAGCAACAATGGTCAAGATGATGAGTAAACTTGAAAAAAGCATCAGAGAAAGCGTTGCTGAGAATATAGAATCCCTAAGGGCAGAAATGAGAGCGAATCTGACAGAAATTAAAAATTCTATGGGCCAAATACAGTCAAAACTAGAGGCTCTGACGGCCAGGGTCACCGAGGCAGAGGAACGCGTTAGCGAATTGGAGGATGGGTTAGTAGAAGAAAAAACGAAAATAGAAGCTGGTCTTAAAAAAATCCACGCCCACGAATGTAGATTACGGGAGATTACTGACTCTATGAAACGATCCAATGTCAGAATCATCGGCATCCCTGAAGGGGTGGAGAAAAACAGAGGTCTAGAAGAGATATTTGAACAAATTGTAGCTGAAAACTTCCCTAATCTAGCAAGGGAAACAAGCATTCGTGTCCAAGAGGCAGAGAGGACCCCATCCAAGCTCAACCAGGACAAACCTACGCCACGGCATGTCATAGTGCAATTCGCAAATATTAGATCCAAGGATACAGTATTGAAAGCGGCCGGGGCAAAGAAATTTCTCACATACCAAGGCAAAGGTATCAGAATTATGTCAGACCTGTATACAGAGACCTGGAATGAGATAAAGGCTTGGGGGGGCATTTTTAAAGCTCTTTCAGAGAAAAACATGCAGCCAAGGATCCTTTATCCAGCAAAGCTGTCATTCAGAATTGATGGAGAAATAAAGACGTTCCAAAATCGCCAATCATTAACCAATTTCGTAACCACGAAACCAGCCCTACAGGAGATATTAAGGGGGGCTCTATAAAGGTAAAAAGGCCCCAAGAGTGATACAGAGCAGCAAGTCACAACCGATACAAAGACTTTAAAGAGAAATGGCATCATTAAAATCATATCTGTCAATAATCTCTATCAATCTAAATGGCTTAAATGCTCCCATAAGACGCCACAGGGTTGCAGATTGGATAAAAAGACATGACCCATCCATTTGCTGTCTACAAGAGACTCATTTTGAACCCAAAGATGCATTCAGACTTAGAGTAAGGGGATGGAGTACCATCTTCCACGCAAATGGACCTCAAAAGAAAGCTGGAGTAGCAATTCTCATATCAGATAGACTGGATTTTAAACTAGAGGCCATAGAGAGAGACACAGAAGGGCACTATATTATTCTTAAAGGAAGTATTCAACAAGTGGATATGACAATTATAAATATATATGCCCCCAACAGGGGAGCAGCAAGATACACAAGCCAACTCTTAACCAAAATAAAGAGACATATAGATAAAAATACACTAATAGTAGGGGACCTCAACACCCCACTATCAGAAATAGACAGAGTAACCTGGCAAAAACTAAGCAAAGAATCAAAGGCTTTGAATGCCATACTCGATGAGTTGGACCTCATAGAAATATATAGAACACTACACCCCAGAACCAAAGAATACTCATTCTATTCTAATGCCCACGGAACAGTCTCAAGAAAAGACCATGTTCTGGGACACATAACAAGTCTCAACTGATACCAAAGACTGAAGTTATTCCTGCATATTCTCAGACCACAATGCTTTGAAATTGGAACTCAACNGTATAATTAGAGATAAATGGCTTAAAACCAAATGAAATTAAATAATAATACTGGCCTTGTTTTCTTGGAAGCATGGGGTATTTTTATTTGTCTTTGTATTTCATATATGGAACAGAGCTGTTGCTCAGAAGATGTTTGAAAGAATGAAGGAGTTGAAAGACTGTCTAATAAACATATGACATATAATTTTAAAAAGAGTGAGAATTTCACATAAGGAAATAATTACTGTGGAGTGTGATGAGTTCAGGTGTGATGAGTTCAGGGACAAACAGCAAAGAAGACAAAGTGATTAATTCCTTTCACATCAGACAGGACATCTGATCTGAAATAGATTTCTAGAGGTAAAATTGTTTTCCAGAGGGCACAAGGGTGAAGGATAATTTACAGAGAAAACCACGTGCAAAGGTATGAGAGTTGTGAAAATATTTGCAATTCCCTGCCTTCCTGTGTATTAATCTGTTTGGAGATTAGAGAGGAAGTGATTAGGGCTAAAAAAAAAAAGAGGAATTAGGTGGACAGAGACCATATCTTAAAGAACTTCAAATACCACACAAAGTAACTGAGATCATACCTTGTAGCCTCTTAAGGAATTTTGAGCCAAGGACAGAACTAATCTATTGCATTGCTAGTTTACCCCAGCCTCAAAATGGAGGATGCATTGGAGGACCTGAGGCTAAATCAGGAGGGTCAGTTAAATAGTTAGTGGGAAACTTCCATTGAAGTCAAGTTAAGATAATCATTTCTTCTTTCTCCTTTCAAAATTCACTTGAAACAACAGACCCCAAACAACTTAGATTCTACTGTTGACAAAGAAACTAGAAGGTCTGTAACTCTGAACCACCATTTATGAGGGCGATTGAATACTATTATGTGAAGACACTGAGAAAGGATCCCCTTGACTGAATATTTCAGACACCATAGCAGAGCACTGCCAAAGAAGTGGAACTCTCTGAGGCAATGTTATAAACCATTACACTGCATAAAAACCTAAGTTCTGAGGACAGGGAAGGGGGAGAGACAGCTTGAGAAGTAGTGTAAGTTTGCTATATGAAGGTAAATAGCTCTCAAGAAAAAAAATGGAGTCTGGACTCTGGTGGTCATTTCACCTCCTCCAGGGCAGAATGAATAAATGTCCAAGAGAACCTAAGAGTTATGCTAATGGAATTCTCTCCACATGCAAAGGAACATGAGTGGTGGGTAAAATGGTTCTTCTGACAAATATGGATATAAAAGGACTCCCATTATACTACAGAATTGTGAAAATTTGTATTGCAAGAAAAAAGAATTACTTAAAAATTGATATATAACCTATAAAATATAAAATTCAACCTTTTAAAGTGTACAATTCAGGGATTTTAATATAGTCACAAACTTATGTGATAATCACAATTATTTCATTTCAGAAAGTTTTTATCAGCTTTTAAAAAAATTATTTATTTATTTATTTGCGAGAGAGAGCGCACAAACAGAGAGAGAGAGAGGGACAAGCAGACTCTGCACTGAGCACTGAGCCTGACTTGGGTCTTGATCTCATGACCCTGAGATGATGATCTGATCCAAAACCAGGAGTGGATGCATAACTGCCTAAGCCATCCAGGTGCCCCAGTTTTTATCAACTTTAAAAGAAGTACTGTACACATTAGCAGTTGCTTTCCATTTTCCTTTCCTCTAACTCCTAACTACTACTAGTGAACTTTCTATCTCTACGGATTGCTCATTCTGGATAATTCATAAAAATTGAATCATACAATAAGTGGCTTGTTGTGTCTGGCTTCTTTCACTTAACATATTTTCAAGGTTCATCCATGCATGTATCAGAAATCTACTTCTTTAAGTGGCTGAATATTCTTTTATACCGATATACCACATTTTTGTTTCTTTGTTTAGTCATTCATCAGTTGGTGGACATTTGGGTTACTTCCACTTCCTGGCTATTGTGAAACATGCTGCCATGAACATTCATGTACAATCTTATGTGTGAACATAGTTTTTTTACTTCTATTCATTATATACTTAATAATAGAAATGCTGGGTTATTTGATAACTCTATGCTTAATTTTGAGTAACTGCAAACTGCTTTTGAAGTGGCTGCACTGTTTTACATTCCCACTGGCAATGCATGATGAGGATTCCAAATTCTCCACCTCTGTTTACCCAATATTTATTTTAAAATGTTTACAGTGTATAAAGGCTGAGGGAAAATTTGATGGTAAGAAAATTTGAGAGAATAAGGCTTGAGTGCTTTGCAAAGATGCTTCTTTCTCTGAGACCAGAAGGAGGGCTATAAGGCTGGGAATGCATGTAAATAGATTTCTATGACGAGAGATGAAAAGCTAACGATAATGTTTTTCTGGCAAACCTCTAGGCTGCGAATGAACCAGGGTCATCTAACATAAAATGAATTGATTGATTCTTGAGGAGAGGGGTGAAGATTTGGAATAGCTGGTTAGGGGACTGGAAATTAGTATCAACATGTATAAAATTAACAAGTGGTGCTGAAGAGCCAAACAATATTTAAGTCAGTATGAATTACAGTTTTGCCCACCATCCCTGAAATCACTATCAGGGAATCCTCCTTTCTGAACAGAACAGTAGTGGTCTGGGTGGGAGAGGGGCGAAGAGGGGTATTTATTAGGATCAGGGTTGAGAAGTTTAGAGTTGATTTGGATGAAAAGACCTGTTGAAGGTGTTCGAAAAGGCTAGTTCAAGTAGCTATGATTGGGAAAATAGAGTGTTCAAGACAATAAAATAGTATGCATGAGATTGAAGAAAAGTTTTAGTGAGAAAAAGGGATTTTGAAAATTTATAAACAAAAAAACGTTGAGATGGAAATTTTTAGTGAAGCAAATATTGCCTTGTCCAGTCCCTCAAGCTTTGTTGTGTCTTTATTTAAATAATTATATTATCTGTAAAGACAAGGTATAAACATATTTAGAACAGGAAGTGATGTATTGAAAGTTGAACATGAGGACAAATGGCCTCTCTGCCTTTAAAGGTGAGGGAGAATTTCTTAAGGAAATGTGGTTTTAGGAGATTTTGAAAGATAGCAAAGGAAAAACTTTTGAAAAGGTAAGGTAAAGAGGGCATTCCAATTATTGTGTAGGAGGAACTGAGAGTAGATGAAGAGAATGGTGGGTTTTAATTCTTAACATCAAGGAGTGTCTTTCCAAGGAAATGAAATCCAGGTGAGTCTAGTTATTCAGTGTATGCTGAATCTCCCCTTGGGGTAAAGGTCTTCCGTGTCACCTCCCCAAGTAAAGTCTGTGTGATTGTAAGCTCTTGAATGATACATTCATACAACTAATCAGTTTCATTTCACTCTCTCCTTCCTTCTCAGCTTTCTCAGCCACACCTGATGCTTTTAGCCATTTCCATTCCCAAGAGGGAGCTGGAGAATGAGGTGGGGCAGGAAGCAGAGAAAGCATGGCAATGAAAAGGAAAATATAAAGGGATGGAAGATGAACATTTAAAATAAAAAGTGTTCAAGGGAGGATGAGGGATATGGAAAGAAATGGAGTTTGTGAAAGGAATAAAAATGACATTATAGGAAGAGGAAAATGTGAGGGAAAACATGACTAGAAAGGATGATAGTGCCAGAGAGTTTCTTAATCATTGTGATGGCTTTTTTGCTGGTTTCTTATGAGGAGTAGTAAATATGGGATCTTTATTAGATCATCAGTTTTTGTCATCGATTTTTTTTTCCACTGTGAACACGTGGGAATGGTGGTCACATGCAAGGCACACTCTCATGGATATACCCAGGTTTATGAGCAATTTACAGCACACTAATTTTAATTTAATTCCTTTTTCTTTCAGCTAGGAATGTATATTGTAAGCAAATAGGTAAAAGTGATCTTGTTACAGAAATAACTAATTTATCTTAAAAATTAGAAACCCTTCAAACATTTAATTGTTATTATTATAAATTACTTTTTAGAATTCTCACAACCAATTAGAGCGCCTAGGTTGAGGACAACTGCAAGTCATTGACTAAATTTTATATGTCCTTTTGCTGCAAAATAGAGAATAGTAGCTGGGGTAGTGCAATCAATTCAGCATATAAGTTTTGAGCGTCTCTAATGTGCTAGACATATTGATCTTGATCACTTATCATAAGCTCTCCAAGAGCGAGATCCTTCTTGATTCTGTTTCGTCTATCCTACTTTCTCCTCTCCCTTGTATCTCATTTTCTATTAATTCACGATGTATACTACATGTACTACAAATAAATGCATGAATTATGGGTGCTTTGGTGCTTCTTAATGCAAATGATACAGAGACTCCCTCTATGTACCATTTTAAACTAAGGGGAAGGAAACATATGCAATTAAAATTGTGATGGTGTGATTTCTTCATACATTAATGTTATCAGTTTTTTCCTTGTCCCACATTTGTATCACTCAAATTCTGTGACATTTAAACGAGTTCTGTCTTTTCCAGGGAAGTTCGAAGTTTTGGGAGACACAGAATTAAGAATATCTAAATACTGATGCAAAAACAGACAACAGATAAATAAAAGGCTAATTCAATCTACAAGTGAGGCGCCCCCCCCCCAAAAAAAAAGCCCATGGCCGAAGTAGTGTTGTTGGGGTCTGGAGCTAAGGGCCAAGAAAGAATTCTTGAAACATCTTCAGTGCACTGATAGGACCCATGGTAAAAGCTGCTGCCCTGGGATTGTGAGGAGCAACTGATTATATACTTTGAGGTTGGGGGAGGTAAAGGTAAGGGAAGTTCCGAAGGATTTTTATGTGCTAAAGAAGACTCACAGGATACCAGAGGCCTTCCTATTGTGAAACCAAGGTTATTTTTAACTTTAGTAAGGCATTAACATTAAGACAGTTGGGAGCTTCCTGGAGGAACATTATACTCTGCCTACCTCAAGTATTTGTCAATGGGCTGCAGGTTGTAAGGACATTTAATTTTATCTACATTTCCTTCTGCCTTTGTTTCCCACATCATGGGTACTGGGTGAATGGGAGAGGGTTTAGCATGTGAATTGTTCTAGAGCAGTTGAAGATAATGAGAAAGAATTGAAAAATGGCAAAAGAACTTTTTGAGAAGCTTCATTGGGGATTATAAATTGGGTAGCAGATACAAATGGAGAGATGAAAATACAAATTGGAATTATATTGTAAATATTTTTATGGTTGTACTGCCCTTTGAAGGTACTTCGTATAGAGACTGAGTCATGTGGGATCCCAGCTTTTTGACAGGCTACATTATTATTGAAGACGTAAGGCAATTAGTTTTAATGGTGGTAACAATGTGCTCTGAGGGCCCAGATTAAAATTCTGATGGAGTATTGATATTTAAACAGGTTTTTGAAGGCTGTAAGAAGTCCTTAGAGTTGTGTAATGTTTAAGCCATGTAAATATCTAAAAGTTTTTTACTGTTCTGTACTTTCTTTACTTAAAGTAATTTGATTTTAAAAATGTTCTTTTCAAACACTTATTGAAAAGGATATATGCACCCCTATGTTTATTGCAGTATTATTTACAATAACTGAGATATGGAAGCAACTCAAGTGTCCATTGACTGATGAATGGATAAAGAAGATGTGATACATATATATATGTGCACACACATATTACTCAACCATAAAAAAAGAATGAAATTTTGACATTCACAGCAATATGGATAGGCCTAGAGGGTATTATATTAAATGAAGTAAGGCAGAGAAAGACAAATACCATGTGATTTTACTTACATGTGAAATCTAAAAAACAAAACACATGAATAAACAAACAAAAAGCAGAAACAGACCCCTAAATTCAGAGAACAAACTGATGGTTGACAGAAGGGAGGGGTGTGGGAGAATGGTCAAAAAGGGTGAAAGGCAGTGGGAGATACAGGCTTTCAGTTATGGAATGAATAAGTCATGGGAATAAAAGGCACAGCATAGGAAATATAGTCAATGGTATTGTAATAGTGATGCATGGTGACAGATGGTAGCTACATTTGTGGTGAGCATACTATGGCATGTAGATACTGAATCACTCGGTTGTACACCTGAAATTAATGTAACATTACATGTCAACTGAACTTCAATAAAAAAAGTGTTCTTTACAACAACAACAATAACAAGGGGGAGGGGGCAAGACATTCCATGGTGAAGATAATGTCTATGAAAAAACCAAGTTATTTTTTGAAAGTATAAAATCTTCTGTGTATTGAAATGTAGATTTTATAGTAAAGTATGATAGGAAATGATGTAAAAAATTTTGTTATAACTACTGTTAATATTGAATGCCTAGTAAACACCAGGTATTGAACAATTATGTTAACCTTTGCAACCAAGTTGTGACTAAATTCATCATCATAGTCAAAGTGAATGTTAGAAGAGGACTGAGAATAGAATCCTAGGGAATGCTGACATTTAAAGAGAAATAGAAGCCTAAAATATGAATGGTTAAGTGTAGAAGAGACTCAACAGAAATCAGTGTCTCAAAGCAGAGGAGAAATGTTACAAGAAGATGGGCGTGGGCAACAGTGCCAAATTTACATTGTCTGAGGCCTGAGAGGAAAGAGTAGGAGCTAATGTGTAGGCATCGCTGTTAACATTTTGGGAGAGCATTTTCAGTAGACTATTGGAAATGGAAATTATATTAGAGGAGGCTTCAGTGAATGTATGAGGAAGTAGAAACAGCAGAGAACCTGCTGTTCTTAAGGATTAATGGCCTTCCAATAGTCACAAATAGGAGACTGACTCACAGTATCAACAAGAGCTGAGAATCTTCTATAGATGAAGAAGGAGGCACAACAAAGACAGCAGGCTTGATCTATGGGAGATAAAACATCCCTGATATAAGCAATGGGAGGGAATGGCTCCACAGCCAGGTGGAAGAGAAGAGTTGCACTTAGCAGGGGCAGACGCCACAGCAAGGCAGAGCTGGATGGAGGGCTTAAATGTTGATCTGACTCTACACTGAGTTTTTTGCTTACTGTTTTGTATTATATCTCCCTATTTCTACAGGAGCAGATAAGTAAAACCTGGTAAGAGGACCACTGTGACAATCACAGTGTGGCCAGGGCACTGTAGGATGCTGAGATTGTTCCCAATATTTGGTCAGAATCAGTGTTTCAGGACTTCTTCATAAAGTAGCTCTGACTTTTCTGTATATTGGAAGTTTTCAGAGTAATGGAGAAATGGAACCTGTATATCAGGTCAGATATATTTATATCTAGCTTCAGAAAGGACCAGACAGGCGTAGTGTGAAACACAGGCTATGCAGGGACTTAGCTTCCAAACTCTCAGAGAAAACATTTCTCAGTGGATTTTTTAATTTTATTAGCAATTGCATCCAATGAGATGTTTAGCCATTTAACTATCCCGTAATATTCCTGGGGTGTGCAGTTGCTCAGGAGCACAGAACCCTGTCCAAGTACGTTCACACTGCAGGCAGTGTTAGCTGCACACAATTTATGTTGGACTCCATTTTAGCTTGCTGCACTTAATATATTTTTGTTTTTTTAGAGGATGATTTTTTCCTTACTTAATTGAAATCTACTTTTTAGGCAAGGAAAAAAGACCCACTAATTTTCAGAACAAATGCTCCGTTAGGTCTGGCTTCATGAATTGGAAACCAAATATAACCACATGGTATTATCTGAATGCCTTGCTAAGCAGGAGACTGTCCTCTCACACTTACCTGTTGATGTCTAGGGCTGCAAAAATTAGATATTTGTAATTTTTTTCTTTGTAGCTTTTATTTTCTTATTTACCTTATGAGACTGTAAACATTTCTGAGGTGGTGGTGGTGAGGGAGTCTTAATCAGTTAACTCTATGGAGGGATTCCTTTACATATGACATTTCTCAAAATATTTCTGTTATGTAGTCAGACCCTAAAAAACTCCAAGGTGATAGGAAAGATAACCCCCTCATTTTATAGATGAGGAAACTGAGGTTCAGAGATTAAGTGACAAGCCATTCTTAGGAAGACGTTAAGCTAGGAGAAAGCAGGTCATTGCAGTACTTAGAACCATCTTATAGAACCCCTTACTTAAGGAAGAAATAAAATTGCCTAAGAATCAGGGCATCATGGTCCTAGGAATAAAGACTTTTAGCCAGGTTTGAAGCCATGTGCCAAATGTGTCACTGTGTCTCATTAAGAGTTACCATTTCTCAGGGTGCTTGGCTGGCTCAGTCAGTTAAGCATCCGACTCTTAATTTCAGCTCAGGTCACAGTCTCAGGGTTGTGGGATGGAGCCCCGTGTCAGAAGCGTAGAATCTGCTTGAGATTCTCTCTCTCCCCCTCTTTCTGCCCCTCATCCTGCTTGCACACCCACACACACACACACACTCACACTCTCTCTCTAAATAAATAAATAAAATCTTTTTTTAAAAGTTACCATTTCTTGCACACCTACTGTGTACTATGTGCCAGTCACTTATCATCATACCCATTACTGCAAGGTTGATAGTATTATCCACATTTTAATAAATACAAAGCTGTCACTTAAAATGATTAATTGGCTGGTGGTGGGCCAGATAATAATATGGATAGAGTCAGGATTTGAACCCTAGTCTGCCTGGTTTACTCTGTGCTATCTCATTGAAGTTCACAGCTTACATGCCAAGTAACTATTTCAGTGTCAGTTTCCTTATCTTTAAAAATGGATAGATTGTACATCCTTGCAAGGTGTTTTGACAATCACAGGACACAAGGGAAATATCTAATACAATACCTTTGGCTGCCTCAACAGCAGTGATGGGTGCTATTTGTCACTCTGAGTTAGTTGGTTACTGTTGGAGCTGGAGCTGTGCTCTACATTTTCTGATTTCCAGCTCCCTCTCACAAGCCATGTGATGCTGAGGGAAGGGTCTTGTGGGACAGACAAAGAAACACAATGAGGAAGAGCAAACAAGACAGAGAGTGGGGACAGTCAGCAGTGACAGTCTGAAATACAATGATGGGCAAGTAGCTAATCAAGAAAGGGATCCTCAGGGAGGATTCAGTCATGTGTGCAGAGGAATGGCTGTGAAGCACAAATAGTCCCAGTGGGAAGAGAGGCATCGATGGATGTGAAAGCAGGCAGAGACATCTTTTGGCTTAATTTACCATTTATTTGACTTGAGGTAAACTAGGAGAAAAGATCCATTTAAAATGGATTTCAAATTATGAAATTAAAGAAGCTGCAAATTGCAAGTATAGAAATTACAGATGATCTGACCACATCCAACTGCAGAAAGGATCAAATAAACACAACTAAGATGTAATAGGAGTTAAAGATGGATACAGAGGTTGTAAGAAAGGACCATTCTATTTTGAATGAGTTCGTTCATCTATTTACTTGTTCATTAAGTACTGCTCAACTCTGGCCATGAAGGAGGTACTGTGATAGCAGTTAGCGATACAAAGGTGAAAAAAGAGTGGCCCTTTCCTCAAGGAGTTCATATTCTGGTAGGGAAATATATATAAACAAGTAACTGTTAAATGACATGATAAGCCCCATTACAGAGCCTTGTATAGGGTATTATTAGAGAACAGAATAGGAATACTTAATGTAGCCTTGAAGAGCAGGTTAGGAACTACTTAACTTATGAGTTAAAGGTGATCATTTTTGTGGAGGATCAATAGCAGTTTTTCTGAAGGAAAAGTAGAGATTGTTCCAGAAAGAAGAAATAAGTACAAAGACACAAACATCTTGTGCTCAAGGATATGCAAAGTGTTATGGCTGGAGTGTTGGGTGGAAGATAACACAGAGAGCAATGCGTTAAGAAGTTTGGAATTATACTTGTGGGTAATGGGGGGGCTTGGGAGTTTTTGAAGCACTGAGAAACATCTTTTGGGGGGGCAGTGTGACAGAAGGAGAAGGATTCAGAGATCACTGCCTTCAGCCAGGTGAGTGATGAAAGCCTGAAATAATGCAGCAGGATGGAGAATGGGGTCAGAATATGCCATCTTCAGATTTTTTTAAGTTTTCATATAACTTGTAATTTGAAAGTAGCTGGCAACAACCCAAGCCCTCACCTCTCCCCAGTCAAGTTTCTGACTCCAAGCATAGAAGGAAAGGTTAAGCATGGAACTGGGAGGAGAAATCTTCTGACATGGGTGGATATTTCTGTTGGGGGAAATGTAGACTAAACTCAGGCCAGGCCCAATGGGTTGGATGGAAGTTGGACGACAACTGCGGTACTGTGGCCCTACTTGGCAGAGCAGACTTACAGCTCTGAGGCAGCACTCCTGAAAACTATTGAGGGAATTAGCTCAGCTCAAAGATCTGGAGCCTGTGAATGAAAGATCTACATTAAAGGCACAACTCCAAGAGCTGCTTGGTTTAGAGGGAGTTAGGTAGAGGGAAGTGTCAGAACTGGGAACAGCTAATGATTTATATAAAAATTATAAAGTATGTTTAACATACAAATGTTACAAATTATTGTTTTGTTTCATAACATTTAGAAATTTTTATATTTGCAACAAAGTGTACTACTTAGTTGATTGTTCAAAAATTATTCAAAATTCATCATATCAAATAAATTATTCAAGATTCACAATATCAAATAAATCATTTTAAAAGATAAAACACTGATGTTATTTTAGGTATCTTTGTGTTAAATAAAGGAACAACCTTAGTGGTTATTTTGCTCTGGTGTTACAGTGGCTAAATGAAATGGCTTTCCTATTTGATCGTGGAATCCTTATACTTTATCATGGAGAATCAGAGATATTCCAGAAAAGTAGGGTGGACTCAACTTCCAAAAGAGTGGACAAAAGAAATTTAAAAACTGCAGGTGGAGGATCCCTAGCTACATTTTAGAATGGGTTAGTAAGCTGGAAAAATTGCCAGTTGAGGAAAGGAAGCAGTAATCACTAGGAGCCTGGGAATGTACCAAGAAAATCCAAACAAAAATAACTTCATTTCCTCTATGGATGATGCTGTGAGAATCTATAGACCAAGAGAATGCTTTAAATATAGTTATTTTCATCTTAGCAAGATGATATTTGAAAAATGTTTGTACGACTAAAGGGAATGATTGTATCATTAGGTCATATTTGTACATGTTTGACCATCTATCACTTTGGAGCAAAAGTCTATAAACTTTTGTGAGAAAATGCCAGAAAGCAAATATTTTAGGCGTTGTGGCTAATGGTCGCTGTTAAAACTACTCAACTCTGCCATTGTAGCATGAGAGCAACCATAGATATACATAAATGGATGAGTGACAGGAGTTCCAATAAAACTTTCTTTACAAAAACAGAAGGCAGGTTGAATTCTACCCACAGGCTTCAGTTTGTTGATCCCTGGATTAATGATGTTAAATAATGAGTCAAGATCAATCTGGGATAAAGTTTATAGTGGCATGCTGTACAATCACACCTGAGACTACACTTTGTTAAAAAATGTTATCAATATTGTCAATGAGGTAGAAGGCAAATTAAATCATATCCATGAGTAATAAAAACTGATGCTAAATAGCTAACATTAGAAGATAAGTTTGAAAATGGCTATTTGATGGATGAGTAATGAGCAAAAATACGAAAGATGAAATTGAGTAGGGCTAAATTTCAAGTTATGTACTGAAGTTAAAAAGGAATTCTAAAAGTGCAGAGGGAGACTTTGCTTGGTAGTTATTCATGTGAAAAAAAAATCTCTGTGCAACAGACGAAAAAAAGTTTTTTTTAATTATTTATTTAGCGGGGAGGGAGAGGGAGAGAGAAACTCAATCAGACTCTGCAGAGCACCGAGCCCGACATGGGACTAGATCCCATGAGTGTGAGATCACAACTTGAGCTGAAACCAGGAGTCAGATGCTTAACCAACTGCACCACCCAGGTGCCCCCAGACCAAAATGGTGCAGTTAGCCAGTGATGTAAGGTGGTTACCAAGAAGGCTGAGCATACCTTAGGCTGAGTTAACTGAATGTCCATGGTAACATAAGTTGTGATCCCACTGGGTTTGGTGTGGACCAGAGTCCACTGGAGGGCTGTGTTCGGTTTTAGGTATCATGTCTTATTAAATATTTTGCCATGTAAACAAGGATAGACACCCATTGGTTTAGAGAAAGATAAAATATCTAAGGCATTTATTCCTTGAACTGTTGTAAATATTTTATGAAAGTGTATTTCATTAAAAAACAGTCATTTTATGAGTTGCAAATAATTTCTGCCTTTTGGAGGAGTACAGGAATGAGGGCATATCTTTCCTCTGTTCTGGGAGAAAACACTTTGATAACCATCTTCAGTCACATACGACCTGATTTTGATTTAGAAATCTCTGAATTAGCAGATTGACTCAAATGGAGGCATTTTAGATAGATTTTAAGAACATAGTTTAAGAACGTGTTCTTGGCTATATTAGAAGAAGTCTGCTATTGAAGAATTAGATGATTTTCTCACAACCCAAGCCCAAACCTGGAGTTTAACTCTCCAATGCTTGAAAACTTTTCTTTCCCTTGGGAGATCTCTGTGTATATGCATGTGTGTGTTCTGATCTAAGTAAGACTTTGTTTATTGAAGATTGGGAGATGAGCCTAGAGTCGGAAGGCTATGTTAGTTTGGAAGACAGATTTTGATTTGAACTTGAGCTGGGCTTAGTTAAACACTACCAAGCCTGCCTCCGTGTGTGCTCCCCATGGTATATTATCTGACGGTGTATAACCTTGGACTATTGTGATATTCTTGTCCTGGTTATGTAGGCTTGTATAGCATCCATAAAGGGAGAGATGGAGTTCTCTTGCAACGCAATGGATGGTTCCTCTATAAATCATTTCTATTCTCTATTCTTGTGGGGCTGTTGGAAGTTGGGCTAGAACTCTTCTAATTCACCTAACTGAATTACAACTCACCTAATTCATTGGTGGGGATTGACCTGAGCCTGTGAATGCTTCACAGGAAGTAGCCAGGGACTCAGATTGGGGCTGGCCTTGGGAGCACTAAGACCATCCACTTCTATTGGCAGTTGTTATTTCTCTGTGTTGCTGTTATCCCCAGGCCTACCATAATATCTTGCTAAAATCATAACTTGCGCTCGGCAGGACTTTGGGAATTAAAAAAGGTAACTATGGAAAATGGCAGAAATCTGGGAAAGTTAGTTATGGGTTAACAAGAAGTAAATTGGAAGAAGGTAAGAAGCAATCTGAAGTAAGACAGGTGTCAGAAGTGACATACATTAATGAGGATAGATTTGTGGAATGTGAGGTGCTTCTCTGAAATTCCCAGAAATATGCTAAATACAGGATTCTCATTAAAAAAAAAAAACAGCCTGGACTTCATGTGGCCTTAAAGCACTGGATCTTAACCTTTTGTTATTTGGTACTGAAAGGAAAAGTAGACATTTGAGTGTGGCAGAATAAATTTGATATTTCCCTTTCTCCACTTGGAAACTACTCAAAGAATACAAGGAGAATGAGAAACAAATCTGTTTTTGATAAAACCATAAAACATCTGGAACACTGACCCTCATTATAGGAGGAAGGGCTACCAAAAATAATGAAGAGAGTAGAGAGAGACCACTAGTGGTGAGAATTAGGGGCCAGTAAATTACACTTTTCCCAGGTGAGAGGCATTCATCTGTTTGCAAAATTAGGTAGAAGACACAGAACCTGTGGAGGGCATGAAGTGGTTCCTCTCCAGAAGAGGCACGGCCGAGTAGGGAATCACACAAAGAAATCATGCTGGCTAAGGTGGTCTGATCATGGGCCAGAGATCCTTGTGGAGGAAGAAGAGTCTTTCCATGGTGAATATTTTAGTGCTGTCTGCCTATCTCAATAGGACAGGGGAAGTACATGCTAAGGAACATAATCTTATTGCCAGTGAGAATATAAAATAGCACAACCAATTTGGAAGAAGTTTGTCAATTTTTAATTTTTTTTAAATTTTATTTATTTTTTTAAAGATTTTTTATTTTATTATTTATTCGACAGAGATAGAGACAGCCAGTGAGAGAGGGAACACAAGCAGGGGAAGTGGGAGAGGAAGAAGCAGGCTTACAGCGGAGGAGCCTGACGTGGGGCTCGATCCCAGAACGCCGGGATCACGCCCTGAGCCGAAGGCAGACGCTTAACCGCTCTGCCACCCAGGCGCCCCTGTCAATTTTTTAAGTAGTTAAACATATACCAACATATGATCCTGTCATTCCACTTCCACACATCTACCCAAGACAACTGAAAGCCCATGGGCAAATAAAGTCTTGGACAGCTTGTTTTGTGCCAGCCCCAAGTGGGGAAAAACCCAAATGTCTATCAACATGTGAGTCGATGAACGAATTATGGTATATTCTTAAAATGGAATACTACTCAGCAACAAAAAAATGATACATCTACCAACATGGATAAATCTCATTTTGACATAGAGTATGGGATGCGCAGGGGTAGGAAGAAAGGATTACAAGGCAACAAGAGGAAACGTTTGTGGGATGATTAATATATTCATTTTCTTGATTTTTAGGATAGTTTCACAAGTGTATACATATGTGAAAACTTATCAAATTGCATGTGTCAAACATGCATACTTTACTATATATAAATCATATCTCAAGACTATTAAAAATAATATACAAAAAGTGTTGTGATGCTTGAAAACTGTAAAATGTGGTGACTGGTTATAATTCAAATGAAAGCAAGTAATTTAATTTCCTGCAATGTTTTAGTATAACTAACATTCATTAGAATCCCTGTAATAATGAAATTTAAATTGAATTTAAATGCTATCTTTCACAAATAATCTCATTTTTCGGTAGGATTCCTGGTATGAGACCTACTGCAGTTTCAGTTTCATTGCTTATCTGGGTTAGGAGAATAAATAGTCCTAAGAGGAAAGGGTTTTTGTTTTGTTTTGGTTTGGTTTTTATTTTGGTTTTTAATTCCCATGCCCAGTCCTGAGCCCTTCCGTGTCTAGAACAATAGGGCCATGATGATAGTGGATGTTTAATAAATATCTTGACAATGTATAACTGAAAGGCCTGAATAATGTTCTCTCAATTGCTTATTAAAACATTTGCTGATGGAGAAAACCCTTGCATGGATATAGAGTACTTTAAAAATATCAGGTAGAAGACATTCAGAGAAGAAGAATATCTAAGTATTTTTAGACTTCTAAATGATTATTTCTTCCAAATAAATTCAGCTCTCCAGGTGTGAGGACAAAATTTTGTTCTCTTCAGTGTTTGATTAAAATAATGTAGGCTTTCATCAATTTAACACTAACAAAATGAGTGGTAGACAATACAGGTTTTATTGCTAGCAAGATATTATGATTTTTTTTAAAAGATTTTATTTATTTGTCAGAGAGAGAGAGGGCAAGCAGGGAGAGTGGCAGTCAGAGGGAGAAGAAGGCTTCTTGCTGAGCAAGGAACCCAAAGCGAGACTCGATCCCAGGACCTTGGGATAACCTGAGCTGAAGGCAGATTTTTAGCCAACTGAGCCCCCCAGGCATCCCAAAATATGATGATTCTTTATCTTTATTTTCTGCCACTGTAATTTGATAATAATAACACTTTCCGTATAGGGTCTTTACAAGAAATAAACGAAATAATGCATGTGAAGTACCATGGTGGATGCTGGGGTGGCCCCACGGATTCCACTTCTGGACAGGCACTCATTCCCCCACCTGCCTGGAGGGTCAGCTGCTGAGAGCTTACAGCTGAGGGCTCTGATACAATGAAAAAAGAATGATGCTGATGGACCTTTTTGTCTCATTCCTTGTTGTGGGGGAAATCTTCTATTTTACCATTAAATATATTGTCTGTAGGATTTTGTAAGTAGCCTTTATTATATTAATGAAGATTATTTCTGTGCCCAGTTTGTGAAGAATTTTTTTTTTTATCATGTTGGGGCGCCTGGGTGGCTCAGTTGGTTAAGCATCTGCCTTCAGCTCAGGTCATGATCCTGGAGTCCCAGGAATGAGCCTATCATCATGCTCCCTGCTCAGCCGGGAATCTGCTTCTCCCTTTGCCCCTCACCCCGCTCATGCTGTCTCCTACTCTCGCTCTCTCTCTCAAATAAATAAATAAATAAAATCTTTAAAAAATTTTTTTATCATGAAATGGAGTGGATTTTTAATAAAGCCTTTTATTTTTTTTTGCACCTATTAAGATGACCAAATAACTTTTCTTCTTTTTTCTGTTAATGTAGTGAATTTTGTTACATGTTACATGTTAATGTAGCTGATTGAATTGGCGTTATTGGTGATTATTGGTGTTAACTGATTGTTATTGGTGAATAGGATTGGTGTTATTTCTTTTTGAAATGTTTGAATGAAGTTAATGGTAAAACCATTGATAAAGCCATCCTGATATTTGCCTTGGGGCAAAAAAAAATAATTATAGATTTAATTTCTTTAACAAATTGACAATTATTCAGATTTTCTATTTTTCTTGTCTTAGTTTTCAGTTTTATCTTCTAAGATTTTGATCATATTAACTAAATTTTCAAGTTTATTGTCTTAAAGTTGTTTATCCTCCATGTCTTTTAAATATCTTAAGGGTAAAAGTCCATTTTTTAACTGTGCATAGTGACAATTTGTGTTTTCTTTTTCTGTCCTCTCTTCTTGTTTTTCTCCCTCCTACCTCCTCCCTTCTCCATCAGGTGTGGTATGGTTTATTTATTTTTTAAGATTTTATTTATTTATTTGTTTGTTCGTTTATTTATTTAAGAGAGAGAGCTAGCCGAGAGAGGAGCAGAGGGAGAGGGACAAGCCAACTTCATGCTGAGCATGGATCCTGACTCTTTATCCCACAACCCTGAGATCATGACCTGAGCCAAAATCAAGAATCAGCTGCTTAACTGACTGAGACACCTAGGTGCCCCAAAGTTTATTAATTTTATTAGTTTCTTTAAAGAGGCAAAATTTTAAATATTCTCCCTATTGTACATTTGATCTTTATTTCATGATGTTCTACTCTTTATTATTTCTCCTTGCTTCCTTCAGATTTAATATACTGTTTTTTTTCTAGTGTCTAGAGATGGATACTTAGATCATCAATTTTAAGCCTTTCTTTCTTTTTAATATGTTCATTTAACACTCTACACTTCCCTCTAAATATGGGTTTAGCTGTATTTCACAATTTTTGTTGTATCATAGCTTCACTTTCATTGAGTTCAAAGCATTTGATAATTTTTATTGTGATTTTTCTTTTACTCATAGGTTAGTTAGAAGTCCATTGCTTATTTTCTATCTATCTCTAGACTCTCTAATTATCTTTAAAACAATGTTGAGTTCTAGTGTAATTCCTCTGTGGTTAGAAAACATGTTCTGTATAAATATAACCTTTAAACTGTGTTTAGAATTGCTTTGTGACGGTGGATGGTCAGTTTGGCTAAATATTCTGTCTGTATTTGAAAAGAGGATAAATTCCTCAGTTGTTAGATGTAATGTTCTATATATACCAATTCAATCAAATGTGTTAATCATGTCATTAATATCTTATTTATTGCTATTCATTTTTGTCTTCCTTTTTGCAGTTATTGAGAGATGTGTGTTGAATTTCTCGTACTATAATTGTAAATGTGTCTATTTTCCTTTAAATGCATCAGTTTTTGTTTTATATATTTTCAGAATGTGCTGCTACTTACACACTGAAAAACATTTTTTTCCCTGTCAATTCAGCATTTTTATTCATATGTAATGGACCACTGGTTCTCCTATTGTCATAAAGTCTATTTTGTCTAACATTAACCTAGCAATATCAACTTTCCTTTGGTTAGTGTTTGTATGGTATACATTTTCCATTATTTTATTTCCATTTTTTCTTTATCTTTATGTTTAAAGTATATATCTAATAAGCATCATATATTTGGATTTTGTTATTTTACCAGTCTGGTAATCTTTAGTTTTTTAGTTGTAGTATTTAGTTCTTTGTGATCAATATAATTACTGGGTTTCAAACCACATATATGTTATTTGTTTTTCCTATTAGACCCATATGTTCATTGCTTCTTTTATCTTCTTTCTTGTCTTTTACTATTATTTCATTTCCCCCCATTATATTGGTGTGTTAGATATACATTCATTTACTATCCAATTAATTGTCACCCTAGAGACTGAAACTTGTATATTTGACTCATTATGTGTATAACAGATTAGTACTTTTGTTCCTGACAATTGTTGTGCTATTGTTGTCATTTATTTTAATCTACATATATTTTTTTAAGAGTTGGGTTTTTTAAAAGATTTTATTTGTTTATTTGTCAGAGAGAGAGAGGGAGCACAAACAGGGGGAGCAGCAAGCAGAGGGAGAAGCAGGCTCCCCACTGAGCAAGGAGCCTGATGCAGGACTCAATCCCAGCACCCTGGGATCATGACCTGAGCTGAAGGCAGATGCTTAGCTGACTGAGCCACCCATGCATCCCTACATATATTTTTTTTTAATTATGGAATTTTTATTTAAACTCTGGAATTATTATTACTGTTTTAAACAGTAATGTTTATTAAAATTCATCAACATTTGAACGTTTCCCAGACATTGTTGTTGTTTTCATCACCATGTTTCTAACTGTTAACGTTTTCTTTTGCCTGAAGAACTTCCTTTAGGATTTATTTTAGAGTTTACCTGCTGGCAATGACTTCTCTCTGTTTTTGTCTAAAAATAGCTCTACTTAAAAAAAAAATCTTAAAAAATAAATAAATAAACCATACCACACCTGATGGAGAAGGGAGGAGGTAGGAGGGAGAAAAACAAGAAGAGAGGACAGAAAAAGAAAACACAAATTGTCACTATGCACAGTTAAAAAATGGACTTTTACCCTTAAGATATTTAAAAGACATGGAGGATAAACAACTTTAAGACAATAAACTTGAAAATTTAGTTAACATGATCAAAATCTTAGAAGATAAAACTGAAAACTAAGACAAGAAAAATAGAAAATCTGAATAATTGTCAATTTGTTAAAGAAATTAAATCTATAATTAATTTTTTTTTTGCCCCAAGGCAAATATCAGGATGGCTTTATCAATGGTTTTACCATTAACTGCTAACGTTTTCTTTTGCCTGAAGAACTTCCTTTAGGATTTTAGAGTTTACCTGCTGGCAATGACTCCTCTCTGTTTTTGTCTAAAAATAACACTACTTAGTCTTCATTATTTTCACTGGACATGAAATTATAGGTCTGTAGTTATTTTCTTTCAGTCCCTTAAGTATTTCTTTCCATTGTTTCCTGGTTTTTCTCATTTCTTTTGAAAAGTTAGCTTGAGACCTTATTGCTGATCTATCCTTCTTCAGGTCATTATCTCATTGAATACTTTTTTGAATCACATTTTGTCACATTTTTGTCCCATTTTTTTGGTTACATTTTTGTCATATTTTTTCCCCTCCTTCTTATGTTATTTTTCTCTTGTCTCATATGTTCCTTATATACTTCTTTTTCATTTGAGATCTGTCTGTGCTTTAGTTTGGTTATTTTATACAAAACTTTCTCTTTTTTTTTTAGATTTTGTTTGCTTGAGAGAAAGCGAGAGAGAGAGAGAGAGCGAGAGAGAGCACAATCAGAGGGCAGGGAGAGGGAGAAGCAGACTCCTTGTTGAGCAGGGAGCCCAATGTGGGGCTCGAACCCAGGACCCAGGGATCATGACCCGAGCTGAAGGCAGATGCTTAACTGACTGAGCCACATAGGCACCCCTATACTAAACTTTCTTCTAGTTCACTAATACTCCCTGATATTTATTAAACTCATCTCTTAATTTCTTCATTTCTAAATTATTTCAAAACCTACCATCTACTTTATAGATTCAGTTCTCTCTGAAGTTTTCTATATTTTAAACTATTTTCTTGACCATACATGTTGGTTATTTTAATATCCCCTTATGATCATTCTAATACCTGCATTACTATGGGTTTGTTACTTTTTCTTTCCTTTTTCTTTTTGTCATTTGATCCTACTTCCAATTATGCTTGGAATTTTTGGATGGCATGCTTGACATTATGTATAAAAATGGAAAAAAGTTTTTAATAATATCATCTTCCTTCTAAGAAAATTGATTTTTTTTCCAGAAGGCAGTTTAAGTTTCATCATCTAGATCCAATCAATGATGAGGTAAACTGAGGCTGATTTTCAGACAGGTCTCTTTCTGGTTTGTTTTTACTACTAGTCTGTTATCCTTCTGAAGTCTAACCTGAACATCTGGAGATTTTACATAACCCCTGATCTTTGGAAGACACTGAACTCATATTTTGACTTCTAAGCTCTGTGAAAATGTGAGGTTCTGCTTAGTTTTTAAAGTTCTTAGCAACTCAGGGTGACTTTTTTTTTTTTTAACCTCTTGCTCCATTCAGCCAATATCTAAACGGTGGTTTACTTCTCTATGATTCTCTTTTCTCCTGGATTTTGTCTCTTCACAACCTGGTTGCCTTGAGAATTCTGAATTCAAATTTTTACCTCCAAGCTCAGCATGGTTGCGGCTGCAGCTTTTTCTGTGGCTTCTATGAATCATGCTGGGAATTGGAAAATGTATCAAAGAAAAAATGGTAGTGAATGTGTAGTTTACCTCAATGTACTTCTCTTTTCACCCAGAGTTTAATCCCTCAAGTCCAGGCTTTCTTGGTTGCTCTCAGAAGCTTTTGAATAGGTGTTTAGTTTTTTGCATTTTATTCATCTTTTATGATTGTCCAAGTCAGAAATTCTGGTTTCACATATGCTACTACATTGTTGATACAAGTGGAAGATCTCTATTTTTTCTTACACATTAGAGGGCATGAGAATCATTTGGAATGCTCGAAAACTATATTTCTGGGCCCCATATCTGAAGATTCTAATTTACATGTGCATTTTTAATAAAGTACCAGATCATTTTGACATAGTTGGTCCTACAGTCCAAACTTTACATTTTTTAGATTCTACAGGTCAAAAACAGGGCGCCTGGGTAGCACAGTCATTAAGCATCTGCCTTTGGCTCAGGGCGTGATCCCCGTGTTCTGGGATCAAGCCCCGCATCAGTCTCTGCTGGGAACCTGCTTCTTCCTCTCCCACTCCCCCCTGCTTGTGTTCACTCTTTCGCTGGCTGGCTCTCTATCAAATAAATAAATAAAATCTTAAAAAAAAAACCCTAACATCTTCTTTTTTTTTCTTGTGATAAAATAATTTTATTTTTTATTGATAACAATATTAAACAGTGAGAAGGCAGCTAGTATCATCACAAACTTTTGGTTTCCTTTTTAAGGGGTAAGGTATATAAATGCCAAAGAATAGAAACTTAAAGGAAAATGGGGGAAGATTCTATTTGCTGGGGGTGCAAAACTCCTTAGGTTTGAAATTAATAAAGAACCTATTAGTCATTAACTTTTCAGTAAGATAACTTGGTAGTTCCATAGAAGATCTATACTCAGGTTATTGGAATTCATTCTACATCAGTCTGTCCTAAATGTAATTATCATTGAATTGATTCACGTTCTATCAAGGCACATTCTCAGATGAATTCTTTTGATGTATAGATCTTGCAACTTCTTTCCTTATTATGATCTGTAAGATGAGATTTTCTAAGGCTGGAATGATTCCCAATTGTGTGTGTGTGTGTGTGTGTGTGTGTGTGCCAGTGCACCCATATGTATGTGTATGTGTGTTTGGTTTGATTTTGTTTTAGAATTATTGCAGTTATATCTCTGCTGGGCTGTTTCTATCAATATGTAATCTCTGTAAGTCTCTACTCTTCTGTTAAATGGAAAGGAAAATGCCTAGTTTACAACTCTATTTAATCCTTTGGGGATCAATTGAGACTATTCTTATGAAATTGTTTTATAAATAATAAAGCATTAAATTTTTTTATTGTTTTTTTAAAGAGATAGAGATACTGTGAGCAACAACATAGAAGAATGAAAGCTCAAGATTTGCCAGCAGTCTGGTTGTTCAATATACCTGGAGTGAGGTGACTATAAAAAAAAATAGTGAAACAGTGGGCAATGGGGTTAGGGCCAAATCATGGAGGTCTTGATTACCAGGCCAACTTTAGACTTTTATTCATTAATCAGTGCAAATTCTTGCCTGATGAATAGAGGGTTGAATGATAAGAAAAAAATTATAAGGCATTAAGTGTAAAATGTCCTTGAATGGAGCAATGAGGAATTAAGTGGTTATTGAAATATTCTAGGTGAGAGGTAATGAGGCTCTGAAAGGGAGAAGTGAAAATGAAAATGAAGGGACATTTGAGAGAGAGGAGTTGAGGACAGAATCAGTTCATCTTAGATATGAAGAACGGATAAATAGGAATATTTGTACTATATTTGTTTTTAACTTTTGATAACTGGGAGAATTAAGAGAAGTAGGGAACACAGGTATGGCCCCAAGTCTCAAGCTTACATCTGGTTTAATAATTGCCATTTTTTTACTATATAGTTCCAAAAGAGATTTTTGTGTTATAGGCAGTTATTTTTCTCAAATTGCCCCTACATGTGTGCATTCATTGTTTAAAATTATAAGTATTAGATATTCAATAGTATTTCATGTCTTATATATATGAGCCAACATTTTAACTTCCATGTGTTCATTTTTACATAAAACACATTTACTGAATTTTTCTGACACTACATTATATTATGTGTGTAAAGGCTAAATCTGGAATAGTTTAGCAGATAAAAATCCATTCTTCTAGTTATGCACAAGGGATTAACACAGGCAACTCCCATTAATGTTAATCATCCAACTTCTTGGCCATGAAAGTTTCACCACATTCAGAGGAAGAGGTCACACATGAAGAGGAAGAAGAGAGACAAGTAAATCATTTCCATATCGTATATTGAATGAGCCATTAAAAAATGTGTAAAAGACATTTATAAAATGAAAGGATTTTTTTCCCTAAAAATTAAGGAGCATCTCTTCCTTCTTAAATCTCTCAGATTAGTTTTGGCTGAAATGACCTTCCATCTGTGTTCTGAGTTGGCAAGACTTGGCTATTGGTTATATCTTTTGTGGATGTTCAATACCTTCCCTGTCATCTAGCATTTCATTAAAATGTTTTCTATGCTTCAGAAATAATAATAGCTACTAATTACTGAATGTTCAGTCTATGTTTGTTGCTTAGATTAGAGGTTCTCAAAGCATGATCCCTAGACTCTCAGCATCAGTCACTTGAGAACTCGTTAGAAATGCAGCTTCTTGGCCTCCACTCCTGAACTACAAAATGAGAATGTCAAGGGGTGGAGCCTATCACCTCATCTTTTAACAGTCTCTGCATATGATTCTAATGGACTTTGACTTTTGGGAACCACTGTTTTAGACATATCTCCAACCACAATATGCCTACCTGTTAGGAATTGCCCTCTTTTTTGATGTCAAAACTGTGTCATAGACAGATAAAGTAACTTTCTCAAAGTTGTACAGGTCTAAGATCTCAAAGAAGGTCTGTAATATACTTTACATCTCACCATACTTACTCTAGTGTATGTTGACTAAAGACTAAATGTACCTATGTCACAGAAAAACAAGTCTCAATTCGTGACTTCTGTTATGTTACAAGACCATGGGCAAAATATTTGGCCCTTTTGTGCCTGTTTATTCATATATAGAGTAGGCTTGGGGATCATTTACAGCTCAGTGTGTGTGTGTGTGTGATCAACCAACCAATATGCCAGCACCCACAGCTATGAGACAAGGAACTAAGCTGCGTGAGGTGACTAGAAAGATAAATGACTAGAAAATGTATTTCCAAAAGACAGTTATGCAAATAGTAAGAAAAGAAAAGAAAACATGTTGATAAATTGATTTATCTTCTATTTGCAATTTCTAACATGTTAATCTCTACTGAATAGTATTAAGAGCTTTCCATGGTCTTAGACTAAATTGGAACATGCACTGCCTTAGCAGTGAATGCACCATGGACAGTGTGAGTTTTTAGCCCCTCATTCCCACCTTGCTCCTCTTTCCCTTCAAGGAATTATATTACTTCTCTTCATGTAAGATTGCAATAGCATGGTTACTCTCTGGTAAACCCTGTACATGTCACTAATCCCACTCCTCCAAGGAAATTGGCTTTTCTCAGATTAGTCTTTATTCATTTCATTAATATTTATTGAAATCTGTTATGTTCCCAGTTTTGTGCACTGGATGGAATGTAAGTGGTAACCAGAGATATTGCACATTCTCTACCTTATGGCCTTTGCCTGATAGTGAGTGTAAGTCATATACACCACAAATGATTAAACAAAGCAACACTAGAAGAAATCTCATAGAGGAGGGTCATGCTCTTAGAGTGCTATGCATTCAGGGACCAGAATGAGATGTTTGGGTTAGAGTGATCTTGGAAAAATTCATACTGAAAGTCAAAAGCCTAGGGAGTATCCAGAGAAAAAGAGAAGACAAAAAAAAAAAGGGGGGGGGAGTACACGTTATGCTTGGGCAGTGCCCTTTCTTCTCACCACTCCATCTCCCTCCCTAGATCCTCTCTGCTCCTACTCTCAGGGAAACACTGAACTGTCAGTGTGCATCTGTGTGGCCCAGTAATTGAGAGCTCGTACTAACTTGCACGATGGTTATATTTTCTATTCTGTTTTCAGTCCACTTAGTCTGGAATCTGTATTCAGAGGTAAAGGAAAGAGTCACACATTTTTCTGAAAGCCCTGCTGACTTGTGTAAAATATTAATCTGACTTCATAGGAAAGGAATGAAGTGGGTGAGGGAAATGCTCATTGGTGAGGATGAGGTAGAGGTGGGATTCTTTTTTTTTTTTTAAAGATTTTATTTATTTATTTATTCGACAGAGATAGAGACAGCCAGCGAGAAAGGGAACACAAGCGGGGGGAGTGGGAGAGGAAGAAGCAGGCTCATAGCAGAAGAGCCTGACGTGGGGCTTGATCCCATAACGCCGGGGCCACGCCCTGAGCTGAAAGCAGACGCTTAACCGCTGTGCCACCCAGGCGCCCCTAGAGGTGGGATTCTAAGCTTGTGTGGATCTTCCACCCTTGGAAACTCTGCAGCCAGGAGGCCCTCTGGGTGCCATCCTCATCTGTATGCTGTGGCAGTCTGTGTTCCCGACATGGGTGCCCTGAAGAACCTGCAACTCATGCCAAGAGCTCCTGAAAGCAATTATCAGGGTTCACCATATGATCTCAATTCTTTGTGGACTATAAAAGAGACACTTCACCATTTTTTGAAAAGGATATGAGCAGGAATGTTGGTAGCTTATGCATTATTTAGAGCCTGCCATCCTGCCTCGGTCTCACAAAGGAAAATGACAGCATTGTCACGGTGGTTTCGATGTATGTGATGGTGGAAATAGAGATGTTGGATTTTGTAGTTTCTCAGAATTACCTGTAATCTGATGACCTATAATTAGCCTGCTGAGGATATTAAGCCTTCATTTTTTTCCACCTATCATTGAAGATAGGTGTCTGGTATCTCATTATATTATAAAATCATATCACATATACATTTGAGAAATATATAATGATAAAATTATTAAGTGTACTCATATTCCATCCCAAGTTATGCATATGAAAGATTAGAGGATATTATATGGACACAGCTGATAGCAGGATTTGATTCATTCTTATTTCCAATAGCGCCACATAGAAATATTTGAATATGTTTTGAGACATTTTGAGTGAGGTACTTGAAAATTTGGGTAAGGCTGTTCCATCAAGACACATTGATGAAAATGCTTGGCAGCAGAAACATCTTATAATTCCTTTGGTCCTTTCCTTTGACCCTTCAAAAGATCTCTTCTGCTCTGCTCCTGAGAGGAAGGAAGCTTAGGTTTGAGAACTTTGAGTCAACTCTGCCCTTCCATGCTGAGCAGTTGCTAGGCTCTTTCACTTCCATTTGTACATGCTTCTGGAAATTTCTCCCTTGAAAATTTCCCCCTTCTACTCCTCTAAATCAGCCCTTTCTTACCTCAATTCCTGTGGACTTTTACCTTTCTTTAACACAGTGCTTAGGTTTTGTATTTACCAAAATCATCTTACCTGAACACATCTTCGGTCACATTACTGCCAATCCAGAAATTTTCAGTAACATCTATTTGCTCCCCAAATAAATTATGAACTCCTCAGTGTAATAATTTGAGTTGTCTTACAGAGAATATTGGTAACTTCTAGCTGGCCTACACTCTAAGCAGCCTGAGCTATAGCTATTTCTTATTTTTTAAAGACTTTTTTTTTGAGCTCTTTTAGGTTTACAGTACAGTTGAGAGGAGGGTACAGAGATTTCCTATATACCCCTTACTTACCCCCGCCCCCCACATATAGCTTCCATCATTATCAACATCACTCATGAAAATGGTACATTTTTACCAAGGTTGAACCTACATTGACATGTCAAATTCACTCCAAATCTGTAGTATACCTTAGGGTTCACTCTTGGTGTTTACTCTATGGTTTTAGAGAAATATATGGCATATATATATATATCCATCATTATAATATAATAATGAGTATTTTTACTGGCCTGAAAATCCACTGTAGTTTACCTATTCACCAACCTCCCCACATCCCCCAAACCTTGGGCAACCACCCATCTTTTTTTATTGTCTCCATAATTTTATCTTTTCCACAAAGTTATATAGTTAAAATCTTACAGTATGTAGCCTTCTCATATTGGCTTCTTTCACTTAATAATATGCATTTAAGTTTCCTTCATGTCTTTTTATGGCTTTACCAGTACCACACTGTCTTGATTTCTATAGCTTTATAGTAAGTCTCATTACTGTAGCTTTATAGTAAGTCTTCAAGCTGGATAGCATCAATGCTTTAACTTTGCTCTTTTCCTTCAATATTCTATTGGCTCTCCTGGGTCTTTTGCCTCTTCATATAACCATAAGATTCATTTCGTTTATATCCACAAAATAACTTGTGGGAATTTTTATTTGGATTGCATTAAATCTGTGATTCAAGTTGGGAAGAGCTGACTTCTTGACAATATCGACTCTTCCTATCCACAAACGTGGAATATTTCTCCATTTATTTAGTTCTTCTTTTATTTCATTCTTCATGATTTTGTAGTTCTCCTTGTATAGCTCTTGTATATATTTTGCTAGATTTATAACTAAGTATTTCAATTTTTTGGTGCTAACGTAAATAGTATTGTGTTTTTAATTTCAAATTCCACTTGTCCATTGTTGGTATATAAGAAAGCAATTGACTTTTGTATATTAACCATATGTCATACAATCTTACTATAATTGCTTATTAGTTCCAGGCGTTTTTTTTATTGATTGTTTTTGATTTGCTACATAGATGACCATCCCATCTGTGAACAAAGACAGCTTTGTCTTCCTTCTTAATCTGCGTACCTTTTATTTCTTTTTCTTGTATTACAGTAGCAAGTATTTGCAGACCAGTGTTGTAAAGGAGTGGTGAGAGGGGACATCCTTGCTTTGTATCTGATCTTAGTGTGAAAGCTTCAAGTTTCTCACTATTAAATATGAATTGTTTCTTATTGACATGCCATGCTTTTATTTTAGTAATTTTTAATTTTCAAATTAGACATAATAGCTCTCTGAAATTAAGAGACATTTGTTGCCTTAATCTCTAAGGGTTCAAATCATAACGATTTCTTAACATCTATAACATTTATAACAATGCTACTTCCTCAATGAAAATTTTCTGATTGTTCACAATCAGATATTCTTGCATTTGAACCTCTGTGTATAGGTTATCTTCTGCATAACAAAGTACTGAAAACTTAGTGGCTTAAAACAACACGCGAGTATTATCTTACAGTTTCTGTGGGGAAGGAGCTCTGGCATAGCTTAGCCGGTCCTCTGCTTAGGGTCTCATAAGGCAAAATCAAGGTGTCAGCCTGTCTGGACTGCATTCTCATCTAGAAGTTTAACTAGGAAGGCATCTGTTTCTAAGCTCATTCAGGTTGTTGGCAGAATTCATTTCTTTACCACTGCAGGTTTTGTGGCTTCTTCCGAGCCATCAATGGAGAGAGAGAGAGGGACCCCAGTAAGATGGGCTCTGTGCTCTTATGTAATCATGTATGTGTAATCGTGCATATTGAATCACATTTGCCACTTTCTATTGGTTGGAATCAAGCCACAGGTCTTGCCCACTCTCAAGGGGAAGCAATTATACAAAGGCATAAACATCTTAAGAATCACGGGCACCTCCTTAGAATCTGTCTGCCATGGTCTGCATTATATTTTTTGCTTCTCTTATGGTATATTTTATGCCTCTGCTATCTTTTAAGAACTGACTTTCTCTTTTCTAGATTTTTTAGCTCCATGGGTTCAATAATAGCCCATTTATGATTTATTTTTCCTACACTCTTTGGTGCAAAGTATTCGTGGGTTAAAAAGCTTATGAAGCCATTTGATCACTGGATGCTTGTGTTTTTCTGTAAAGTTTATGTTTTTCTCTTTATCACAGATTATAAACTTTTGTTTTATTTTTTTTAAAGATTTGTTTATTCATTTTAGAGAGTTGGGGAGGGGCAGAGGAGAGAGAGTTCTAAGCAGACGCTGCACTGAACATGGAGTCTGATGTGGGCTTGATCTTGTGACCCTAAGATCATGACCTGAGCCAAAACTAAGAGTTGAATTCTTAACCGACTGCACCACCCCAGTGCCCTGACAGATTATAAGCTCTTAAAAGGCAAAAGCAATATTTATAACCTAGTTTGTATAGCATCTAATTAGGAACAAATTAGCAATTAACATTATACTCTTATCACTCATTGAATAAACATTTTAGAGTCTGAAACTATTAAACATTTAAATTTGTAAGATGAATGTAATCTTGTCCTCAAAATGACAGAAATATCATACCCTGTGAGATGTGTTACATGAAGAATGCCATGATGACCTTGGTTCTTCAAGAACGTCATGCCCTGATATTAAGGTACTCTATTTTTCCCCATTCTCTTTTCTTAGCTTTGCATGAAATATTAGCTATTGTAGAGTGCTGCCAAACATCTTGAAATAAGGGAACTAGATAAGGGGTGCATTTCTGGGATGAAGGAGGGTGATTGGCCATGGTCAGAAGGTATTGGAAGAGAGGTTCTGGGAAGGAAGGATAAAAAAGTAAAGTGATCCAGCCTTCATTGAAATGGTTTTCTATAGGATTATTGTTCTTTGATATATTAAAGGTGCTATTTGAAAAAAAAGAGTGCTACTGTCCAAGGGCTTCGAATGACATTAAACAGATTCAGAAGAACATCCTTCAGACTACTTGATATGCTGATGAGCATTTATTCTTCTAAGAGTAAGATTTAACATGCAAGTTCTCTGAAATTTACTTCTTCTTGGAGATGTGTGTATATAAAAAACAGAGAATTTCCTAGTTGGTTAAAAAAAAACAAGTTGAAAGAAAAAAACAGAATGGCATCGTAATTCCTGCACTGACTTCAGGGGAGGGAACAAAATATTGATCAGAGCTGTGTGCATATGAATGGGTGGATGGAGGAACACCTATGTGTGTTAAAGGAATAAAGATATTTTTATGCATCCATGTTTGCATCTTGAGTTTTAATAACTTGAACACAGCTTTTTTATTAGTTGGCAAATCTATTAGGAAAAAGGCCCATGGTCAGTATAGTAACTTGATCAGTTTCTACTGAGTCATTTGAAAAAGTATCAAAAAAATACATTTTTTGACAGAAACTGAGTAGTTAATAGCCAGCATGTACCCATATGGAATTAGAAGCCAAATATGTTATCCAAAAATTTAAGCTAAGTATACTTCTGTATCTTGCCATACTAATGTTGAATTTCTGTCAACCTGTTTGCTGAAAAGAGCATAGGGTTTTTCTATAATAGTCAAAGGTTTGTTTTACTAGATCCAAGACCTGATGTTTTATAAACTTCAGATTGTTAAAAAAAAAAAACACCCAAACAACTACATTTCTTAGAATGTTTACTCTAGAGAATTTTTTTTTTCTTTAAAGAGTAAGCTGTGTTTGCCATAGGAGGTTGAATCTGTTCAACCAGCTTTTGAAACTGACCTGCTGAATATGATTTTACTGATCCAGTTATAATTAGTCATCTGATAAATGAGATCTGAAAATTCTGAAATGTTATTTAAAAGCATTCCTCTAAGTATAAGTCTATGTAAATAAATATTGAATGTGTTTCTAATGGAGCAACTTCAAAAACAAAATGAAAGGACACAAACACCATTCTTTCTTAAAATAACCTGACACTGAGTTTCTAAATAGCAATGAGATGATGGTGGTACTCTTAACAGAAAGGATGAAATAAAGCAGGAATATCTGGTTTGGAGGAAAAGTGGAGGAACGGAGTAATATATTTAGTTTTAGAAATGTTGAATCTGAGGGTAAATTGAACTTGAAAGAGACAACATTCTAATGTCACAGCTCTGGGAGTCAAAGCTCTGGGAATCTGGGGGGAAAGAAAAAACTTGTATTTATTATAGTCCATCCTGGAAATATATCAATAAGTACCGGGTGAAAGGATCAGAGAGAATCTGTGGACGTATCATTAGAATTATCTATCTATCTATCATCTATCTATCTATCTATCTATCATCTATCTATCTATCTATCTATCTATCATCTATCTATATCTATCTATCCAAGTTTTTATTTAAATTCCAGTTAGTTAACAAACAGTATACTATTAGTTCCAGGTGTAGAATTTAGTGATTGAACACTTACATACAACATCTGGTACTTATCACAAGAAGTGTCCTTAATCCACAACACCTATTTCCCCCATTCCCCCACCCACCTTCCCTCTAGTAACTATCAGTTTGTTTTCTGCAGTTAAAAGTCTTTTTCTTGGTTTTCCTCTCTTTTTTCCCCATATGTTTGTTTTGTTTCTTAAATTCCACATATGAGTGAAATCATATGGTATTTGTCTTCCTCTGACTGACTTATTTTGCTTAGCATAACACTCTTTAGCTCCTCCATGTCATTGCAATGGCAAGATTTCATTCTTTTATATGGCTAGGTAATATTCCAGTGTGTGTGTGTGTGTGTGTGTGTGTGTGTGTGTATACACCACCATCTTCTTCCGCTGTGTGTGTGTGTATACACCACCATCTTCTTCCAGTGTGTGTGTGTGTGTGTGTATACACCACCATCTTCTTCCACTGTGTGTGTGTGTGTATACACCACCACCTTCTTCCGCTGTGTGTGTGTGTATACACCACCATCTTCTTCCAGTGTGTGTGTGTGTGTGTGTGTGTGTGTGTGTATACACATCTTCTTCATCCACTCAACCGTAGACGGATATTTAGGTTCTTTCCATAATTTGGCTATTGTTGATAATGCTGCTGTAAACATCAGGATGCATGTATCCCTTGGAATTAGTATTTTTTGTATTCTTTGGGTAAACACCTAGTAGTGCAATTGCTGGATTATAGGGTAGTTCTATTTTTAACTTTTTAAGGAATCTCCATACTATTTTCCAGAGTGGCTGCAACCAGTTTGCATTCCCACCAATGGTGTTAAGAGGGTTCCCTTTTCTCTGCATCCTCACCAGTACTTTTTGTTTCCTGTGTTGTTAATTTTAGCTATTTCGACTGGGGTGAGGTGGTATCTCATTGCAGTTTTAATTTGCATCTTCCTAATGATAAGTGATGTTGAGCATCTTTTCATGTGCCTGTTGTCCTTCTGTATGTCTTCTTTGGAAAAATATCTTTTCATGTCTTCTGCCCGTTTTTTAACTGGATTATTTGGTTTTTAGGTGTTGAGTTGTTTAAGTTCTTTATATATTTTGAAAACTAACCCTTTGTCAGAGATGTCAATTGCAAATATCTTTTCTCATTCCATAGGTTGTCTTTTAGTTTTGTTGATTATTTCCTTTGTTGTGCAGAAGGTTTTTATTTTGATGAAATCTCAGTAGTTTATTTTTGCTTTTGTTTCCCTTGCCGCAGGAGACGTATCTAGTAAGAAGTTACTATGGCCAATGTTAAACAGGTTACTGCCTATGTTCCCCTTTAGGATTTTTACATTTTCATGTCTCACATTTAGATCTTCAATCTATTTTGAATTTATTTTTGTGTATGGTGTAAGAACTGGTCCATTTTCATTCTTTTGCAGTTTTCGCAACACATTTGTTGAAGAGACTTTTTTCCTTTGGATATTCTTTCTTGATTTGTCAAAGATTAATTGACCATATATTTGTGGGTTCATTTCTGGATTTCTACTTGATTCCATTGATCTATATGTCTCCTTTTGTGCCAGTACCATACTGTCTTGATCAGTACAGCTTTGTAATATAACTTGAAGTCTGGCATTAGAAGAAATATTTAAATACACTGAAGCAAGGTCGGCAAACTTAGTCAAATACATATGGGTTCTCAGAAAAATCTTGTAAGTAGACAATCTGGGTGGAGGACTCTTTTCCATTTAATGTTAACAGAACTGAAAAAAAAGTTAATGAAATTCCTACGTGTATAATGTCAAAATTTTAAATATGTCATATGATGTGATGACTTTCAAAAATTTCTTTGAGGACCTTAATGACTAAACTTGCAAAGTCTGTTTCCCACTCTTCATATAATTTCTCTTTTAAGTGGCTCATTCTCAGCAAGATCTCTGGCCACCCGCATTGAAATTAGCATCACTCTCTCACTTTCTTTGTAACATTTATAAAACTTTTATGAAATCAACCAGCTACCATAGTTGGATATTTATTAGTCTGTCACTTATTTGTCTGTCTCCCCACCTCTTCATGTTAGCATCTAAGCTCCATGAGGTCACACCATAGCAATTGAGTAGATACTGAATTAATCTATCAAGATTTCGAAGGATGAGTATGCATATGCTATCACCACCACCCAGTTCAAGGGTATGTGAGAGACATGAGAAGGCTATTGCATTAAGCCATAATTCTCCTAGGTCTGGCCTGGCTTGGGAGGAAACATATATAAGAATAAATCTTATCAGGTCTTTTTTTCTCTTTAACATTGTTGTGAAGTATTTACTTAATTAAGTTCTGAACACCTATTAGAAGATACTTCAACAGCCATATTGTGAATCTAACTTCTCAGGGAAGGCTTAAAGTTATTCCAGTATTTAGGATGGAGGTAGGGGGTATCACCCAAGTTGGGTTGTTCATTTAGAGAGCCCTTCTGAGGAGAGCATCCTGAGCCTATATAGCTTTCAGACTGGTTTGCAATCAGATGGCCTTCTGAATGCCTGGGCAGAATACTGGCCCTCACCTTCTGGCAGTTACCCTCCTGGAGGCCTTCCAATTTCAGCTCTCTACTAATCGTTTAGTGAAAAATCCTGAGAACATCTTTTCCTCTTTGTCTTGTGTTCTTGCTAAACCGACTGAGTTCAACAGCAGCTTCTGGAAAGCGTTCTAATAATCTCCAAAGTGTTTAAGAAGCATTACTCACATTATCACAGAAACATGTCTTGCTCCAGAAATGTATTTACTGTTCTTTTTAGAAACACAGATGCAGTCTAGGTAAATAATACAAAACAGTTACTTTCTTGCCAAGGGAAAATGCTGTTTTTGTATTTATCTATTTAAAAAGCAAATGAAATCATTCATACTGAGGGAAGATGCATGATAGATCAAGATCTTAGACTTGCTCACTTCTTATTAACCTATATATTTATCATTATCTTTTCAAGTTTATCTCTATGTGGTTTAACTGTGAAAGACCTATCTTCTTTTAAGTTATCCTGGTTATAATAAAATATATTATTTTAACTCCTTCATGGTTAGGAGACACGGCTTCTGTTAATTTACCATCTAGCAGTGTTGTAAGAAAACGGTTTTGGGTAAATCTTGGAATGAGAAATTTTATGTCATAGCATTTAGAGATGATCTATTTCCTTATAAAGTTTTAAACTTATTTAGAATGTCAAATTCTAAACTGATAAATCCTTTGATGAGAGAAAATATGACTGAATGAACACTAGTGGCAAAGAGTAGGCCTCTTCTGGCTTTCTTCCTTCCAGTGCATGGTGTAAGAGCCATACCATTTACAGTAGATGGTCATTTTCTGAATGGCAATATGTTTTAAGTGTGATGACTCTTTTTTATAGTACCTCAACTGCATGTGTACGATTTAACATATATTATGTGGTTGAAGCAATTCAAGTTATTGATGTAAATCTATAAAATACTTAATATGAGCAAAGTGCCTGGCTCATGGTATGTACTCAGTAAATGAATATTGAATGAATATGTCCTTGTTACTTTAATTCCATTTCCAATATTGAAATACCATGTAAATTCTATGGAAAACCATTGATCATAAGATTGGAAGGGGAAGGCATTTTCAATCTGGAGCTCCATGATACATTTGTCAAAGAGCTCTAAGTGCAGCTGAAACAGCTAGTTAAGGTAGAAACCCTAGATATTGCTATTGGATTCATCTTAAATATAAGAGGAGAGGAAAATTGTTTAATGTGGGAGTTCTGCTGATTCTCTTCTGTGCCTAGACCCAGTCTATAGAGACCCAGGTGTGTGAGCTAGTCTGAAGTGAGTGTGCATGTTTCTGAGCCTCAGGCATTTTTTGTTCTATCCTATTGCCCCATAGAGAAAATCTCTGAATGAGTTAGGGAAAGTTTTGAGGAGGTCAGGAGCTCTGTTTTGTGATCAGCTGCATGGGGGTGGGGAGCTGAACTGCTGGACGCTGGTGTGGTGCAGGGTCTGTGTGGCATATGTTATCTGCCATCACAGTCGAACTACTGGCTGCTCAAAAAATATAAAATCTAATGAAAAGTAGTGCATGGAACCAGAATGAATCAGCTGTTTATTCCTTCTGTATTGGAATTTTTTTTTAAAATGGAAATTAAGCCTCAATTTATAAAATTTAAAAACTCTAAGTCATGGAATGGGAAAACTCTCCAAGGGTCGTTAATTTGTCCCTCTTGCATATCTAGTCAGTTACATAGGTGATACAAAGAAATGTGGAATTTGGATGACTCTTTAACTTACATTTTGTCTTTTTTGAGAGGCTCAACTGTTCTTATCTAGGTGGTTCGATGTTTTGTTGATATTCATTCCTGCAACATTCCTGTGAATAACGGAAGTGGAAAAAATTTTCTCCCATTTCCATAACACAGTGTCCTATGATGAACTCCTCTATGAATTTCCACATCTGCCTTGTATGCTTCCTCTGGGCATTAACTTCCTAAAAGTTTAAATATCAGTCAGCTGTGCACCCTGCCCGCCAACTGCATCATGGACAGATCACTTTTCATGAAACCTAGTTTTGGCATGGGGTCATGTTTAACATATTTTTAGATTATTGCTGGCACATAACATAGAACTGTGCACTTACCTCTTATGAAAGCTGGAATAATGTAAATGCCATACACTTATAAGACTGAAGGGAAGGTTAAATGGGAATTATAGAAAACATTGAAATTCCTGGCACACAACAACTGTTTCCTATAAATGTTGACCAAAAACTCTGATACTAACTTCCCAGAGTTGGCTGCGATTTTTAAATGTGTTAATTGGCTTTTAAAATTGTAAATATGTTTTTACATTATGAAAAGGAGGAAATTCTCCATGTAATACATAGGAAGCACATCACAAAAGAATATGAAGATTCTCTACTTTTTTTTTTTTAAGATTTTCTTTCTTTCTTTATTTGAGAAAGAGAGAGAGAGCCCATAAAGGACCAAAAGGAGGAGGGAGAAGGAGGGGAAGACTCCGAGTTGAGCATGGGTCCCAAGTTGTGGCTTAAGCTCACAACCCAGAGATCATGACCTGAGCCAAAACCAAGAGTCAGACGCTTAACTAACTGAGCCACCCAGGTGCCCTGAAGGTTCTCTTTTCTTGATATTATATTGTATCCTTATCTATTCTCTTTCTCCATTTTATGTGACTGAGGATGTGCTTCTTCCCACAATTCCAACTGAAAGAAGTCAGTAGTGGACTTTGAGAGTACCGGACAATTAAATATGTAAATGCCTATGTTCCATTGTTTCTTTGGGCAGAATTTTCTGGAAGCACTGCAGAGTGATGGAGAGAGCACCATGCAGGAAGGCAGATGGCCTGGTCCTCATCCCAGCTCTGCTCTGAGTCTCTGAGTCAATCACTTATCAGACTGGATTCTCAAGTTCTTCATCTGTAAAGGGGGAACAATAAAAGACTTTCTGTGTAAACCTCAAAGCGTTGCTGTAATGCCCGAATGAGATAATTTCAGTGAAAATGCTCTGGAAATTGGAAGGCATTACACAAGTACAAGGTATTAAAATTGCCAAGGGACTGTTCAGATTTTCCTAACCATTTCAAAACTAAAATAATCACTGTGGGTGGAGACCCGTATATGGATTCTTCCTAAAAAGAATAGTGGAAAATAAGCAGTTGTTTTATGGAATTTTCCACATTTAATGATAATAGTTATTACTGTCATTTGAAATTCTAAGAAAAGATAAGTTATTGGCTTCTTGATACATTCAGCAATTTTAATCTTTTCTATGTATTAGATTCCTTATTCGGTGCTTTTTTACCCAGAAACCTGCGTCATATTACTCTGGGGGAAAGTGAGTTATCTATCCATGGAATAAAATTCCTTTGTAATCATAGCTAAGTTTGGAATGCAAAGGTACATGACAGATTTCAGTTTAAGCTGCCCAATATCTAGTATTGGAAGGAAAATGTTCACTTGAAATCAGGATCCTCAACAGTATGTCAACAGTGCCATAAAACTTGATCTCTGACAAAAGAATGCATAAGGATATTAGGTAACACAGATGACAACATTAGGATTAGTAAATGACTTTGAATTTTCATACTGCAAAACACTTTGCTGTGGTTTTCAGAGACACAAATGTCATTAGTTTACACATATTAGAAATAATGCACATCTACATGTCATGTGTTCATTCAACAGATATTTTTCTGATCATGTCAGGCACTGTGTAAGTCTTAGGATGCAGAGGTAAATATGTAGTCCCTTTCCTCTGTATTGATGGATTTAACCAAGGTTAAATCTTGGAGTATTTTAAAAAACCTGTACTCCATTCCTAAAGATTCAGTTTCAGAAGCCCTGCCGTGGGATCTGAACAAGTAGATTAAGAAAAAACATCATCAATAGCAAAAACAACTCCCCTGGGATTTTGATGTGTCACTCTCGTTAATAACCACCACTCAACATGCTAATAGGTGGGGGCAGACACAGCATGGTAAGAACAATTTCTGAGTTGTGAACAGGATATTATGGAATCCCAAAATAGGGACACTGAATCTGTCCTCAGAGGGGGCTGGATAGGGAAGTATTTCTGGAGAAGGTGATACCTAATCTCAAATATTTTGTGTTATTTTTCTAATCACAAACTTAATGCAGGAAACCAATGAAGAACACACACACAAACAAAAAAATTATCCTTTAATATCTATTACTTTGTTGGTCTTAAGTTTTGCTATAACATGTATAGAGTAGGTTTTTTTCCTTAACTATTCAGTTTTGTATTCTCTAGATTTTTGGATTTAAGGTCTTTACTCAATTCTAAAATACAGGGAAATATATCATCATTACCTTTGAATTTTTCTTTCATCCTTTTCTTTGTTATTTTCTGGGATTTCTGTTGTCTATATGTCCGTATTTTATTCTACTCTCCATATCTCTTAATTTCATCTCTTTATACCTTCTTTGTTTTTATAGTTTCTGCAATTTATTTCATCTATTTTATTTTGTTTTTTTGACTATTATATTTTCAGTATCCCATATTTCTATTTGATTATTCTTCTTCACTTCTGGTGCCCGTTTCATATAATCTATAACCTGAACTATTTCTTTGAGAATTTTATTCTTATTTTTTGTCCTACTTCATGTAATAAAGCTTTTCTTTGTAACAAATGTCTTTTGTATTAGTGATATATTGCCACACAACAAATTTATGACAAATTATCTTAAAACTTAATGCCTTTAGAAAACAATAATAATTTTTTTGTCATTCATGGTTTCTGTGGTTCTGAAATTCAGACAGCGCACAGCAGGGATAGCTTGTTTCTGTTCCACAGTGTCTGGGGCCTCAGCTGGAAGACTTGTGGGGACTGGAATGATATGAATTGCATTCTCTCACATTTCTGGTAGTGGATGCAGATGTTGGCTGGAGGCTGGCTGGGGCTGTCTACAAGAAAACCCACATGTGGCTTCTCTATTTGGCTTAAGTTTCCTCACAACATGGTGGCTGGATTCCAAAAGAGAAAGAGAGAGAGAAAGAAGGAAAAAGAGTCAGGCAGAGTTGTAAGATTTTTTTTGGTCTAGCCTTGGAAGTCATATAGATCACTTTTTTCTTACTCCATTGTCTAAAGCAGGCTTGAGTCTGCCCAAATTCAAGAGGAAAGAACATAGACCACGTATCTTGGTGAAGGAAGAGTAAGTTACATTGCAAGAGGAGCATGTGGGAATGAATGAACATATAGGTGTGGGCATCTTTGTAAAGTATAATTTCTCATATACTCCTTATCATCTAGTTATTCTTGCCCATGAGCCCAGTTTTCACCTGGGGCTATAACTGTAATATGCAAGAAGGTGTGATGAGCCAGAGCACTGGCTTTGTAACCTTCTGGTGAGTTTAAGAATCTGAAATAGGGTTCTCTTTCTTGTCCAGATAGAAGATTACAGAAATGTTTCGTTATTTCTCTGTAAGAGATTCTTACAGATTAGTTGTTTGTATCTGAGCTCTCCTCTTTCATCCTATTTATGTCTTAATTATTTTTTTTTTAGAGGAATCCAGTAGCTCAAGCTAGTTTGTCATCTGTCAGGAGTCAGAAGTTCTTTAGTATCCTTCTTTTCCTTGTAGTCTCTTTACCTAATTAGAGCCTTGATTTCTTCATTGCCCTAGGAATTATTTAGAGCAGTGTGGTTTTGCTTCCTTACATTTCTATTTGATTGGGTTTTTAAATTTATACTTTAAAAACTTTTTCCACCTTTATTGCATCATGGTCAAAATGGCTTATACTATTTCTACTTTTTGGAATTTGAAGTTAAGTATACAGTCATTTTTTGTTACTGCTTAAAGGAATCTTGAACAAAATGCATTGTTTTTTGGGGGGAAGCTGTTTTTTTCCTTCTCAGATTCCTTTTAGAATTCTCTTTTTATCTTTGAAATTCAGAAAATGTTCAAGCCATTTCCAGATGATGGCCTCTTTTCATTACTATGCATGTTACAAAGCAAACCATTTTAATCTGCAAGTTCGGGTTTATATATACCTCAGGATTTTTTCCTATATTGTATCTATAATAATTCCTGGTTTCATATCTTCCTTAAAAGGCCTTTTCCATCTTTTTTTAACATCAAGATTATTAAGCTATTTTGAATGTAGTTAGATCTTAAGTCTTATATGGAGTGATTTTTTTATTAAAGTAAAGTAAGTAGCTACTAATTATTTTCTTCCAAATTTTATGTCTAGTTGTTCTAATATCAGTGATTTAAAGTGACACATTTTATGATTTTAAAATTCCTACATATACTTAGAAATATTTCTATACTGTTGTATTGTGCATTGATCTATTTTTCTATTTCTTTAGATATCTCCAGTGCTGTTTTAATTATAGCAGCTTTACATGTATTTTCATACTACTTCAAGGCGCATTCCCTCCTTTTTTCCCCTTTTGGTGTTTTTCAGATTCTCATATATATGTTTTTCAAATGAACTTTTGAAATTCATCAAATAATTTTGATGTTTATAACTTGTGTATTACAACCAATCAATACTCTATGAAAGAAATGTTCTATATTGCATCGTCCAATATGATAGTCACCAGCTACATGTGACAATTGAGCACTCGAAATTTGGCTAATGCAACTGAGGAATTGAATTTTTTTTTCATCTCTGGGTATTTCTTTATTAGAAAAGAAATTAACCATTCACACTAGAGACTGCAGAAGGAAATTAACTTAATATTGCAATTCTAGAACAAACTTCACCATAAGGGACTCTTAAGTTTTCATAAAGTGGAAAGAAAAAAGAGAGAGAGAAAATCATTTAGGACTGTGTTTTTCAAATTTGGCCACTTTCACAGACATATTCTTAGGGGAGGGGTTTGCAAGTTTTCTGTGATAATATTTTAAATTTTATATTTTACTTCTCTTTATAATATAAACAAGTTAATATTCACTTATTCAGGATTATGTGGACAACATCTTACATAACAGAGCTGCCATAGCAGCTGCACTTGTACGTCTGGTCTGGTCCCTGCTGTATCCACCAAATGAAGACCAACCGTGCTTAACTCTTCATGTGGTGTTTCTCAGATTGGGTCCTCAAGACCCTTCACGGAGTTGTTGAACATTTCCTATGAGATTTGTGAGCTGTCAAGATTAAGAACACTGGTTCAGAGCAGAAATTCTCAAATGGGATGATGTGGGATGGGGATGATGACTGGGGAGGCACATCTAGCTTGAAAAAACACATTCAAAATACCTATTGTTTTTGTAATGCAAATTCTATAAAGTCAGACTCAATAAAATAGGCAGTAGCAGAAAACCAGTTAAAAATTCATCCTTGAGGGTGTGGGATAAACGTGGTTGAAAAACACCTGTTTAGAGGTAGAGGGGTCATAGCATATAGAGAATAGTTAGTAAGAAACATGTGTCAAAGGGAAAGAACATCTTTTGAGTCACTGAGTGAATCCTAAGCCTTAACTTGTCATGGTTTCTTGGAACCCAAAGGGCCAATTGAGAGGAAACTCAAGAAGTCCATCAATCTTCTCAGACTTGTGATTTGGGGCAAGTTGGTCCACTTTTAATATTAAGTCAAAAGAAGGGAAAGCTGTTTTTGCCAAAAAATGTACCCTGTCTCTCTCTCTTTATTTTTTTATTTTTTTTTTGGTTACCATATTTCAGAATCTTAGGTAAACAGTTGCTATTTAATGGTAGCTCCAGATACATCCACTGGGAAGTATGGTCATTTGTCATGTCATCTAGCTCTCAAGGGGGATATCAGCCTGGGGTCTACTCTGTCATTATTGTAGAGCTCCAATTTGCTTTAGCTACTTCAGCAGTTCCCCACTCTGAGGCATTTCTACCAGATTAGTGCATCCATCTATACAGTCTTTATTGATAAAGACCCAAGGTACTATTCTGGCTCCTGTGAGCTGTTGCAAATAATCTTGAATCTTGATTGTGTCACTGGTGGCTGTGATATCAACAAATTCCTGAAGCCCTTGTTTGGAGGACAATGGCTGAGGAGCTCTTGGATCCTTCTGCAGTAGAGGCAGGTGAGCTTAATGAACACAACCACCTTCCCAGGTTGGATTTTGCAGTTCACAAACTCTTGAGCCCATGCTGACAGGCAGGTGCCTCCTGGGGATCCTCAATTGCAGGTATTGCTCGGGTATAAACCCCTGAATTTTTAATTTAATGTAATTTAATACATTTAAATTTAAATAGCCACATATGGTAGTGGGTACTGTACTGGACAATGAAACTCTAAAGCTGGAAATAAGTAGGGAAAAAATAGATCATAGATATTCCTGTCAGGGGACGCTGTATCTTTTGTATTTTCTTTTCTAATGTGTGCTGATGTCAAAGTAGGCATGTAAAGTTCTTTATACAGGCTGCTCTTCAGCCTAGATTCATGTCCAGGGACACAGTGTGACTCTGATCAGCTTTCTTCTTGGTGCTACTAACCACTGCATCAGGGAAGGGACCCACCATATCTAGTAAACCTGTGTGTCTTGAATTAGTCATTTGGCACAACAGGTCTTAAATGGTCTATAATAGCGGAAATAGAGTGGTTCTCATCTTTTCCCCTATCTGCTCTCATCCTCTCAAATAATGGCAAGTTAATGAGCTTCTACCAGGAGCTTTCTTTGACTTACTTCCTGTGTTAATTAACTACTATCACAGTTTGAGTAGTGGAATGTTAGTTGTTGCTTTCTTATTTTGATTTAGAATTTCTAAAATTCTAGTTCAAGAATCCATAGCTCCTGCTGGCTCAGTAACCATGTTGTATTGAATAAGCCAGTCAGCTGAGTATATGTCATGCCAACGCTATGTTCTTCTAGATACCTAGATAGTTGTATTTTGTTTCATATGACCTTGGCCCCTTTGCCATAACTGCTTGGACCAAAGGTATCTAAATCTGACTCACAAATGCATAGACTGAAGAGCAATCTGTGTGGTGGCATTAAAAAATCAGTTGAGCCAATTTATTTCTTTTCCAAGTTTGATCTAAGAAAATCTCAGTAAATGATTCAGGTAGCCTTGCAATAGTTGGTTAAGAATCCATTAGGATGAACCAGAGCCATATAAGTTTTATTGTAGTGCCTCGCAGACTAAGTGATGAGGGGCCAGAAACTAAGTGAAAGCAGAGGGAGCTAGGGAGTATGTCCCTCAGGGACATACTGTGGAAGAGAGAGCATGCTGCCTGTGGAAGAGATAGAACAAGTGCAGTTAATCAAGTTGCTCGGTTTCTGATGTCATTACAGTCCCAAAGTATAAAAATGCTTAAAAATAGCCATTTATTTAAATTTATACAATTTACTTCAGCGTTTGTTTATTTTTAAACCACTTTATTGAGGTATGATTAGCACACAAAAAAACTGTATATAATTAATGTATATATAGTTATTTTCTTGAGAAAACTTCTTGAAATTAGTTTCTGTTCTTCACAATTAAAAGAGTCTTATCTGAAAGCTTGATAGAAATTTTCACTAATTTTGTATTTTGTTTGGTTCTCTTTGGGGAGAAATGGTGATTAGATACTTTTTCTCATGTCTCCCTTTTTCCTGAAAGTTATCTGAGGGCTGTGTGTGTGTGTGTGTGTGTGTGTAGTATGCATGATAGTAGGGAGAACATTCAGGGGCACCTGGGTGGCTCAGTTGGTTAAGCATCTGCCTTCAGCTCAGGTCATGATCTCAAGGACTTGGGATCAAGCCCTGCATTGGGCTCCCCAATGACATTTTGAATGACATTTTTTTCAGGACTGATAAAAGATGCTATGAGGTGCCTGGAGGATATCCCCTTATGTAGGTTTTTCTTTGGGACTTTAGTTCTGTTCAGAGAGGCTGGAGTTCTGGATGGAAGAGGAGGAAATGGTCTTCCCTGAATGATGGGAGCTGGAGGTGGGAAAGGTTTTGAGAGGATTTCCATTAGTGGCACAGACCTACACGTGTTGTGCTCCAGACTATCGCCACTCAGGCCTGTGGTTGTCATGAGTGTCTTATGAACAAGTTGCAGTTAAAGGAGATGGGGGCACAATTATGAAGGACATAACCTGTGCAGCATGAGATTAGTGTCCAGTGGAGGGTGAGGGAGCAGACAGAAGGCAACCTCATGGAGTAAATAGAGTCACAGTGATAGTGTTGATCTCCATGAACTAAAGGCCATTGACTTCTTTTATTTCCTGGATTCCAGGTAAGACTCTAGTTTCTTTTGCGAGTCCAGGGGGTTTTGAGAAACTCAAAGAAGGAAAAAGTGAATTTTTTTATTACCCTGGAGGACATATTATGTTTGATTTAAAAAATAATGTTATGTTTCTTGATCTGTGTGTGGAAAATCTTCATTCCTGCTACATATGTTAAAGAGTTTTGTCTTTATTCAACAGTCAGTGAAAAGATAATGAAAAATTTTAAGGAGAGTGACACCACAAATTTGTATTTTAAATACAGCTTTGTGTTGATGGATTTAAAGGGCATGGACAATAGTTAGAAGCTATTACACATTTGTTAGTGAGAGATGATAAAGTCCCCATCCAGAGTAGAGGCAATAGGGAGACTGAGAAGAAAGTTTGTTTCTCAATTGAGCTTGGTAATTGGATAGAGGGAGAGCTCAAATTGACATTAGATCTGTGGCTTAAGTAACTGGGTAGGTAGGTAGTTTTTGTATCACTGACATAAGAAAGACAAAACGTTGGTAGAATTTGTCATATTATGGTGCCTGTGATATCTCAAGGAAATATTGAGAAGGTGCTGTCTAGGTTAAGTTGGATACCTGAGTGTGAAGTTGAAGAAAGGATTCTGAGCTGAAATAATGATGTAGATTGGTCCAGTTGAGGGGGAAGGGAATCGAAGGCATTGGTAAGTGTGTTCAGCTCATCCCCAGGAAGAGGACAGGAAGGGACTTGGCAGGGATGACATGAAGGATGCAGAGTCAGAGCTGAAGAGGAGATACCAGATAAAGGCACTCAAATTCTTCATTAACATAGTATCACCTTGGATATCACAGAGATATATGCTCTTAATGCTTCAGATAATTTTGTTTTGTTACTTTTAAGTAAATGCCATAATGGTAAAAGAAAAAATCCTCCAGATACATTTGGCAGGAAAATAGCTCCATGAAATAATTCACACACACCGAAGTATTTGGTGGCTAAATCCATTTGTGAAATGCTGTCTGGTTTATACCCTATAGGAGATTCATGGTGGCCATTAACATAAAAGTTTCAAGAAATCCTGCTGCAGTTAAGAAACCAGTCTAACCTGGTATTTCTCAAACTTCCCCTACCATAAAACTTTATTTTTAAAGTTCAACAGCTATTAACATTCCTCTAGAATGATTAGAAAGAAGAAATCTAGGAAAAGATGGGAACTAACCCATGTTTATCATCTCACAGTTGAGATAGGATCAGATATTAAATCATTGGTCTAAAAGAAAATCATTTCAGATTGCTTGTAGGGATCCGTCTATACTGCCACTACAAAGATGTCTGACTAAAAATTACTGCTTAAAATTTTTGGTGTATTTTGTAGCTCCCATAGTAGTATTTTCTTTATTCTCCTTCTCTTCCTCCTTTCTCTTCCCCCTCTTCCTTTACTCCTTCATCTCCTGCTTTTTCTCCCTCCTTTCTCCCCCCTTCCCTCTCTCCCTCCCCCTTTCCTCTCTCTATCTTATGTAATCATAATCACACTGTATGTACTCTTCGCACACTAAAAATGCTAAAAATGCTTGTTATAGTGTTATAAAAATTCCCATTAAAAGTTTCAATTGTTGCATAATATTTTGTTGCGTGGATTTGTTATAATTAACCACACCTCTTCCGGACCCTTGCTTCAAATGCATTTGTATATGATCTGCTGTGATAAATATGCTTACAATGAGTTTTTCCACATTTTGAGATATTTTCTCAGTAATTAAAAATTTTTAAAGTGTATCTTTCCATAAGGATTCTTGGGACAGTTTAACCATTCCCATAATGTGATGACAGCAATGAAAACCTATCAGCATTTTTATTAGAAATGATTCTTCTAATGATTAAAAATACTGTATTAGGACTTGTTAAGTAAAACAGTGTCTGTGTTACTGTCCATCAATTTCTCCCTTTCCATAATTTCTCCATCATTCCTTTTGTTAGCTTTTCCCATGCAGCCTACAAACCATCTCCTTTACCCTACTTAAATTTTATTTTCTCCCTATTCTACCACTCCATTTCACACTTTTATTCATCAAACCCCTTGGAAAAAAAAATAGTCCAGACTCACTTTCTCACCTCCCAATCAACCATTAACATCCTGCAATCAAGTGCTGCCACAACTTAAAATACATTGTATTATAGTTTAGATTTTGCTAGACTGTGTGTGCCCTAAAGCAGGAAGCACGGTCTTGGTATGCATAGCAGTGGCACAAAGTGTATAGTCAAATAGATGAATTCATTCAACAAACATGGTATGATGTTCATGGAATGATGTTTATCCATTCTTCACTTAAGCATACATAATGGAAGTAATGGAAATCCAATATAACTTTTTCTAGGAGTTATTCTATATTGTATCTCCTTTCCCTTAGCACTCACTGGGATGATCTGTCTTTTTGTGTGTGTCTGTTTGTGTACCTACCTCCCTAATTGTCTGCCATATATATCTATCATCTGATTGTATCTGACTTTGTTAAATTCTGAATCTTTATTAAGTTTCTACAAGTTGACTTGATAATATTCTGATGGTTGTCAGTGCAAGATAATCTGTACCATAGATGCAGGTAAATGGCATATTTTCATTAAGATAGTGTTCCTCATAACTGTAGGGATAGAGTTTGTGAGCAGGATCACAGAGGCCAATGTGGTTCAGGGAGTTAGATGAAATGTAGAAGCCACTCCTGTGAAGGGTTTGTGTCACATTATTCCATCTCTGAAAAGAAGATACTGAGGGGTGCTTGGGTGGCTCAGTCGGTTAAGCATCTGCCTTTGGCTCAGGTCATGATCCCAGAGTCCCAGGGATCAAGCCCCATGTCATCAAGCTCCCTGCTCAGCAGGGAGTCTGCTTCTCCTTCTTCCTCTGCCCCACCTCTCCTGCTCCTTCTCTCTTTCTCTCTCTTGCTTACTTTCTCTCTTTCAAATAAATACATAAAATCTTGAAAAAAAGAAGATATTTGCTAATTATGTGACACAGTTGTGTGATCAGAACACTGTACATGGTGCCAATACCAAAGGAAATAAGGAAGGAGTCCCTTATTTGAAGCAATTTTTCTAACTGGAGTAAGCAACATATATATAAGTATATCACTGGAAAAATGTACATGTTTGGGTTATGCCCACTACCAAAGAATTGCTAAAGTTATTACAAGATTTTGAATGAAATGCAGTTTATCTGGAAAGACTGTAAGAGAGATCAATATTTAAGTCATATTCAGAACTTTCATCTTAAGTCAAGACAAAGAGAGGGTTGCTTTGAAGACAAGAATAAAAGCTTGGGGTAGAGAAAGGGGCGTGTTTGAAAGGTCAACAGTGAAAGTGAGCAAAGTGGTAGACAGTTGTGATCCTGCCTATTCATAGATGTAAGAAGCAGTTCTGAATCATTTCTCAGCTGAGCAAAAGGTGCTGAAAATGAGTAAACATCACGAGGCAGGAGGTTGTTGCTATTTAACAAAGGAGCTTTTTGTCTTGGCATACAATTATGGATATGAGACTGAAAAGGCAAAGGAAGAAATGTAAGTATATGACATGGTGTATGGCTATGAGGAAGAGTAAAGATACAGATGAGATTACAAGCCTGTGATCGGTCGTGATGCTCATGGAGACATTGGGCTGGGTCCTAACAAAATCCTATGTCTGAACCAAAGATACCATTCTATAAAACAGAAAGGAGGAGTAGGGGGAAGAGAGAGGCAAGTTTGGGGAAGCATTACTTTTTAAAGTAATATCGAACAAAATAGTAGCTGAATTATTTAAGAGAAAGAAAATGGAAGGGGGAAATGAGCATCTTGCATAGTACTACAGTGACTAGATTCCTTCCTTCCTAGGAGAGTTAGCAAAAGAGCCCCCAAAGAAGTGGTTTTCCTAGAGGTTTGTGTGCTCCAGATGGGGCTCCAGAGGGATTCATGAACTACACGGAAGTGGAATACAGGGCTGCTCTTCTCAAAGTGTGAGGCATGTCGAGTTCAAGAAATACTGATTTAGGAGGTAGTGTGTGCTTGCTCCTGTTCCAACACCTTACTATTAAAGACAGCCCACAGGGACAGGAAGTTCACAGGATAACGTCCACAACTCTGCAAAGAGGATGAATTCATGAGAGACAATTGGGAGGACACTCTGTGAGAAGGAATATGAGGGAATGTTTCTGCCATGAAAATGCCTTTTTTCAATCTTAAGAGTGAGGAAAACATTAAATTATATCAACTGTGGAGTATTAATTTATTTTGTTATAACACAGCTAAAGAAAATAACTTGTGAATGGCATTAATGAGAGAACATATATAAAACCTCTTTCTCTTATTTTCCTTAATCAAACAGCAATGTGGGACAGAAGATTGTTTGTTTTACTTTGTTTTTAGAGATTCCTTTTGTAAATTTTAAGGGAGTAGTGGTCTCTGTCCCTCATACAGCTGCTGCCTCCTTAAGGCTTTTCTGAAATTAGAAAATAACAGTAGTTGGTGTGTTAATCCTGTGCAAAGGCCATATGCGCAAAGGAAACATTTGAGTCTAAAGATTTAATTGATCATCAGTCAGGGTTTGTCTTTTCTAAAATGTTAAACAATCACCAGTTTGTGAGCAATAAAGCCAATATCTTCAGGAATAATTGTGGCTGACATATTCAACTTAAGAATCTAAGGGGAGATAATCAGAGCATATCGTAATGGATTAAAAAATATGTTCATATACTTATTTTTGCTACCTAAGATAAAATCAAGTTTGAAAAGTAAACAATACTTTGGGTGTTGGTAAGTATTCAGAAGTACCTAATTTTAACCCAATTTTTAAAGTAAGTTTTGTTAAAAAAAATATAGAAATTAAATGAACACAAAAACTAAGAATAGACCTTGATGATTAGTACAAAGGGAATACATCTGTGTAACCACCCCCAGAACAAGAAATAGAATAGAAACATCACCCAGATGTTCTCCTTGTTACTGTCGCATGCTCCTTCTCAAAAGTAACATCTGTCCTGAAATCTAACATCATAAATTAGTTTTGCCTGCTTTTAAAAATATATTTAAATCTATCATGATTCATCCAGATTGTTGAATATAGGGGTGGTTCATGGGTGTGAATTATTTTCATATTTGAAAGAAAAATGACCATGTCTTTAAAAATTGGGAAAACAAACGTAAAAAACAGCTCCTTATTAATATTCAAATATGGGTATCATAGTAATTTTGATAAGCCTAACCTCAGATTGATTTCCTTATCAAGTTCACTGCTGAGACTATGTGAGAACAGGTAGTTTATTAGGCAGATGACCCCAAGAAACACCAACAGGAGAGTGTAGAAAAGAGATGGAGAAGAGAAGGAAGGACTAAAGAGGGTGACTAAACTGCTCGCTGCTGCTTTTGGCAACTGAGGCACAATTCCACTGGAGACCTCTGAGAGATGATGTAGAAATCACCAAGAACTGTCCCAGCCAAGGGGCAAAGAAGCTGGGAGATTTATCCACTACCTTTCACATTAGTTGGAGACTGTTCTCCATGGTGTAAATTCCCTGGTAATTCCAGTCCACTGTGCACACAGGCAGAACATGTTCTCACAGTTGAAGACAATTGTCAGGTAGAGATTTGCAGGTAGTTTGCAGCAGAACCTGCAACTGGAAAGTCAGTGCTGAGAAAGTGTAAGTAAAACAGCATCTGCTACAAATACAATCTCAACCAAAAGGCTAAAGTAAAGCACAATAATGAATTACTGTTTCGCAAATAGCTGTGGTCAGACTTAAAATGAAGGAATGTAACTGTTTGCATAATCTCTTTATATCTTGAGGAACACACTATTTCTAATAAACACATATGTATTTCCTTGGGGTTCCAGATTAGATCTTTGTCTTGACTATATTGGTTATGGGCACCTAGGAATGGGGGCTGTATGATCATAGCCCTGGTTCTCTATTGCAAATTCTTGATTTATTTTGATAATTAGCCATTTGTAATTGACCTCTAAAGAATACTGGGTAAAAAATCAATCAGGGAGGTTACATGAAGGAATGGAATTGTGAAGACCAAAATATTCAATCAATTTGAATTTTTTAAACTTGGTCTTTGATAAAGAATGAGATTAAACTTGACCTTTGATATTCGATGACAGATTATTCCTGTGTTTGCATGAGTTTCAAATGTAGAAGTAACAACTCACTTCTGTTTTGTGGAGAGCTTGGAAACCTTTTTAGTTTGCAAAAGGAAGGTATATTAAGATGCATAAAATTATTTATGACTTTCAATTTTGTCCTTACTATCTAGAAAGTGTTTGGAAATTGTATCCATGAACTTTGCATATTCATGATTATCTAGAAAGGATATTATTCAGAATTTGGTTTAAAACTATTGCTCTTGGGGCGCCTGGGTGGCACAGCGGTTGAACGTCTGCCTTCGGCTCAGGGCGTGATCCCGGCATTCTGGGATCGAGCCCCACATCAGGCTCTTCTGCTATGAGCCTGCTTCTTCCTCTCCCACTCCCCCTGCTTGTGTTCCCTTTCTAGCTGACTGTCTCTATATCTGTCAAATAAATAAAAAATAAAAAAAATATAAAACTATTGCTCTTAGTTTACATATTCTTCCAGCTCCCACTTTACTCATCAAAACTACTCAGGGATGAATATAGTTCTAAGAAGCTAGGTAACTTTGTCAACTCATTTAAAAAATCTTTGTTTTGAGTAGCCTACTGTATTTTCAATACTGCTGAATGGAAATTCCCTTTCTTGAAGTTCTTATTCATTCTCTTCCATCTTTACACAAGAGCAGGTCAGAACACTTCTATTCATTTTTTCCTGGACAACAGGCAGACACATAGAGTACTCTCACCCCTCCTTTCTCATTAAATTATCTGTTTTTAGGCTGATCCTTAAATTGTTCATAAGGACATGGTACTGGATCCTTTTTTCCTGCTTTTTTGTTCAAACTTAAATTTGTTGATAACGTTTTGGTGGTATATTATCCAGAACTGAAACCAATATCCAAGGTATGCTCCTTGAATGAAATATGGTAGAACTCTTTATTCTCATATTTTTGGAAGCTGTTTCTCTTGATAAAGGGTAGGATGAATCAGGAAATCTTTGTTTGGACACAAATTGAAATAGAATTTGAACATTTCTATATGTATTGGGAATCATGAGAGGTTTTAAGGGGGAAATTGTAAAACCAGGTTCAATTTTTATAAAAGTAACTTTGGTAGCAGTAAAGTATAGGTATTATTAGGGAAAATAACAATTTCTGATTGAATTCACCCTGTTTTTATATCATCTATAGATTTGATTAATAAGCAATCAATGTCTATATCTAAGACATTATGATACACACATGGGGTGGGAAAGTGAAGACACAGTTCCAGATCAAACAAGTTTCTCCTTCCAAGTCACTTACACCTCTTCAGTATGATCATTCAGCCGCTTACATCTCCATCCAGTGCATTTTTATCTTGGATACCAGGTGCTAATAAAAATAATGCTGATTGAACCATTTTTATCACTTATGGGATACAGACACTGTTTTTAGTGCTTTAAATATTAACTTATTTTCTTCCTAACTCTTTAAGGTAATATTATTTTCATCATCATTTATAAATGAGGACACTTAGGGACACATAATTTAAGTAGTACGTCCAACATCCCACAGCTGGTTAAGTGGCAGAGCTATGTTCCAGGTCAGAGTTTTGGTGTGAATACATTCCCGGAACCTATTCACTAAACTACCTCAGAGGAGCCAAGACAATGTAGAATGAACATCACCTAATGTGACCATACAGAAAAAACCTGTACTTCATGGGCTTTTGACTCTAAGAAAACTCAATTTGTGGAAGTAAGGACTGAAAGACGGGAATAGTAAGACTGTGTGGTTGTTGCCATTTTGAGACTAAATATATTTCAGTTGAGAAATGGATTAATTAAATAGGTAAGCAAAGTCCCCTTCTACCAAAAATAAGTTACAAATGAGGTTTAATTTAATTTTTTTTTGGAAAACCACTCAGTTTTTCTTGCAGAGTATATTATTAATAGTTAAACTATTTTTTTAAATTCCAATTTACACGGAATTGAATATAATCACTAGCTCATAATTAGAGTGTTTTAAATCTAAAAAATATCTATATTCTCTTGATGTTCAATTTTAGTACTTGCCCCAAAACTTTTCCATTTATAGTCAATTCTTGTTATTCATGGTAGTTATGTTATATAAAATCACTACAAACACTGAATTAGTGAATATTGACCCACTGGTCCTAAGAAATACAGAATTGGGTTCCTGTGAGCTTCAGGGTGCAATATTTTTGTCAACCAATCAATATGTAACTTTGTTTTATGTCTTTCTGTTTAAAGGTACCTTATTTAATATGTATTGTTGATGCATTAACACCAAACTCACAATTAATAGCACTAAACTCATGCCTGAGTGAAACTTACCTAATACGTGTATTTTCTCCATAAGACACATACAGCATAGCCTTCTTGCATTAAGGACTCAAGCATTATTCTTGAAAAACATTTTAAATAGCATAATCGCCAACATAAAACACAAAAATGCAAAAATTAGCACTAAATATACCAAGAAAAGGATACTTGTTTACAGTATCAGAACTGAAACAAGGCAAAAGTTAAATTGAGACTTTTGATCTCAATCAGGAATGTGCATGCTGGATGACTCAAATACTTTACTACCGGCACATGTCCACAAATGATAATGAAAACATAACGAATATTGATTTTGGAGTACTAAGTAAATTTTAGCAAGTAGGCAAATTAAAAAATACAGAATCTGAATAATGAGAATCAACTGTCTTTGTATTTTATTAAAACACTATTAAGGATGGGCTGTAAGTTGGCATCATAACTGAAAGGATTTAGAAATCTCTAGTATTTTTTTCTCAAGGAGCTTATTTCTCCAAGACTTAACAATATTTTTAGATTGTCTTTTAAAAGGAGAGTCAGAATTATTCTTCTAAATGGTTAAGAATTCTCTTGCTGAGAAGAGTTAATGGGATTAACTGGGTTTAAAATCTGCATTTTTTTTTCCCTTCCTTATCTCTTGGGATCATTGGGGATTACAGGTATTACAATTAGATAAAGCTTTATGAAATAGTTTTAAATATCTTCATATAACTAGCTATTAAAAATGCTAAATTTGTCAAACTGCTGGAGATCAAAGACAAAGATGAAAGTAGGCAGGGAAAAAAAAGACATGTTACTCTAAAAAGTGGCAATAATAAACTTGATGACCAGCTCTACAGCACGCAATATGAAAACCAGAAGACAATGGATTGTCATCTTAAAGAGCTGAAAGAACAGAACTGCCATCCTGGAATCATATAAATTGTGGAAATACCCTTCAAAATTGAAAGCTAAATAAAGACTGTTTAAGGCGAGAATATTAGACAATTTGACATGAGCACACCTGCAGTACAAAAATATTAACAGAAGTTAGGCTGAAGAAAAGTGATCCTTGAAAAACTGTAGGAAGGAATAAAGCAATAAAACAATAAAAAGCAATGGAAAGGTACACGTGTGGGTAAAGATAACACAATATTGACTCTTTAAAATAACAACAATAGGGGCGCCTGGGTGGTGCAGTTAAGCGTCTGCCTTCGGCTCAGGGCGTGATCCCGGCATTCTGGGATCGAGCCCCACATCAGGCTCCTCCACTGTAAGACTGCTTCTTCCTCTCCCACTCCCCCTGCTTGTGTTCCCTCTCTCACTGGCTGTCTCTATCTCTGTCAAATAAATAAATAAAATCTTAAAAAAAAAAACAACAATAATAACGTCTTACAGAGTTTATGACATATGTTAGAAGTAAGATATATGAAAACAGTAAAGAAAAGGGGAGAAGGATGTAAGCAGAGTTAAATGCTTGTGAGTTCCTTACTTCATTTGAGAAGTAGTGAAAGTACTTAGTTAAGGTGAAGTGTAGTAAGTGAAGGATGTGCATTGTAAGCTCTAGAATAATCACAAAATAATAATACAAGAATGTATAACTTAAAGAAGGAAAAGAGAATAATAAAAGCTACTTGATTCATCAAAAGGGATGCAAGAAAGGAAGAATAAAGGAACAAAGAACAAATGGAGTAACTAGTAAACAGCAAGTTCTTAGGCATAAACTTAACTATTTTTAATTACATTAAATGTAAATAAAATAAGCAATCCAATTAAGAGTTAAGATTATCACCTAAATAGAAAATTAAAAACACCCTTGACACCTAAATGTATGCTCTTTATAAGAAGTACTAAAAATAGGCTGACAAAAAAAAAAAAAACCAGATTGAAAGCAAAGGATGGAAAAAAACCTATAGTTTTATTTATTTATTTATTTATTTATTTATTTATGTATTTATTTATGCAAAAGAGAGAGTGCCTGTGCGCACAANGTAGCCTTCTTGCATTAAGGACTCAAGCATTATGCTTGAAAAACATTTTAAATAGCATAATCGCCAACATAAAACACAAAAATGCAAAAATTAGCACTAAATATACNCCATCCAGTGCATTTTTATCTTGGATACCAGGTGCTAATAAAAATAATGCTGATTGAACCATTTTTATCACTTATGGGATACAGACACTGTTTTTAGTGCTTTAAATATTAACTTATTTTCTTCCTAACTCTTTAAGGTAATATTATTTTCATCATCATTTATAAATGAGGACACTTAGGGACACATAATTTAAGTAGTACGTCCAACATCCCACAGCTGGTTAAGTGGCAGAGCTATGTTCCAGGTCAGAGTTTTGGTGTGAATACATTCCCTGAACCTATTCACTAAACTACCTCAGAGGAGCCAAGACAATGTAGAATGAATATCACCTAATGTGACCATACAGAAAAAACCTGTACTTCATGGGCTTTTGACTCTAAGAAAACTCAATTTGTGGAAGTAAGGACTGAAAGACAGGAATAGTAAGACTGTGTGGTTGTTGCCATTTTGAGACTAAATATATTTCAGTTGAGAAATGGATTAATTAAATAGGTAAGCAAAGTCCCCTTCTACCAAAAATAAGTTACAAATGAGGTTTAATTTAATTTTTTTTTGGAAAACCACTCAGTTTTTCTTGCAGAGTATATTATTAATAGTTAAACTATTTTTTTAAATTCCAATTTACACGGAATTGAATATAATCACTAGCTCATAATTAGAGTGTTTTAAATCTAAAAAATATCTACATTCTCTTGATGTTCAATTTTAGTACTTGCCCCAAAACTTTTCCATTTATAGTCAATTCTTGTTATTCATGGTAGTTATGTTATATAAAATCACTACAAACACTGAATTAGTGAATATTGACCCACTGGTCCTAAGAAATACAGAATTGGGTTCCTGTGAGCTTCAGGGTGCAATATTTTTGTCAACCAATCAATATGTAACTTTGTTTTATGTCTTTCTGTTTAAAGGTACCTTATTTAATATGTATTGTTGATGCATTAACACCAAACTCACAATTAATAGCACTAAACTCATGCCTGAGTGAAACTTACCTAATACGTGTATTTTCTCCATAAGACACATACAGCATAGCCTTCTTGCATTAAGGACTCAAGCATTATTCTTGAAAAACATTTTAAATAGCATAATCGCCAACATAAAACACAAAAATGCAAAAATTAGCACTAAATATACCAAGAAAAGGATACTTGTTTACAGTATCAGAACTGAAACAAGGCAAAAGTTAAATTGAGACTTTTGATCTCAATCAGGAATGTGCATGCTGGATGACTCAAATACTTTACTACCGGCACATGTCCACAAATGATAATGAAAACATAACGAATATTGATTTTGGAGTACTAAGTAAATTTTAGCAAGTAGGCAAATTAAAAAATACAGAATCTGAATAATGAGAATCAACTGTCTTTGTATTTTATTAAAACACTATTAAGGATGGGCTGTAAGTTGGCATCATAACTGAAAGGATTTAGAAATCTCTAGTATTTTTTTCTCAAGGAGCTTATTTCTCCAAGTCTTAACAATATTTTTAGATTGTCTTTTAAAAGGAGAGTCAGAATTATTCTTCTAAATGGTTAAGAATTCTCTTGCTGAGAAGAGTTAATGGGATTAACTGGGTTTAAAATCTGCATTTTTTTTTCCCTTCCTTATCTCTTGGGATCATTGGGGATTACAGGTATTACAATTAGATAAAGCTTTATGAAATAGTTTTAAATATCTTCATATAACTAGCTATTAAAAATGCTAAATTTGTCAAACTGCTGGAGATCAAAGACAAAGATGAAAGTAGGCAGGGAAAAAAAAGACATGTTACTCTAAAAAGTGGCAATAATAAACTTGATGACCAGCTCTACAGCACGCAATATGAAAACCAGAAGACAATGGATTGTCATCTTAAAGAGCTGAAAGAACAGAACTGCCATCCTGGAATCATATAAATTGTGGAAATACCCTTCAAAATTGAAAGCTAAATAAAGACTGTTTAAGGCGAGAATATTAGACAATTTGACATGAGCACACCTGCAGTACAAAAATATTAACAGAAGTTAGGCTGAAGAAAAGTGATCCTTGAAAAACTGTAGGAAGGAATAAAGCAATAAAACAATAAAAAGCAATGGAAAGGTACACGTGTGGGTAAAGATAACACAATATTGACTCTTTAAAATAACAACAATAGGGGCGCCTGGGTGGTGCAGTTAAGCGTCTGCCTTCGGCTCAGGGCGTGATCCCGGCATTCTGGGATCGAGCCCCACATCAGGCTCCTCCACTGTAAGACTGCTTCTTCCTCTCCCACTCCCCCTGCTTGTGTTCCCTCTCTCACTGGCTGTCTCTATCTCTGTCAAATAAATAAATAAAATCTTAAAAAAAAAAACAACAATAATAACGTCTTACAGAGTTTATGACATATGTTAGAAGTAAGATATATGAAAACAGTAAAGAAAAGGGGAGAAGGATGTAAGCAGAGTTAAATGCTTGTGAGTTCCTTACTTCATTTGAGAAGTAGTGAAAGTACTTAGTTAAGGTAGTGTAGTAAGTGAAGGATGTGCATTGTAAGCTCTAGAATAATCACAAAATAATAATACAAGAATGTATAACTTAAAGAAGGAAAAGAGAATAATAAAAGCTACTTGATTCATCAAAAGGAATGCAAGAAAGGAAGCATAAAGGAACAAAGAACAAATGGAGTAACTAGTAAACAGCAAGTTCTTAGGCATAAACTTAACTATTTTTAATTACATTAAATGTAAATAAAATAAGCAATCCAATTAAGAGTTAAGATTATCAACCTAAATAGAAAATTAAAAACACCCTTGACACCTAAATGTATGCTCTTTATAAGAAGTACTAAAAATAGGCTGACAAAAAAAAAAAAAACCAGATTGAAAGCAAAGGATGGAAAAAAACCTATAGTTTTATTTATTTATTTATGTATTTATTTATGCAAAAGAGAGAGTGCCTGTGCGCACAAGCACGAGCAGGGAGGAGGGGCAGAGGGAGAAGCAGACCCCCGCTGAGCAGGGAGCCTGATGCAGAACTCTATCCCAGGACCCTGGGATCATGAGCTGAACCAAAGGAAGATGCTTAACCAACTGAGCCATCCAGGTGCCCAGAAAAAAAAATAACTAACACTAACTCCAAAAAGCAAATGCACCTACATCAATATAAGATAGGATACATTTTGAAGTAAGAATGAGATTTCATAATCTTTAATGTCCATTCCATCAGAAGATACAAAAGTCCTAAATTTGTATGTACCTAATAGCAAAATTCAAAATATATAAACCAAAAGTTGACAAAACTAGAAGGATAAATTAACATCTTTATAATCAGAAGTGGAGTTTTAACATACCATTTTCAGTTATGGAATAAGACAGGAAAAATCATTAAAAATACAGAAGATTTTCATATTACCACTAAGAAACTTGACTAAACTGAAAAATATAGAATGTAGGTATAACTCTAGATTTAACTAATTCAGAATGCACATTCTTTTCAATTGCAAATGGAACATTTTCGAAAATTGACCCTTTGCTGGACTGTAACTTAAGACAACTTTCAAAGGACTGAAATGATACAGAGCATGTTCTCTGACCATAGTGTAATGAAACTAAAGACTAATAACGTAAGCATTATTAGAAAATCTCCCAGATTTTTCGAATGTGATTACTAGCAAATGAAGAAATCACAATGGAAATTAGAAAGTAATGCATGATCTTGGGAAAATATTATGAAAGTACAACATATCAAAACGCCCTCAGGTGGCAGTCATAAAGGTTGGGACAATAGATACTTGGTCTAAACTCCTCTCTCCCCAAAGAGAAGGTGGGAATGTTGCTGTGCCAGGGGTAAGGTTTATGGAGAGTGTGTCTGAGTCTTTTCCACCTGTTTAAATGTGGGTTTTTCCTCATTCGCCAGATGTGTGGGAATTGCTTAGTTTCTGGATTTCTTTCAGAGGGAATTATTCTGTGTGAATCTGTAGGTTTGGGGTATCCTTGGGAGGAGACGAGTTCAGGGGCCTCCCATGTCGCCTGCTATCTTAGACTGGAACTCCCTGTGGTGACTTTTGCACTCTTGTTTTGTTCCTGTTTCAAACAAAACGTTCAGTATTTCACTATTAAATATGACAGTTTTTTGGTAAATGCCTTAACAAATTTAAAGAGATCATTTATATTATTAGATTTCTAGGAATTTTTTAAAATCATGAATAAGTGTTTAATCTTATCAAATGCTTCCTTACAATTATGAGCATGATCATATGAGTATTCTCCATTCTGTTAATATGTTGAAATGCATTGATTGATTTTTAATGTTAATTCAGCATTGCATTACGTAATAAATATGACTTATTTCTAATATAAACATTTAAAGCCATGTATTTTCTTTTTGATAAATATATTCTGATATGTTGTATTTTCAATATCATTCCGTTCAAAAATTTTTATGATTTCTATTGTGATCTCTTCTTTAACACATGGATTATTTAGAAATTTACTGTGTAATTTCCAACTTGTGTTTTTCTATATATTTTCTTGCTATTAATTTTTAAAAACTATTTTTTATTTATTAGAGAGAGAGAAAGCACAAGCAGAGGGAGGGGCGGAAGGAAAGGGAGAGTGAGAACCAGACTCCCTGCTGAGCAGGGAGCCTGACCCAGTAGAGGGATTACTGGATCATATGGTATTTTTAATTTTTTGAGAAACCTGCATATTGTTTTCCACAGTGGCTGCACTCATCTACATTCCCACCAACAGTGCATGAGGGTTTCTTTTTTCTTTACATCTTCATCAAAACTTATTTCTTGTGCTTTGATTTTAGCCATTCTGACAGGTATAAAATGATATCTCGTTGTGATTTTAATTTTTTTAAGTAGACTCCTTGTCCAACATGGGGCTCGAACTCATGACCCCAAGATCAAGAATCACATACTCTACCCACTGAGCCAGCCAGACACCCCTCATTGTGATTTTAATTTGCAATTTCCCAATGATTAGTGATGTGGAACATCTTCTCATGTGTGTGTTGGTCATCTGTATGTTTTCTTTAGAAACAGACGCATCTGATGTGTCTGTTGGTCATCTGTATGTCTTCTTTGGAAAAATGTCTATTCAGGTTCTCCATCTATTTTTTTTTTAATTGACATATAATGTATTATTTGTTTCATGGGTACAGGTCTGTGATTCACCAGTCTTACACAATTCACAGTACTCACCATAGCACATACTCTTTCCAGTGTCCATCACCCAGCCACCCTATCCCTACCACCTCCCTCCCCTCCAGCAACCCTCAGTTTGTTTCCTGAGATTAAGAGTCTCTTATGGTTTGTCTACCACTCTGGTTTCGTCCCGTTTCATTTTTTCCTCTCTTCCCCTGTGATCCTCTGCCTTGTTTCTCAAATTCCACACAAAGCAAGATCATATGATAATTGCCTTTCTCTGATTGATTTATTTCGCTTAGCATAATATGCTGTAGTTCCATACATGTCGTAAATGGCAAGATTTCATTTTTTGATGGCTACATAATATTCCATTGTATATATGTACCATATCTTCTTTACCCATTTATGTGTCAATGGACATCTAGGCTCTTTCCATAGTTGGGCTATTGTGGACATTGCTGCTATAATATTTTAATCAGATTATTTGTGGGTTTTTGTTGTTTTTGGTGTTGAGTTGTATAAGTTCTTTACATATTTTGGACGTTAACCCCTTATCAGATATATTATTTGTAAATATCTTGTTTGATTCAGTAGGTTGCCTTTTTGTTTTATTGATGTTTTTCTTCACTGTGTAAAAGCTTTTTATTTTGATATAATCCTAGTAGTTTAATTTTGCTTTTGTTCCCCTTGCCTGAGGGGACATATCCAGAAAAATGATTCTATGGCTGATATCAAAGAAATTACTGCCTATGTTTTCTTTTAGGAATTTTGTGATTTCAGGTCTCACATTTAGGTCTTTAATCCAGTTGAGTTTATTTTTGTGTATGGTTCAATTTCATTCTTTTGCGTATAGCTGTCCAGTTTTCCTAGTACCATTTCTTGGATATACTGCCTTTCCCTATTGTATATTCTTGCCTCCTTTGTTGTAGATTAATTGACCATATAATCATGGGTTTATTTCTGGCTCTCTATTCTGTTCTATTGATCTATGTGTCTATTTTTGTGTCAGTACCATACTGTTTTGATTACTAGAGCTTTGTAATTTATCTTGAAATCTGGGATTGTGATACCTCCAGCTTTGTTCTTCTTTTTCAAGATTGCTTTGGCTATTCAGAGTCTTTTGTAATTCCATACAAATGTTAGGATTCTTTGTTCAGAATGTTCTGTGAAAATTAGTGTTGGCATTTTGATAGGGATCCCATTGAAGCTGTAGATTGCTTTGGGTTAGTATGGACATTTTAACAATATTGGTCTTTCAATCCCTGAGCATGGAATATCTTTCATTTGTTTGTGTCATCTTAAATTCCTTTCATCAGTGCTTTAGTTTTCAGAGTACAGATCTTTCACCTTTTTGGTTAAGTTTATCTCTTTGGTGCAATTATAAGTGGGATTTTTTTATGGTACACAAAGCTTTATTGAAGTAGAATTTGCATACAGCAAAATGCACCTATCATGACTGTACACGTCATTGATTTTTTTGAGTAGAGGATTGTTTTCTTAATTTCTCTTTCTGCTGCTTCATTATTAGTGCATAGAAATGCAACAGATTTCTGTATAATAATCTTCTATCCTGTGACTTTACTGAATTCATTTGTTAGTTCTTATAGTTTTTTGGTGGAGTCTTTAGGGTTTTCTTTATATACTATCATGTCATCTGTAAGTAGTGAGTTTTATTTCTTCCTTACCATTTTGAATGCCTTTTATTCCTTTTCTACTCTAATTGCTATGGCTAGAACTTCTAGTACTATGTTGAATAAAAGTGGTGAGAATGGACATCCTTGTCTTGTTCCTGATCTCAGAGGAGAAGCTCTCAGGTTTTCACCACTGCATATGATGTTAGCTGTGGATTTTCATATGCGGCCTTTACTATGTTGAATATACTCCCTCTAAAACTACTTTGTTGGGAGTTTTTATCATAAATGGATGTTTGCTGTACTTTGTCACATGCCTTTTCTGCATCTGTTGAGATGGTCATATGGTTTTTATCCTTTATTTGTTAATGTGATGTATCTTCCTCTTGATTTTTAATTTAATTCTTTTGTGATGAGAACATATGAACATATAATTATAATCCTGTAAAATGTAAACTTGTTTTATGGCCTTACATATAGTCTAGCTTGGTCAATATACCATGTACCCTTTAAAATCATGTGTATTTTGAAGTTATTAGGAGTAGTGCTCTCTAAGTATCCATTAAGTCAGGGTATTGATGGTGTTGTTCAGTTTTTTAAATCTTATTAAATATTGTCAAATTGTTCTATTGATTTGTGAGAGAGGGACATTATAATCGCCAGGTGTGCTTTTGGTCTTGGCTATTTCTTCCTTTAATTCTGTCAATTTTTTCTTTATGTTTTGAAGCTCTGTTATTAGGCATATATTCATTTGTAATTGTTATTTCCCCTTTTAAATTAACCATTTTATTTTTATTGAAATTTCCTTTCTGTCTGTACAATCTACTGTATCTGATCTCCCCAGGCTTCTTATACTTACTTTGTGGCAGAAGATTCCCAAGAGGGTCCCTAAGATTTATTGTCCTAGTCCCCAGAATCGTGACTATGATGAGATATAATTCCTACAAATATGCCATATTATATGTAAAAAAAGAGATTATTGGGGTGGGCCTGATCTAATTGTATGAGCTGATTGATACAGACAACTTTCCCTGGCTGATCACAGAAATCAGAGAGATTGTAAGTATAAGGAGGTTTCGAGGTAAGGAGGGTTCTCCATTGCTGAGACAGAGAAAGTCATATAGAAAGATCTGAGAGAGGCCTCACATTGCTGAAAATGATCTCCAGTTGACAACGAGAAAGAACATGGGACCTCTGTCATACAATTTCAAAAAACTGAATTTGGCAACCTCCTGCATGAGCTTGGTAGCAGATTCTCCTCAGAGTCACTAAATAAGAGCCCACCCTGGACAGTACCTTGATTTTGGCCTTGTGAGACCCTGAACAAAGAATCCAGTTGAGCCTGCCTGGACTTCTGACTTAAAGAAGCTATGAGATAGGAAATATGAGTTATTTTAAGCTGCTAAGCTTGTGTTAATATGTTAAGCAGAAAATTTAAAAAGTAAAGAAACTAATACAATTTTCATGATATATCTTTCTTCCATCCATTTATTTATTTATTTATTTTTAAAATTTTTTTTAAGAGAGAGAGAGAAAGTGGGGGAGGGAGAGAGAGAATGTTAAGCAGGGTCCATGCCCGTGTGGAGCCCGACATCGCACTTGATCTCACAATCCTGAGGTCATGACCTGAGCTAAAATCAAGAGCTGGATGCTTAACTGACTTAGTCACCCAGATGCCCCATCTTACATCCACTCATTTTTATATGGGTTTTCTGTCCCATTTTCCTTTTCGTGTTTCTGGGACTCCATTTACACATATTTCAGATCATTTTGTATTATATATAAAATATATAATAGATATATATAAATCTTTTATTTTATATATATATTTATTTGTGTATATATTCATTTTTTAAAACCTTGTTCTTTATTTTTCAGATTGGATAATTCTAGATATTTATTGTCAATTTACTGACATTCCTACTGTCATCTCAAATATATCAAGTCAACCCAGGGAATTTTAAAAGTTTTATATATTATGTTTTCAGTTTTGGAATTTTTATTTGATTCCTTTTTTATAGCTCTTATTTCTCTCTTGAGCATATTCTCCTTTATGTCACAATGCATACTTATAATAGCTGCTTTAATATCATTATCTGCCAGATACAAATTCTGGATCATCTTATGGTTTATTTCTGTTGAGTATCTTTTCTTTTAGAAAGGGTCTTATTTTCTTGGTTCTTTGTATGTTAAGTTACTTGAGGTTGTACACTGTACATTGTGAATATTATAGAGTGGACACTTTAATTCTGTCACATACTTTTAAAGAGCACAGTTTTTTTTTTTTTAGATTAGACATTAAACTTCACTGGATTCAAACTGAAATATTGTGTCTTTGACAACAGCTCGAGTCTTATTTCAGTTCTTTTATCATTAGCTGGGCTTCCTTGAGTCTTCCCTACACATGCATTATTTATGGTTCAGCCAGATATTTGGATGTACCCAGAATCTGGGACTCTCTTTCTGAAACCACCTTTCTAGGATTTCTTCTTCATTTTCCTTTAAGGGATTCTGTTCTCTGAGTCTTCAAACTAGAGAGATTATTGTGTTTTTTTTGTAAGTTTCTATTTTAATTCCAGCTAGTTTACATACAGTTTTATATTAGCTTCAGGTGTATAATACAGTGATTCAACAATTCCATATATCACCCTATACTCATCACAACAAGTGCACTCCTTAATCAACAGCTCGAGTCTTATTTCAGTTCTTTTATCATTAGCTGGGCTTCCTTGAGTCTTCCCTACACATGCATTATTTATGGTTCAGCCAGATATTTGGATGTACCCAGAATCTGGGACTCTCTTTCTGAAACCACCTTTCTAGGATTTCTTCTTCATTTTCCTTTAAGGGATTCTGTTCTCTGAGTCTTCAAACTAGAGAGATTATTGTGTTTTTTTTGTAAGTTTCTATTTTAATTCCAGCTAGTTTACATACAGTTTTATATTAGCTTCAGGCGTATAATACAGTGATTCAACAATTCCATATATCACCCTATACTCATCACAACAAGTGCACTCCTTAATCCCCATCACCTATTTAATCCACCCCCCTACCTACCTCCCCTCTGGTAACTGTCAGTTTGTTTTCTATAGTTAAGAGTCTGTTTCTTGATTTCTCTCTCTCTCTCTCTCTCATTTTTTCCCCTTGCTTGTTTGTTCTAGTTCTCAAATTCCACATATGAATGAAATCATATGGTATTTGTCTTTCTCTGACTTATTTCACTAAGCATTATATTCTCTAGCTCCATCCATGTCCTTGCAAATAGCAAGGTTTCATTCTTCTTTATGGCTGAATAATATTCCTTCATATTTATATAACACCCTTTCTTTATCCATTCATCAGTGGATAGACACTTGCACTGCTTCTATATCTTGGCTGCTATAAACATAGGGGTGCTTGTATTCCTTTGAATTAGTGCTCTTGTATTTTTTGGGTAAAGATCCAGTAGTGTGATTGCTGGATCATAAGGTAGTTGAAATAGAGGTGCCTGGGTGGCTCAGTCAGTTAAGCATCTGCCTTCAGCTCAGGTCATGATCCCAGGGTCCTGGGATCCAGCCCTAAGTGATCCTTGCTCACCTGGAAGCCTGCTTCTCCCTCTCCCTTTGTCCCTCTCCACTGCTCATGCTCTCTCGTGCTCTCCCTCTCAAATAAATAAATAAAATCTTTAGAAAAAAAGGTAGTTAAAATAGTTTTAACTTTTTGAGGAAACTCAGAACTGTTTTCCACAGTGGCTCTACTAGTTTGCATTCCCATCAGCAGTGCAAGAGGGTTCCTTTTCCTCTGCATCCTCACCAACACCTGCTGTTTCTTGTGTTGTTAATTGCAACCATTCTGACAGGTGTGAAGTGATATCCCATTGTAGTTTTGATTTGCATTTCCCTGACAATAGCTGACGATGGGCATCTTTTCTCGCATCCCTATGTCTTCTTTAGAGAAATGTCTGTTCATGTCTTCTGCCCATTTTCAATTGGATTATTTGTTTTTTGGGTGTTGAGTTTTATAATTTCTTTATATATTTTGGATAGTAAACCTTTATCAGATATGTCATTTGCAAATATCTTCTATTCCATGGGCTGGATTTTAGTTTTGTTGATTGTTTTCCTTTGCTGTGCAGAGATTTTAATTTTGATGTAGTCCTGATAGTTTGTTTTTGCTTTTGTTTCCCTTCCTCAGGAGACATATCTAGAAAAGTTGCTATGGCTGATGTCAAAGAGGTTCTGCCTGTGTTCTAGGATTTTTATGGTTTCGGGTTTCACATTTAGTTCTTTAATCCATTTCAAATTTATTTTTGTGTATGGTGCAAGAAAGTGGTCCAGTTTCCTTCTTTTCATGTTGCGTTCCAGTTTTCCCAATACTGTTTGTTGAGACTGTCTTTTTGCCATTGGATATTCTTTCCTGCTTTTGTCAAAGATTAATTGACCGTATAATTGTGGGTTTATTTCTGGATTTTTTATTCTGTTCCATGGGTCTATATGTCTATTTTTGTGTCAATTCCATACTGTTTTGATTATTACAGCTTTGTAATATAACTTGAAGTCCAGAATTGTGATGCCTCCAGCTTTGCTTTTCTTTTTCAAGATTGCTTTGGCTATTTGGGGTCTTTTGTGGCTCCATACAGATTTTGGGATTGTTTGTTCTAGTTCTGTGAAAATTGCTGTTGGTATTTTTATAGGGATTTCATTAAATGTGTAGATTGCTTTGGGTAATATAGGCATTATACCAGTATTTGTTCTTCCAATCCATGAGCATGGGATGTCTTTCCATTTCTTTATGTCATCTTCAATTTCTTTCATCAGTGTTTTGTAATTTTCAGAGTATTGGTCTTTCACTTCTTTGGTTAGGTTTATTCTTGTGTATTTTATTATATTGAATGAAACTGTGAGCAGGGTTATTTCCTTAATTTCTCTTTCTGCTACTTCATTATTAGTATGTAGAAATGCAACAGATTTCTGTGTGTTGATTTTCTGCGACTTTACTGAATTCATTTATCAGTTCTAGCAGTTTCTTTGATGGAGTCTTTCAGGTTTTCTACATATAGTATGTCATCTACAAGTAGTGAAAGTTTTACTTCTTCCTTACCAATTTGGATAGCTTTTATCTCTTTTTGTTGTTTGATTGCTGCAGCCAGGGCTTCCAGTACTATGTTGAATAAAAGTAGTGAGAATGGACATCCTTGTCTTGTTCCTGACCTTAGGGGAAAAGCTCTGTTTTTCCCCACTAATGATGATGTTAGCTGTGGGTTTTTCATATATGGTTTTTATTATGTTGAGGTATGTTCCCTCTAAACCTACTTTGTAGAGGGTTTTATCAAATGCTTTTTCTGCCTCTATTGAAATGATCATATGATTCTTATTCTTTCTCTTATTGATGTGATGTGTCACACTGATTGATTTGTGAATATTAAACCACCCTTGCAAACCAGGAATAAATCCTGCTTGATTGTGGTGAATGAATTTTTAATGTATTGTTGGACTTGGTTTATTAGTGTTCTGTTGAGGATTTTTTTCATCTATGTTCATCAGAGATATTGGCCTGTAGTTCTCCCTTTTATGTGGTGTCTTTATCTGCTTTTGGTATCAGGGTAATACTGGCCTCATAGAATGAATTTGGAAATTTTCCTTCTATTTCTATTTTTTGGAATAGTTTGAGAAGAATAGGTATTAACTCTTTCTTAAATGTTTGGTAGAATTCACCTGTGAAGCTATCTGGTCCTGGACTTTTGTTTGTTGGGAGTTTTTTAATTCAATTTCTTTGCTGGTTATTGATCTGTTCACATTTTCTATTTCTTCCTATTTCAGTTTTGGTAGGCTATATGTTTCTAGAAATTTATCTATTTCTTCAAGGTTGTCCGATTTGTTGGGATATGGTTTTTCATAATATTCTGTTAAAATTGTTTGTATTTCTGTGGTGTTGGTGTTATTTCACCTCTCTTATGTGTAATTTTATTTGAGCCCTCTTTTTTTCTTGATAAGACTGGCTAGAAGTTTATCAATTTTATTGATTTTTTTCAAGGAACCAGCTCCTGGTTTCATTATTATATCGGGGTTTTTGTTTGTTTGTTTGTTTCTCTATCATTTTCTTCTGTACTAAACTTTATTATTTCCTTCCTTCTGCTGGTTTTTTATTGGAGTTTTGACCACCACCTGTGGTGCCAGTTGTAGCCTACCCTCTGCATTTTGGCTGTGAAAAACAAGTGAAAGACCACAAATAATTTCCATCTTCTAAACATCAACTTTCCTCTTAAATCTGCTACTTTTGTTCTGTCTTGAATAGTTTTAAGTAGCTGTATTTTTATTGTATGTTCTCCAGAGTTTAAAATTGTTATCTATGAGAGGGTCGGTCTGATAGGAACCTATATGACAATTATCAGAAGTGGAATTTTTCTACATTTGTTCTTAAAATAACAAATCTCTATCTAAGAAAAACTTCATGAAAGAAACAACAAGAGCAACAATAAAAACTTCAAGCCCAGATATTTTCACTGACGAATTCTTTTTAATATTTAAAAGGAAATAATATCAGTTATACAAAACTTCTTTCAGAAAAATAGAAAAGGAATTACCTTTCGACTCATTTTGTGCCTCCAGCATAACATTGAAATAAAAACCTGATGATGAACTTATAAGAATGGAAAATTACTGGATAATTTCTTTCACCAATATAGTCACATATTAATAATCCTGAAAAGGCATTAACGAATCAATTCCAGGGATATATTAGGAGCAATTTATGCCATGACCTAGTGGGGATTATTTCAGAAATGCAAAGTTGATTTAACTATTACATACCAATGTAATTTTCCACATTAGTACATAAATTTAAAAAACTGTATGATTTTCTCAATTTATGAAGAAAAAGCATTTATTAAAATTTAACGTTCATGACTTTTTTAAAGTTTATTAATTTATGAATAAAAAAACAGCATTCTATGTATGATAGAGTATATCTACATAAGTCAGCATTTAATGGTAAAATATTGATCACTTTACCTGTGAATTCAGGAGGAAGACAGGGATATCCATTGTCACTAGTTCTATTCAACAGTGTACTAGAGATCCCATCTAATGCAACAAAGCAACAAAGAATAATAGAGTGTAGATGACTTATTACATAGAAAATACAAAAGGGTATGTAAGTTCAAAAGATTCTCCAAATTACTAGAACTATTAAGTGAATTTAGCAAGATTGTTGGATACATCAATATACAAAAATCAGTTTTATTTGTATAACCTACTATCAAATAATTAAAAATAGCAAGAATCTTTAGTATCTGAGAATAAATCTAATAAAAATGCCATTTGTCTTTAGTACTTAGGTCTAAGGAAAGAGACACAAGATAACTCTACTGCAAACTACATTGCTAAGAAGAATTAAGATGACCAGATTAAAAGGAAGAACTTGCCTTGTTTCATGAAGACTCAATGTTGTAAAAATAGCAAGTCTCCCTAAATTGACCTATAGGTTCAATAATATCCCATCAGCAATCTCAGTGGTTTTGTATGTATCATATGGACAATCTAATTCTAAAATATATGTGGACATTCAAAGACGTGGAATAGCTGAGGCAAACTTGAAGAATAAAAGTGAACAACTTACACTAGCAGATATAAGATTTATTTATTATATAGCCACAGAAATGAAGACAGTATTAGCTCAGAAATAAATCCACACATATATGGTCATCTGATTTATGACAGAGTGGAATTTGTGGAAGGAAGATAGTGTGGGAGTATAATTTTTTCAATAAATGGTACTAGGTCAACTGGATAACTATACGGAGAAAAAGTTAACATTGACCCCATCTCACATCATATGCAAAGATTCATGTGAGATTATAGACCTAAATGTGAAATACAAAATAATAAAACTTCTAGAATAGCATATAGAAGAGTATATTCCTGAACTTAAATCAAGGATTATAACTTTACATGAAAATATCCTAGTCACAAAAGAATATATTGATAAATTGGACTTCATTCAAATGAAACCCACTGGTTAATAAAACAAACAATCAGGAGTGAAAGGGCAAGTCAAACACTGAGAGAAGACATGAGTAATATATAGTGTTAGATATATTTATTGTTAAGTGCCTTTTCGTAATATCCGTCTGTCCATCCATCCATCCATCCATCCTACATCACCACTAATAAATCAATAAGAAAAAAAACAAGCAAAAAACTTAAAGCAGTAATTTCACNATAGTAACTTCACAAAAAAGGATATTCAAATGCAGTATTACCAAAAGATGCTCAACATCATAAATTCAAACAAATTTAAATTATACATCCCACATACCAAGCAGAATGGCTAAAATGAGAAGACCTGGCAATATATTGGCACCCATACAGGGGGTGGTAGAAGTACAAATTGTTTAGACAACGTTGTAAAACTGTCTCATTAAAGCTAAACATATCCGTCGCCTCCAACCCTTGGTACCAGTCCTGAGAATATACCCAACAGAAGTTGAGTGTTAATAGCCACCAAACTACGTGTACAAGAATAGTACTATTATTTATAATAGCCCCAGAACAAGAACAACTCAAATGTCCATCAATGTTAAAATAGATGAATACATTTCATGCAATGCCTCACAATCAATAAAAAGAACACAGTAACCTAATGAATCTCACAGACATACTGTGTAGCAAAANCGAACAAGAACAACTCAAATGTCCATCAATGTTAAAATAGATGAATACATTTTGATATACTCATTCAATGCAATGCCTCACAATCAATAAAAAGAACACAGTAACCTAATGAATCTCACAGACATACTGTGTAGCAAAAAAGAGCCAGACACAAAAAGAATACATATTGTATGATTTGATTTATATGAAATTCAATACTAAGTAGAGCTACTCAGTAGTGATGGAAGTTGATACAGTGGTTACCTTTGGGAGAAGAAGGAGTATTGGCCAGAAATATTCTATATCTTAATCTTGGTGATCGTTATATGGATGTGTACACATTGGAGACACTTTACATTTAAGATTTATATGCCCTTCAATACAGAATCTGTCAAGAAAAAAAAAGTCTTAGTTAAGAATGAGTAGAAATAAGCTGTAATCGCCATGTTTCACTCCAGTGCTTATGTGTGCAAATTAAGGTCACTGTTAAAAATGATTGAACAGTGATTTCTCCACATGCAAATATATGCCAGAGAGTGAATTTATTTTGATGCTTTCTCACCAAGTAATTTCTGGGGACTCCCCAAGGAATGCTTATATGTTCTGTAACCTGTCTGCCTGCTGTTTGTCTCATATGCCTACATATTGTTTGGTCCAGAGAACACAAAGGCATTTTAGGTCACCTTGGGGTTGTTTTGTTTTATAACTTCGTGGTTTTTTTTTTTTAAATGCTCAAATCTTCTTTTTTTTCTTTTGAATATTTTATTTATTTATTTGACAGAGAGAGACAGCCAGCGAGAGAGGGAACACAAGCAGGGGGAGTGGGAGAGGAAGAAGCAGGTTCCTAGCGGAGGAGCCTGATGTGGGGCTCGATCCCAGACCGCTGGGATCATGCCCTGAGTCGAAGGCAGACGCTTAACGACTGCGCCACCCAGGCACCCCAATGCTCAAATCTTCTATAAGGTCCAAGCTGAACACAGCTGCCTCTTGTCAATTTCCTCAAAGTACAGGCAAGTCTTACCACAGTGGTTCAGCTAACACAATCTTAATGGTCAATGTCCATGTGCTATAGTTTGAGTTATCCAGCACTAGATCACTCCCATCAGTATCACAGTCTATTCCACATTTATGGGAAACATTTCTCCTTCTTCTAGGGAGCAGTCTGGCAAAAGACAAAGTGATTCACTCTAATATCCCAGTCCACAGTGGATGTGTTCAGTTTTCTCTGAATACAAAGAGTGAGAATTTGCTGTTCATTTGTGTCCCCAAAGGGTTCATCTTGATGACTTTCCCAATACACAGGGAACAATTCCAATCTACAAATAGTTGTTCTTCGGCTAATATAAAAAAAGGAAGAAGGAAGGGAAAGATGGAAGGAAAGTTAAAGAGAAGAAGGAAGGGAGGGAGGAAGGAAGGATAGAAATAAAACAAAGGAAGTCTCTCTTTACTGGGCTCCCACCTCAAGTTAATTTTTTTCAATTCTAATTTTACAGATTACATAAACATTGTGGGATTTTTTTCCTTCAAATTCAAGAAACATTCGTAGATTTCAAAGTGTCTTAAGTGCAAACACCTGCAGCCTAGCACTGTAACTCTTTTAAAACAAGAGAAGCAGAAAGCATGAAAAGCAGAGAAATCAGTTTTAAACCCTAAGACACAGCAGACCATACCACAACAATACCTACTGGATGTCATTGTATCTGTAGGGGCAGGTTTCATGCAGGTGGTGTAAATCATTCTACTTTAGGACAAGGGGGAAAAACTGTATGAAAGCATATGCAAGAGTGTGACCACAGGAGAATTTCATAATTTTTCCACTGTTCATGTATGGACATGAGTGACGCTTTGATATTATTGTGATCCTATGTAGATAATAGCCACCCTCCTTCCCAGGCAGGACACTGCTACCTTTCTTCTCCATTTATTCCTCCTTTAATCTTATAGGCACTCTACCACTTTCTGGGACACATCAGGGGGATTCAGAGATCCTAAGATAGGGGAGATTTGTGGCTTATCTCAGGGAACTGCCATTTCCTGTCTGATGTGCCACCGTAACAAACAGCAATTACATTTTTCTCCAAGGTCTGGCTGGATGTGACATTTCCACTTGCTTGTGTGATCCTCACCCTGTCCCTGATTAGGGTTGTCACCTTCACTTGAGCGTCTTCCCAGAACAAATGAGAGAAGGTAAAGGAGGGAGACCAGGGAGGTGCATGAGGGCAAGGCCAGATTCCTCATGTATTTATAGTTTTCTTCTTTTTAATAAAACAAATCCAAGGAATAAACCCTCTGTTGTCTCCACTGATATAACTGTCCCAAAACCCCATGGCCAGAGCTGCTTAACCGCTTTTGAACATGGCCTTTGTCTTGGTTGGCCCCTTTATGCTGTTAAAAGATAAACTGAGACATATTAAAAATTTTAAGAGTTTATTTGAGCAAAAATCAATTCAAATGGGGCAGCATCAAACCAGAAGTTGTCAGAAACACTCCATAAACAGGAGCTCTGAGAGACACTTCTGTAAAGAAAAGGAGGAAGCAAAAGAAGAAAGTTATTGATGGGTTGTAGCTTAAAGCCTAGTTGGTTGGTTGTGATTGGTTGTCCTCAGTGTTTTGGTTTCATAACCTTGAGGCATTTATAGGTTTGGATTTTGCTTTGTTTACACAGGCTGCCGTGGCATCAGAGCCACCTCAGGCTAATGTCCTCCTTGTTTAATTAATTAGTCAGTGTCCAGAAAACGCAAAGGAAATCAGTTCATTGCAAGGTTGCCTGAGTCCCTTCTCTGAAGTTCAGACAGGCTGGACTTTTTTCACCTTCCTTACTCACTCCTCAAGTGATGGGCTTTTGCTTCCTCTTAGGACTTCCCTCTGTTTTACTTCCCCTCTGTTTTACTACTGCAAGCCACCTGGAGCACAGTAGCCATTTCTTCTCTTGTCAGGGAAGTTAGAGAAGGACTCTATCTCACTGTCTTGTGTGTGGTGTGAAGAGACACCCTTATAGCAACTGTCTTCTTGGTGAAGTTAGGATCATAGGCTTTAAGGAAGGAATCAGATTTCCAGAAAGACAGGTGGTAAGAAGCAGGATTCAGGTATTTTCTTGTGTGTTAAAGGCTGCCTTTGAATAACTACTTGTCTTCTTTCTTATCTACTTCACTACCTACCTACACACACACAATCAAATGTAGACACTGGGAAACCGGGACAGACTAACTGTTCACAGGATTACTTAGGCAAGGAAGTAAGCAGTTTAGCTTGAGAATAGGTAGTTCTAGTAATCTGGACAAATGATACTGTGATTGTCTTGGGTTTGGCTAGGACTGATGGTTGGAAATGAATGGTTTGGGGACTTATAGGGCTAGATTAGAAACAGACAAAATTAGAAGATTGTCTACAATGACCTAAAAGAAGGAATCCCTAAGCAAAATTGTATCTTAATTAATCTCCTAGAATGGCCAATTTTGGTATGAAAAATATGCTATTTCCCTCATACCTCTGGTGAAACAGTTTTTGCAATAATCAGAATATCTAGCCTGAAAATAGTTTGCTATTCATGGTTGCACTATGAGGTGGGATGTAAATATAATGATAAGTCTTTATTTTCAGGAAGACTCAATTTGTAATATTCTGCTCCTTCAAATAAATATGCATGTATCATAGCATGATTTAATTTGTGCATCAGAATGTATAATCTATATATCAGGAACAAAGAAGACAACAATATTTCCAAAATAAGAAAGAGGCCCAAGACCCTATATGGTTCCAATTGGCCCAATGTAGGGAGCAGAATTTCAGGTGCCTGGAAAGCCCAGTCAAGATGCTATTGGTGTGGGCTCATGCCTTTGTTTGCACAGTGCACGTGACATGTCATATCTCCAGTGGCAGAAGGTCTCATACTGCTGGAGGGGGCGGCTGGCAGGGATATAGCAAAGAAAATCCCTTACCAGACAGAACTCTGATTTCAGTTAAGATGACCCAATTAGCTCTGATTCCAGCATGTGCACAGGTGCTATGGCTTGAAATAAAATAGCAAATGACACTGTTGAAATGCGTGTGGTGAGTAGGCATGTATATGTATATGTGTTTGGGTATTTTTTATGGAAAGCAGGCTATTCATCTGACCTTTGCTTAAAATATTTTATTAAAGTTCTGAAATGTGAATCAGTTGCAAGTCTGTTCTAATGAATCAGTAGTCTCTTAACAGATGGTCAAATAAACACAATGTTTCTACCTTCCCAGAAATCATCTTAAGCTCAAAATTGTTATTGTTTGTGAGAAAAGAGCAATCTTGTTTAAATGCTAGTAAACAAGCACCATGTACCTCGCTTACCTCTGTCTGAACCTCTGAAAGAGGACCCGGGTGGGAGTTCAGTTTAATGAAAAATGCATTAGGAGTGGTACTGATGGCTCGGAGCAACTATTACTCATTTGAATCTCAGCCAACCAGGTAAACAGGCACTGGTCCATGAACCCTGGCCTGAAGGAATCGGGGAAGGCTTATTGAAAACCATGCAGTGGTCCTAAATGAAGGGTTTAAACTTTCCTTTTTTCTGCCTTTTAAAGCTGTCTGTGGGAATCACATTTGGATTTTATGAGGACCAGAAGGTGTTATAATTTGCGTTGGTGGTTGGCATAAGGAAGAAACTAGGAAAGGTAGAGCCATGGTGAGTTAACAGTACTAGGGAAACTTCTTAAAGGCCTAACATATATATTTTATATATACATATATATATATACACACACACACTTTTAGCAATATTTTAAAATTCTATGTATGCTATACAAATAAAAGACAGCCCATTCAACTGTGTGTAGGGCACTATGCTAGCTACCATGGGAGGTTTACCAAGGTTATGAAAGTATAGTACCCAACTTGAACAATTATAATGTATTTCTAGTGAGAAGATTAACATAAATGGAGGTAGGGTATATGTCACAGAGAAATGCTATCCTAATCCTTAGGGCTGCTGTAACAAAATACCATAGACTGGGTGGTTTATAAAAAAAAAAATATTTCTCACAGTTCTGGAGACCAGGAAGTCCAAGGTCAAGGCACCAGCAAATTTGGTGTCTGGTGAAAGACTGCTTCTTGGTTCACAGACAGCCATCTTCTGGATGTGGCCTCACAAGGTAAAGAGGTTGAAGAACTCTCGGGTCTCTTTTATAAGGACACTAATCCCATTCACTGTGGCGCTACCTTCGTGTTTTAATCATCTCCCAAAGGCCCCAGATACCATTGCTTTGGAGATTAGGTTTTAATATAAGAACTTTGAGGGACACAACCATTCAGTCCATAGCAAGTGCATAGAAGGCAATTCAGAGGAGGGAGAGAGCATATGGTAAGGGGAGCTAGGATGCATTCATGAAGCAGGTGGTACATTAATAGGGCTTGACACGTGATGGAGAAATCAATTGAGTGAGTTGACTATAGGAAAGATAAGAACTAATTGGAGGAAACATAGTGATAAAGATAGGAAAATGCAGGACATGTTGGAATAACACATAATCTCATCTTTCTGGAGCATGGGCTACTTCTTGAATAGGGTTTTTTTTTTTCAACCTCAGTGGTATTAACAGTTCAGATTATATAATTCTTTGATGCAGTGGACAGTCCTGTGTATTACGGGATATACAGCAGCATCTCTGGCCTCTACTCATTAGATGCCAGTAGTATACCCCCCATCCCACCCCTCCGTGTTGTGGCAGGCAGTTTCTCCAGACATTACCAAATGCCTCGTGGGGGACAATATGACCTCTCGTGAGAATGACTGCCCTAAAAACTTGCCACTCTAGGGATGGGTAGCATCAGCATCACCTGGGAACTTGTTTTAAATGCAGAACCTCAGACCCCATCCCAGACCTACTGAAATAGAGTCTGCAGTTTAACAAGATCCCCAGGTGATTCATATGTACATTAAAATATGAGAACTACTCAGAAGAAAGAGCTGGTGAGATTGGTTGGGGGTGAACATGGATGGTCATGAAAGGGCTTGAACATTTTTTTTAAAGATTTTATTTATTTATTTGACAGAGACAGCCAGCGAGAGAGAGAGAACACAAGCAGGGGGAGTGGGAGAGGAAGAAGCAGGCTCCTAGTGGAGGAACCTGATGTGGGGCTCGATCCCAGAGCACTGGGATCACGCCCTGAGCCGAAGGCAGACGCTTAACGACTGTGCCACTCAGGCACCCCAGGGCTTGAACATTTTGTATAATTTTAGATTAACTTGGTAGGCAATGAGGCTATATTGAATTTTTTCTTTTTTATCACAGTTTTTAGAAATAAAAGATAAGAGAGTCCGATTTTGCCTGCTTAACATTCTTCTCACCCTTCTTACTACCTCTGTCTCAATTTTAAGGGGGACGACAAATGCCAGCTAAAAGCTGCACTTTCCAGTCTCTCTTGTAGTTGAGGGGACTATGAGAATACATTCTAAGCGGAAGTTATTTTGGGAGCTTCTAGGAAAGCTCCTTAAGAAGGAAGCTGACCCAGATGGTATGTCCTCTTTTCCTTAGAACTTTCTTCTTCTTTCCTGGGAATGAGCAAGATGGTTTGAATTCTAGAAGCCATCTTTAAGGTCTGAGAAGAGGCACTCCCTAAACATGGTGGAGAAAAACTAGAAGGAACCTAAATCAGAGAGAGAAGAATATACCCCACTCTTGTTTAAGCCACTATTTCTCAGAAGTCTGTTATTCACAGCTGAATACAATTCGTAATTGATTAAGATTACAATTGATGTAATGGATGAACTGGAGGAAAGGAGATCTGTATGGAAACTCTTGAAATAGTTTGGGTGGGGAGACTGGAAGAACATAATGAAAGTGAAGAGGAATTTAGAATCTTATTTTCTTTGAAGTTACTATCATCTTTAAGTTTGTTAGTGAGAACATGGCAATATAGTTTATAAACATTTGAAAGTCAAGAAGAGGAGTGGACTTGTGAGAATGTGATGAGCTTGATTTTGTACATGTCAGACTTGAGGATAAATAAGACAGATGTATATACCCAGCAGGCACTTGCTCAGAAGAGAAGTTCCTCTGCAAATATAAGGTACTGGTGAGTGGAAACTGAGCAGAATTGAGGATTGGCAAGATGAAGGGAGGAGGGGGGTGATTGTGAGTCTGTCATTGAACTGGAGAGAGAAGCATGGAGGAGAATAATGGGCAGGGAGTTGTTAAGGCATTTTTGCTGAAGAGGTTCCACAGAGGAATTTTTACAATGGTGTTTAAAGGTGGAATTTAGAGGACCTGGAGCTATTTTATGAGAAAGTCTGCTTGCTCAAGGAGCACTTCCTTCCCTGCAACGACCTCATAAATCAGTGAGGTCAAGTGTTTGTTCACTTTCCGCAGTTAGGCTGAGTAACTGAAGAATGCTCCATCTTTTCCAGATTATTCTGAATTCACCATGACTCTTCAGACATCTTCTTTAGCTAATGCTGTCATGGAAACTGTTGATCCATGCTGTGTATGGCATGGCCAAGATTATTGCCTTCTGAAGACATTTTCTCTTTTTTTCTACCCAAAATCTTTTGCATATCCAAAGGAATTAATTCCACAGAAGTTGATTTATTAAACAGCTGCAAATATAGGTCACAGGAGAGATGTTTTCAGGAATGCAAAGATGATGAAGGTATGATCTAACCCTCAGGGACCTTACGTGCAGGATGGAAATAAGATAAGTGTAGTAAGTGTGAAGTAGGATATATCTCAGGGTGCTCTGGTCCTAAGAACTAAAGGCTGAGGGGGTCCATCTAAAGATAGGAGTCTGTACTTGTCCAGGATGTGTGAGCTCTGGGGTCTGTGTGCTTCTGCGTCTTTGGGGAAGACTACCACAGTCTTCTCTCTTGTCCATTTTACTTTCTTCCCTTTTCCAGAAATAAACAATCTCACGTCTTACCCATTTTGTTCCAAAATAAACAATCTCAAGTCTCAACCAGTTTGTCCCTTCTCAAAAATGATTTCCATTACAGCCACTGTTTCTTACTTCATGTTCACAGTCCCTTACCTGAAATTATGACATTCCAAAGCTCTGAAAGCCAGAAGATCTTTATTTTTTTTTAAATTTTTTAAAATCTATTAGTCATTTGGCAGTTAAACCTGCCCTAACTGATGGGAGGTGCCATATAGCCTTTATTCATCCTTGGAACATTCATGTTATTTGTTGAAGAAATATTCATTTGTTTGGTTAAGGAGTGCTACCTTATATCTTGCTAAGGGAAACAGTATTACCACCTTTTTAAAATTTGAAAAAGTCTGAATTCTAAAACCTATCTGAGCCCAAGAGTTTTGGTTGAGGGAATGTGGGCCTGTAGTGTTCTCAGAGTCCTACCCAATGCAAAGAAGACGGGAATAGGAGATTATAATGATTGGGAATGTGGGGACAGCATGATCCTCCTTTGCAAATGATGCCATATGCTAACTGGAAAACCTATGAGAATCAACTGAGAAGCCAGAAGATGTAAGTAAGATGACTGAACCCAAAGTAAGCACATCAAAACCCAGCCTTGTACTAGCTTCTGGACTACTCCTACAAGTAGAATTTAGGGAGCCCCACTTGGTTCATTAGTTTGAATGACTGAGATCAAATGGCCTGGTCTTGTACTCCAAATTTGGTAGCTGGGTTTCTGCCCATACTTGTGGCCAACATCTCACTTTGCCTTCCAATTTCTCCAAGATGGCCAGGGATGGCAGATCTGACTGAGCAGCTCTGCGATCAGGGAGCCACGGCCTGCTCTGAAAGCTCTAGTCAGCTTGCCTGCATAGATCTCTTTGCACATGTCCCTCTGTTCCACCAGGATTCCAAACTTCTACCTGGCTGCATTCTACCCCTTGGCTGTATCTGGTCCTCGTTTTCTGGCTGTCTGTAGAATGCTGCCCCTTATGTCATTATGGATGTCAACTTCGGTACCTTTTATAAGTGACCTGCAGACAGCTCTGTTGCAACTTTACCTACAGTGTGATTATGCAGCACATCATGTAAACAAGCTCACAAAACACAAAAACCAAGTGGCGCAGCTGTGCCTGTATGCCCAGAAGCTGTTGCGTTTTAGTGACATTTTAAATCTGAACAGTGACTAATAATGCACCAGGGATATAAACTCTGAATCATACAAAACTATTAATTGTCTCTGTACTAGGTAAAACTAGAGCCATGGGAATTATTTTTTGTGGTGTATATTTGGGCTTCACACATAAGCAGCCATATCAGGAATCTGTTTGAAGGGGCAACTAGTGTCTTCTAGAAATATGACTTTCTTCCTTCTTCCTCCTTACCTGCTCCCCTTCCTTTCCTTCTTCCTTGCCTCTCTACTTCCATTTATCATTCATGTATCAGCTTTCTCATGTAAAGATGGAGATAATAATGGTGTCTTCCTTATAGGATTGTTGTGAGGATTAAACAAGTTGAGATATTATATATATTTTTTTTTTCTCTTTTTTTCTACCCAAAATCTTTTGCATATCCAAAGAAATTAATTCCACAGAAGTTGATTTATTAAACAGCTGCAAATATAGGTCACAGGAGAGATGTTTTCAGGAACGCAAAGATGATGAAGTTATGATCTAACCCTCAGGGATATATATATATATCCCCAATAAGCCCCAATATATAGCCCCAAATAAGACTTTTTTAACTGTCTGAAATTATGGTTGATGCCAACTCAATGCTGGTTCTGATCTAGGAGCTACAGATGCAAAGATCAAAACCACATGCTCTTCTCTTAAGTATTTCCCATATTTGTAGATATTGCGTATCTGCAGGACTTACTGTTTGAAGTATGGACTCTAGAATGAGTGGTTTGAATTTGAGAGCCAGCTCCATCACTCCCATTACTCATTATCTAGATGATCTTGTGCAAGTTACTTAATCTCTAAATCTTAGTCTCCTGCATGGGGATAATAATAATAATTCCTCTCTCATAGATTTGTTGTGAGGAATGAAGGACAAGTAAAACACTTAACAGGAGATCCAGAGGAAGTAATACACACTGAGATCCTGCATCTGCAGGTGCTACTGATTTCAAGTCCTGAGATAATCCTCAAACAGGACTTTATGTTAGGAGCCTTATCTTTGTGGATGGGATGGGAAGAACATGGGGTTTGTTGTGCTGCTTTGGATCTGGCATCCAGGAAGTTTTATAATTTGAATACTTTCTCCCTAACGTGTTGGCTCAGTGCAGACAGCTAAGGGACCACATGGAAGAATCAGGGGCTCTACATTGAGACTGCCTGGTTTCAAATCTTAACTCACCCAATGTCTTGTCCTGTGACTTGGGTATTTACTTAAGCTCTCAAATTCTGTTTTCCCATCTGTAATGTGAGTATAATAATCATTAACTCACAGTTATGGTGAAAGTCAACTAAGGTCATCTAGGTAAGGAACTGAGTACAGCAAATATACCTGACATGTAGTAAGTTGGCAGTTATTGTTGTAATTTTTTATTAGTATTTGATTCTGTGCACGGGAAAGAGCTCGCATAGTGGGGCTCTCCCCACTCTAGTTTTATTTTTACTCCTGTGATTGTTTAACTTTATAATAACTATTTTCTTTTCTCATTTTAAGAGTAATACATATTCATATATATTTCTTCTGTAGAAGAAATACCAGAGAATTCTGTTTTGTGTTTGCTAATCCTCTGTCTCTGGGCTGTGTGGGAGTCACAGTGGGAGAGGAGATGGCACAGGCAGCTGGATGCTCTTGCCAATCATTTCAATTATTGGTTGGCGTTCAGTCTCATAAGAAATGGTCATCAGGAATCATATTTGTTACCTCATCATTTGTTCATTGATTGTCTCCAAAACAAGTACAGACTGGCATAACTAAGTTTATATTTTCTCCTTGAGACTGTTTTTTGGGTTTTTTTGTTTTTAATTTCAGGGAGAAAGTCAGATTCAGTGATATAATATTGTAATCCTGGACAGCAGATATATACTGTCAGCCACTGCCCTTATTTATCTCTAGGACACTCAGCAACATGTGATGCTGCTAATAGTTACCATTTGTTAGGCATCAGACACTTTCCACGCATCTTCTCACTTTTTCAAACAGTAACCCTGTGAAATAGATGTTTTCACTTTTAGCCATGAAAAAACTAACTCCAGATTAAATAACTTGCCCAAGATCACACAACCAGGATTAAAACCAAACTCAATATGACTTCAGGATTTTTTAAGCTACTGTGTCCCCAAAATTAGAGTGGATTTAAACAAATTTAAAAAGAGAACAGGGGTGCCTGCATGGCTTCGTCGGTTAATCATCCAACTCTTAATTTCGGCTTAGGTTGTGATCTCAGGGTCCCGGGATCAAGCCCCGGCTGGTTGGGCTCCATGCTCAGTGGAGAGTCTGCTTGAGAGTCTCTCTCTCCCTCCCCCCCCTCACCTACCCTGTCTATCTCTCTAAATAAATAAAATATTTTTAAAAAATTTAAAAATATTAATAATAAAAATTAAAAATTAAAAAATTAAAAATTAAAAAATAAAAATGAAAAATAAATTTGAAAAAAGAACAAAGCTTTCAACAATAATCTTTCATGAAGGGAAAATTTCATAAATACTTCCAAGAACACAAAAAGAATGCAAATATATGCTACAACATGGACGGCACTGGAGGAGATAATGCTAAGTGAAATAAGTCAAGCAGAGAAAGACAATTATCATATGATTTCTCTCATCTATGGAACATAAGAACTAGGATGATCGGTAGGGGAAGAAAGGGATAAAGAAAGGGGGGGTAATCAGAAGGGGGAATGAAACATGAGAGACTATGGACTATGAGAAACAAACTGGGGGCCTCAGAGGGGAGGGGGTGGGGGAGTGGGATAGACCGGTGATGGGTAGTAAGGAGGGCACGTATTGCATGGTGCATTGGGTGTTATACGCAACTAATGAAGCATCGAGCTTTACATCGGAAGCCGAGGATGTACTGTATGGTGACTAACANGTAGTAAGGAGGGCACGTATTGCATGGTGCATTGGGTGTTATACGCAACTAATGAATCATCGAGCTTTACATGGGAAGCCGAGGATGTACTGTATGGTGACTAACATAATAATAAAAAATCATTAAAAAAATGCAAATATAAAAATTCAAACATTAAACTATACCCTAACCATATTTTCCCCAACCTCCCTGCCACATTCCAACATGCACATCAAGTACTGATATTTCAGAATCTAATACGGTTAGTCAATGGGGTTCATAAAGCTTTGACCTCATTGAAGTTTTCAGATAAAAGAAGCTTATAATAAACAAACAACAAGAGCAATCAAAAATTGTGTACCAAGAGCTTTGGAAACATCTGAGTACAAATCACTTTCTGGACTCATGTTTCTCTTATTATTGATTGTATAAGAAACATAACCTTAGACCTTCCTAGCATAGCAATAATAATGAAGGAAAACCCTTATGCTCAAAATGATTAAAGTGTTTAACACACAAAGTGAGCACTGGGGAGAAAGTGTTGTCTTCATTATACTAACTGTTATGCAACACAATGAATATAATCTCCCTCAGGTTTTACTAAATATTCTAGCTCTTTAAATTACATTATTTTATTCATTTGAATTCACCTTGGATTTACTAAAGGAAAAAAACCCAAAAACACAATAAAGGAGGTTTAGTTAACAAAATACTTTAATGGATCTTAAAATCCAGGTGGGGTGAAGGCAAAATCAACTCACCCTCAAGTCACATCAGTTGGTGGCCAAATATTTTATGGGGTGAGAGCAAGTGTATTCATCATTAGAAGAGCATAATTAAAATTACTGTCCGCATATGCCCTTCAGCTTAAGTTATGTTCATGAATATCACACAGTATTTTGCTTCATATTCAAAGCATTTTATGAAAAGGAAAATAATCAGGCTCTAAAGTAGACTGCAGTATTTGCAATGGCGCTTTGCATATAAGCATTCAATGAAGGTAGTTGACTGGCTGAACGGAGAGAACACTTTCATGTTTTTAATCACATTAACCTGTTGTGGACCTCTTGGCATCTACTTATGTAGCATTTATAATTTCAGTATTCTCATGTGATACTGGTGGCTCTGATATGCAGATTTGTAACACTTTGCCGAAAATTGTTTTTAAAATTGGTTTTCTTTTAATAAAAATAAAGTGTCATTATTTTAGTAAGTGTAGCAAAAGGAAGAAAATTGAAGTTTTTGCTGTTCTAACATCAGAGAATAAACAATGTGTTCAGCAGTGTTTTTATGTCTGTATATATCTGAAATAAGAAAAAAATTAGATTTTGCCAATCATCCCTTGTTGTTCTTGTTTTGCTTTGTATTTTTTTCTTATCAAAGGTCAAGAACTATGTCTGTCTTAGTCACTGTTGAGGTCTTAGCACCCAGCAGTGTCAGAAATATACTAAGCACTCAGTCAACATCTGCTGAATAAATAAAAAAATATGTTATTATGATTTTTTCATTTCTTTACACATGCTGGAGTGTCTTTTTAATGACTGCATAGTATTCCATTCCATAGGTGTATTAAATTTATTCAGCCAAGTCCCTTCAATGTTACTGATTTTTCACTGTAATAAGTGGGAATCAACATTACTATAGCAAAATCTTTTCCTAGGTCCACTTTGACTTCTTTGGAATTGTGAGTGCAAAGAAAAAAATTCCCACACTTTTGTGACGTGAAGGACAAGTACAGAGAAAAATCTAGCTAGTGAGTAAGATTAACTGACCTGCATCTATTGCTTAATGAGTTTTATTTTTCTCAAGAGGGCATTCTATGAAATGAATTAAGTTCCCAAATTTAGAAATTGTAAAAGTTGTTGGAATGAGTCCCTTTTGAATGTCAATAGTCAGTACTATCTAGTGTCATTTAAAGACCATTCTTAGGGCAGTGAAAGCCCAACTTTTTCGTAAGTGAGAGTGAGTGAAATTTCAGTAAATGAGGCGTTTCATTGGATTGTGCAGATCAGTAACTCATCCTAGGTTTCATTTTAGAAAGTAAATACAGCTGGAGCACTGATGTATGTCCCAGAGGTGTCAGGTTAGAAAGGATTTAACACTTCAGGATAAACTATAAATAAACAGTATCATTTTGAAGAGCTACTGAACATTCATTAGTGTCAAAGAAGGAATTTGGAAATAAAATAGCCATCAACCAGCAATTATGGTGCTAGTAACATCTCAGAATTCTTCATTAGCAGAGAAAGAGAAAATACATGATCAAGAAACGGCAATGAAGAGATTTTCCAATTATTTTTGACACCGAAAGGATATAATTCATCCTCTTGAATATGACTCTTTAAATGTGTGAAATGAAAGAGTGCTCCTTATACTCTGAGCATTTCAAAAAGTCCACGAACTCCTTGAAAGTAATTCACTTGAGCTGTCAAGTTGGATATATAAAATTATACTGAACAACTTAATTTTAAAAAGCATGAAAAAGACAAACCCACAAAGATGTAATAAAAAGTCTTATGATAATGAAGTTAAACAGTACCCCTCTTACCCCCTAAAGTTTATGAGATGGAGAAGGGCAACATAATATATATCAGAAATAGTATGAAGAAAGTCTAACAACAGAGATCATGTTCACAAACCCCTGAGACTGATATCCAGTATCCATAAGGAGAGATAACTTTTCAAAATGCCTGCAGAAGCAACTTAATATGAGATTATTAATACATGGATATGAACATTGTGATGGTTAATTTTATGTGCCAACTGGACTAGGTTAAGGAATGCCCAGATGTCACGAACCATTTTTTTCTGTGTTGTGTTCAGAAGAGATTAGCATTTGATTTGGTAGACTGAGTAAAGATCATCCTCCCCTGTGTGGTTGGGCATCAACCAATCAATCTGCTGAGGGCCTGAACAGAGCAAAAAGGTGAGGAAAGGTGAGTTTGCTTTCTCTGCTTAAGCTGAGACATCCATCTTCTCCTGCCCTCAAACACTGGCACTCCTGGTTTTCAGGCTTTCAGATTCAGACAGGGATTTATATCATCAGCCCTCCAATTCTCAGACCTTCAGACTTGGACTGAATTATACCACCAGCTTTTCTGGATCTCTAGCTTGTATAGAGCAGATCTTGGGATTTCCCACCCAGCCTCCATAATTGTGTAAGCCAATTTCTATAGTAAAATCTATATCTATATCTATATCTATCTATCTATATCTATATATCTATGTATGTATACATAGATATGTATACATAGATATATTCTATTGGCTCTGTTTCTCTGGAGAAACTTGATTAATGCAAATGTAAAAGTTTTCCTTTTATGGTATTTCTCCCAAGGAACAGAGAAAAAGAATAGCAGTGTAAGGAATAATCTACCAAGTTTCTGCTTTCGCCTTAACTGTCTACACTGTAATTTGTGTGGTTTTCAACTCTGCCTTTATCAAATAGGCTGGTAGACATGATTCAATGGAGTATACTTTTCATACACAGTGTTAATTAGAATGTAAGGACAGAGTATGGATTATCTTGTAAGTTTGTGTAAGGTACCAGCTTACCAGGGTATTTCTTTCTAGAAAGTTACCTTGCTTCCTTTCTTTCTGCCCACCTCTCCCTTATTTTGATTTTATTTTATTCTTTCAAAGATTTTATTTATTTATTTGACAGAGAGAGAGAGGGAGAGAGAGAGAGCACACAAGCAGGCAGAGAAGCAGGCAGAAGGAGAAGGAGAAGCAGGTTCCCCACTGAGCAGAGAGCCAGAAGTGGGGCTCCATCTCAGGACCCTGAGATCATGACCTGAGCTAAAGGCAGATGCTTAATTGACTGATCCACCCAGGAGCCCCAACCCTTATTCTGATTTTAGAGAATTATTTATACTTTTTTCCTGTCATGCCCATGAGAAAACAAGTTGTGTTTTCCAGACGGAAGTTTGAGAAGGGATTCTTTTTGCACGAACTTAAGGGCAGCTTGAAAGTCTAAAAGCCTAGCTTTCATTTATTCATTCAACAGATGTTTACTGAGTGTTTGTACTCTCTTATACACAGAAGATACACACCTTACATTCATGGAGCTCCCATTTTAGTTGGAAAGCTAAAAATAAATAAAAGGGTGCATGCAAGACTAAACCAAATGACATGAAACATTTATAACTCATGACAAGTGATAGGAAGGACAAGAACAATGCCTGAGATTAAAGTAAGAGGGGACATCCTATATTTTATAAGGCAGTGAAGGAAGTCTTCCCCAAGGAAGTGAAATTTAAGTTGTGAGCTGAAGGATGTGTAGAACTTGGTCCTCTAAAGAGTGGATATAGAGTGGCCCACATACAGAAAGCTCTGTGAGAAAGGGCCCAAGCCTGTTGTGTTTGCAGATTTCAAAGAACACCAACATGACCAGATAATGCGTGGTTAAGAGAAAGGACTTCAGTGAAGCTGGTGAGAGTCAAGACCAGAACACACAGGATCTGTGAGCCATGAGAAAGAAGTTCCAATTTTATCCTAAATTTAATCCTTTAATATATTTAATCAGAACTGTGACATGATCTTGACAAAAATCCAATCTATGTTTTAAGAAGATGACTCTGGCTACTGAATATATAGTGAAAGTGAGAAAGAGTGGAAGCAGCAACATTGTCAAGGGGTGGAGAAGTTTCAAGTAAACGATGATAGTGATATTAGCAGAGAAGATGGAGAAAAGTGGGTTCATTTGAGATATAATTTGATAACAGCATCAAATCATTATGGGTAATAAGTTGTATATGAGGGTTGAGAGAAAATACAGAATTAAGAACTAAGACTTTGGCTTGTGCATCAGGATAAATGGTGATGCTATTTTACTGAAACGTAGCTGACTGTAGAGGCAGCTTGCAATATATGGATTAGACAAGAGAACAAGCTTTTCTAAATCTGCTCTGGTGATAAGAGTCACTTGGCTGTACTTGTTAAAAATATCTGGCCCCATCTTAGGCTCACTGAAGCAGAATCTTTCAGTGACAGGCCTAGGAAGCCTTCATTTTGAAAAGCACCATGAACATTTTTTTTTTTTTTTTTACCAGCAGGGCAGTTGGGAAAACATTGTACTAGGGACAGAAACCTCCATGGAAGAGGGTTCCTGTGTAATAGAATGCATAACTGGAGGATGGGGAAAGAAGAGGTTTTATGGCAAGGAAGAGGAGATTACAAGGCCATTTGACTTCCATTGATTCCAACCAAGGACCCTAATCAAAGTACTTAGTATGATATCTGGCATGGAAGAGAAAAATCAAAATTTTGTGTGCCACATTCAGATATGCAAAGAAAAACCCTTTACTTTTCATAACTGTTCTAATCGTAATAGAGAAAAAGTATTTGGTCAAACCGGTAAACCCAATCTGATTTGTTAGTTTAAAGAATCTCCCTAAGTATCTCATTTTTAAAAAATAGAACCTGTCTTCAGGATTTTCTCTTTGTCCCTCTGCATCTTTCCAAAAGGGCCTCTGCCTGCTAAAGGGAGGCTCATGAAACCCTTGAATAGAGGGAAGAGAGCCATCCTCTTATAATGTCCTTTGGCTTTTCTGGCCCCTTTGCTTGATGCTGAAGTCTGTGAATTGGGAACTCTTTGTTGTTTTTTAGGTATCAGAGCTAGGGCTTCAGCTCTTCCGGCCATCCCCCACTTTAGCATTGAGGTTTGGCGTTGACTCCTCCCAACAACTTGAGGTTTCCTGGTCTTATTGCCACAACAACATCTGTAAAGCTAGCCCTATAAATTCCTTTCTGCGTGGCTTGAGAGAACACACAGGAAGTTTTGGATCGCTTTCAGGATCCTTGAGCACCAAAGGAGGCTCTGGAATCCTCTGTGCCCACACTGGCCACTTCACCAAAATTCCTCTGCAACAGCCGCCCTGGAATGATGCCAATCTATGTGCAGTCTCCTGATAGAGCCGCCTATAAGAGGTAGAGCGAAAGCCTGTTCTACTTCTGTTTTGCCCCTTAACCTATCCAATCCTCTTCTCTCTTCTCAGCCTTTGGCCCAGAGAGGGAAGGTCAACACACACAATTATACTCACTTGTGTCTCCATCGTCTGGCTTTTCTCCCCCATCTACACTGCACCGGGGGCCACAGGGGGTGACCTTCCTTCCTCTGGTTCTTTTCTTCCTATGGCCCACCTATATCATCTCTTCTCTTCCCTGGATGTGGCATCTGCCCCTTTTAACTTTTCCCTTCCCTGGGGCTATAGAGGAATGACCACTAAGAAATGAGATTTAAAGCAGAGTAATAAAGGACTTACTGTTTTAAAATTTCTAATACATAATCTGAGAACATTGTGATATAAAGTTTATTGCTTTTGTTATCCCTGATCTGAATTCCAGTGTTGTTAGTAACTACAGTAATACAGATACAGTTACTATTGTTGTTAGTGAAATAACATACTTATTTTCTTGGATCATCTGGAAGAGGAGCCCTAGACATTGTTATCCACTCTAACCCTAGTGTTGGCTGGGCAAGAACTCAAGAAATCCAGTAGGTATTCCAGGTTTAAGAAAAGAAATCCAATCTGACTTTTGTGAAGCACTGAAAAGGAAGAAATGGGGGCCAGTGTGGGAAGAGGCCATATCAGAGACTTCGGAGGCAAGGAGCTGGGGAAGTTCAGATGTCTAGGATGTTAGAGTTGGAGGAAACACTAGAGATAGACTAGTGCCCTAATTTTACAGATGTTTAAACAACTCCCAGCAGTGCAAAATAATGTGTATGGATTACACAGTTAGTGAGAGATAGGCCCGGGACTTGCTGTTGCATCCTTAGCGAGTCTATTTCACAATCCAGAACTGAGTGTCAGCACACCATCTTTAATAACAGCTTCAACCCAAGGACTGCATTTCAACAGAAATTCATCGTGTTGTATTAATTAATTTAACTCATTGTGTTAGATGAGGTAGCACTGACTGCTACAGCGGATAAAATCTGAAACAATACAAGGTTTAGATGTGTGCTTTCTGTCTTGTGCCTATGCCATCCTGTAGGACAGAGGCTTCCAATTCTCAGTGCACAGCACCTTCACTGTCCCCGTAACATTTTAAGTGCTCCTAAGCCAAAGAAATACCTAGCAGTTCTGTTGTTTAAGCAGTTAGCCCCAATAACTTACTATTTATGTCATAATAACCTAACAGCTGTTTGAAAAAACTCATACACGTAAGTTGAAAGAAGAAAATGTTTTTATCCTTAAATACCACGATTATGTATCAACTGGAATATATATGCTCATTGGGTATTGCACAACTTCAATCTTGAGATCAGATTGGAAACCACCCACTCTCATTTCCTGGTATGTGTTGATTTTTACACAGCACTTGTTTTTTATGGACATCAATCACAGAGATAAGAAATTCTGGAAAGAAATGTAATGTGGATCTAGTGTTGAAACTGTAGGCTACCTCAAGTTAGCAGTTTGTGGTATTTGATAATTGTTGCTGTGTTTCTCTTGAAACTTTATAATATGCTGGGAAAACCCTGTGACTTTGCTAAGGTTCCCTGGGGGTGTCCAATATATGATTGAGAAACTTCAGCTCATGGATGTTGGGATCACTGTCTTCCAGTTGAAGGATGGAAAATGAGAATGGGGATCACCCACGGGAGGTTGCTCTGGTCTGTGTGTGGAAGTGGCACACATCACTTTTGCTTCTCTTCTGCTAATTAGAACCCAGTCACTCAGGCATCCAAAACTGCAGATGGGGAACTGTGGTCTAGCTCGTTGCCGAAGAAAAAAAGAGGGAAAGATTTTGGTGAACAAAGAGTAGTCTCTGCTACATTCTTAATCCTTAGTACTGAGTCTTTTTGAACATAATTGTGTCAAATGGTAAGAATAAAATAGAAAAAGCATGACTTTGCAACCAACAGATTGAAATTCCAAAGACATCCAAGATTTAAATATTTGCTATCTGCAACTACTGACCAAATCATTGATTTTGACCAAGGTTTCTCAATCTTGCCACTATTGTACTTTGGGGCCAAATGATTTTTTGTTGCGGGTGCTACCATGTACATTGTACAATGTTTAGCTATATTCTGGTCTCTACCTACTAGATGCCAGTAGCATAACCAAAAGTGTCCCCAGACATTTCCAAAAGTTTCCTGGGAAGGAGCACAATTACCCAGGTTAAAAGCCACTTATTTATACATAATTATATTAGAAGGGATTAAAAGAAGTTAATTAGAGTCGTTGCCCAATTAAAGAATCCTCAGAAATATTTATATATATATATATGCCATTTAAGTTTTTCATAGTACATCTCATTGAGTCCATTTTAATTCTTATCTAAGCTCCTTTCAAAAAGCCTTTCAATTGTATGTTAAGGAACCCCCACTCTGGGATCAAGTACCTTCAGGAAGTGTTGGCTGCTGCTGGCTCACAGTTGAGTCCCTCCTGGGCATCTGCCTTTACCCCAAGGGAGCTGAACCTGCTTTTCCCAGGTTACATGTGTACCCCAAGGGACGGTCCTCATCCCATCACTGGTGGGTGTGGAAGGGAGGGGAGTGTACAAGTCTGCCCCTCTCCCCCTCATTTGGGGCCACCCTGAGATTTTAACTTCTCCCTCTGCACAGACTCATTCTTCCCTCACTGCTTTACAGCTTAGCTCCCTGGAGCAATCAATCACTAAGAAGCTCCCTGCATTAAAATCTGAGTCTGTTTCCAGAGAACCTGACCTACAACATATACCTTCAGCTTTTATCTTAACTTAGTACAAATAGTAGCATTATTTCCCCAGTCTTTTGATATTGGAAAAATGCCTTTCCATTGATTACAGTTCTGCTTAGAAGAATTCTGCCATTTTTAAGCTTTAACTGTATCCTTATGCATCACCTGCAAGTTCAATTTCAGCTTTTTAAAATGTAGTAAGAACCTAAATAAACATGCAAGGCTGAGTACTGAGTGTTTTTAGATTTTAAAACCTATTTTGCAGTTCTGTTGCCACACCTAATTCAAAAGCAGTTTTTGCTGAGACTCACTTGTACCAATTCTCTCCAGATTGTTCTACTAAGTTGTAGAAACAATTATTTTCTTTACACACACTCACATTGTTTGTTTATATACTATTTAATTCTATTACATAATTACAACTATATATAAAACTTGCAAGGGGCACGTGGGTGGCTCAGTGTGTTGGGCATTGGACTCTTGATTTCGGCTCCTGTCATGATGTCAGGGTTATGGGGTTAAGTCCTGCCTGGGGCTCCACGCTGGGTGTGATCTCTGCTTCAGAGTCTCTTCCTCTCCCTCTGCCCCATCCCCTGCTTGAGAGCACTATATCTCTTCTAAAAAAGAAAAAACCAAAAGAAACAAACAAACAAAACCAAAAAAAAAACCAACCCACACACGCGCACACAAACACACAAAACCCTTGCATAATTAAGCTTGGGAAAAGCACAACCAAGGGTAAATTCACTTGGTGAGTTCAAGTCATCAGGTATGTAGTAACCTACAAGTGGCAGTTGGTCAGCAGTTGTAGGTCACAGTATCACTGTATTTGACAACACAAAAGAGTAATCTACTGAGTTAGCTAAGTAGAAGTCTCAGAGCTTCTGAACTTACTCAATCGAAAGTCTCAAGGGAATCCAGGGCTTGATCTTTGTCTTACTAATGCTGAATTGGCACAACAAAATTATACTGCTTCGGGAGATCTGGTATTTTTCCAGGTCCTTTATTTACAGGTAAGAACACTGGGACTTAGAGAAATTGTTCTGGCAGTAGTCAGTATTAGAAATCAGGTTTCTGACCCTTAGGTCAATACTCTTTCTGCTACAGTACTCCACAGACCTAAACTAGAGAGATAAATCAGGAATTATAATTTATTCGCAAATCTTAGACTTTTGGTTACTTGAAACTAGCACTAAAATATTTATGTCTGATGCTCATTGGGTCATATGGAACATAATGTGTTCTGGTACTTGTTTAGTATTCAGAACTGTGAACCATCTTCTCTGACACTCTAAACAAGCTAAAATTAACTAATTCTGAGGTAATGAGGATTTAGGTAAACTAGTCGACATATATAATTACAAAAATAGCTCTTTAAACAGCAAGCATTTTGATTTGGGCCACATTATCATGGTATAATGAATGCTTATTCTATATACCTTCTCAAGAGATTACAAAGGAAAAATAATCATACTTTTCTGTTTTTTTGAAAAGAAATTATAGAAAACATTTTCATCCATCACTTACTGGAATCGACAAGTAAAGGGATTTCTAAAATGATTTTTTTTCAACCTACATATTAACTATAAAAATTTCAATCTGCAACAACTGCTCCTTTATTTTGAAAGTATCAAGTCAGTAACTCCCTTGGTTTAAAAATACCATGCTTATTTTTTTATATCTTTTTATACAAAATGTTGCTTTTCAAATTATTTTTTGCACAAAATTAAAATATATTTTCCTTGTTCTCATTCTATGAATTAATTGTAAGTACATACATACATATGTTCAATTACATATATCTGCATATTTAATGTATATATATGTATTACATATATGCACACACAAATACTAGAGTTAAGACAGTAAACTTCCATTTTAGAAAGGTGAATTATGTATTATTTGATAATAAATTGGAAGGCAAATCAATAACTCAGGATAAAAAAACTGAAGAAATGTCTGATTAATGACACACATACTTATTAGAAACTCACAGTGCTTATTACTATGGATCAAATTTTCTGGACATTTAGAAAGTTTTCAGTTTTGGGCTATTACAAATAGCTTGCTATGATATACTTGAACATAAGTACGCATTTCTCTTGGTTTTATACTTATGGGTAGAATTTCTGGGTCATAAGGCATACCCATATTCATTTTCAGTAGTTACTGTCAAACTGTTTTCCATAAGGGTGTACAATTTGGACTTCCACTGGCAATATTGTACACTGCTGTGTATCCTCACCCACAGGTAATCTTTTTTTTATATTGGTTGTTTTGCTGCAGGTAGGTTAACCTTTCATTGTTGTTTTAATTTGTAATTCCATGATGACTAATGAAGGACTGCTTCTACATATGCTTATTAGCCATTTGTATATTACCTTTTTTAAAGTGCCTGTTCAAATATTTTATCTATTTTTTGACTGAACTGTTTCTTTCTTTGTCATACAAATTTGTAGGAGTTCTTTATATATTCATAATATGAGCCCTTTATTAGTTTTATTTATTGCAAATATTTTCTTCCATTCTGTGGATATGCAGTCCTTTCTGTAACAACCCTAGAGCTATTGGATTGTTCCATGGTCAATTAATTCTGAAAGAAAGAAAAGAACGACTTTGAGTTGAACTATCAGGGGCCTTGAGTTGAAGGCTTGAATGACTACTGTGTGATTTGGGACTAGTCTCTTACTGTCAATAATTTCTCTGTGAGGTACCTGGGTGGTGCAGTCGGTTAAGCACCTGACTCTTGGTTTCAGCTCAGGTTGTGATCTCAGGGTCCTGAGATTGAGGTCTGTGTCAGGCTCCGTGCTCAGTGCAGAGTCTGCTTAAGGCTCTCTCTCTACCCTTCCCTGCTGCGCACTCTTTCTCAAATGAATAAATCAGTCTTTTTTTTTTTAAGGATTTCTTTGTTCCTCTTGTAAGGTGGAACTAATAATACCACCCACAGTGTGTATTGTGTTGTATTGTACTGTGGGGGTTAAATAAGCCATTTTAAGTGACAGAGCCTAGCGGAGTGCCTGTCACGTGTTAGATGCTTAATACATTTAATCAGATGAAAGGTGATAAAATATTTGTTATTTAATCTCATCTTGAGTATCTGATACTGGCTATGGACTTTTATTATTTGTTTTTAAAGATTTTATTTATTTATTTGACAGAGAGAGAGAGAGACAGCCAGCAAGAGAGGAAACACAAGCAGAGGGAGTGGGAGATGAAGAAGCAGGCTCCCAGGGGAGGAGCCTGATGTGGGGCTCGATCCCAGGACCCTGGGATCAGGCCCTGAGCCAAAGGCAGACGCTTAACCACTGAGTCACCCAGGCACCCCTGGCTATGGACTTTTAAAACTCCTCAGCTGAGGGGTGCCTGGGTGGCTCAGTGGTTAAGCATCTGCCTTCTGCTCAGGTCATGATCCCAGCGTTCTGGGATTGAGCCCCGAATTAGGCTCCCTGCTCAACGGGAAACCTGCTTCTCCCTCTCCCACTGCTCCTGCTTTTGTTCCCTCTCTTGCTGCCTCTCTCTCTGTCAAATAAATAAATAAAATCTTTAAAAAATAAAAATAAAAAATAAAAAATATAAAACTCCTCAGCTGAAATCTCAGTATAATTGCAGAACCTCCCTGAGGCATGCCTTATATGCTATTATGTCTTCCTTATCTCTTCTTGTAAACTCCATGAAGTGAAAAAACCTGAAACAACTACCTTTTGCTCTTGTTTTCTTAGATGGGGGCTCAGAATATATATTTTTTGTGGAGAGAAATGAATTAGATTTTGTAGAAAAATAATACATTGGAGATATGGAGGTTTCCAAAAATATCAAAGATACATTTTGAAATTTTTTTATTTTTTAAGTTTTTTAATTATTAACATATAATGTATTATTTGTTTCAGGGGTGCAGGTCTGTGATTCATCAGTCTTACACAATACACAGTGCTCACCACAACACATACCCTTCCCAATGTCCATCACTAGTCACCCGATCCCTCTCACCCCCCTCCACTCCAGCAACCCTCAGTTTGTTTCCTGAGATTAAGAGTCTCTTATGGTTTGTCTCCCTCTCTGGTTTTCATCCCGTTTCATTTTTTCCCCCTCTTGCCCTATGATCCTCTACCTTGTTTCTCAAATTCCACATATCAGTGAGATCGTATGATAATTGTCTTTCTTTGATTGACTTATTTTGTTTAGCATAATACCCTCTAGTTCCATCCACATTGTTGCAAATGGCAAGGTTTCATTTTTTGATGGTTGCATATTATTCCATTGTATATATGTACCACATCTTCTTTAGCCATTCATCTGTCGATGGAGATCTGGGCTCTTTCCATAGTTTGGCTATTGTGGACATTGCTGTTATAAACATTGGGGTGCAGATGCCCCTTTGGTTTACTACATTTGTATATTTGGGGTAAATACCCAGTAGTGAAATTGTTGGGTTGTAGGGTAGCTCTATTTTCAACTTTCTCCACATCCTCGCCAACATCTGTTGTTTCCTGACTTGTTAATTTTAGCCATTCTGACTGGCGTGAGGTGGTATCTCATTGTGCTTTTGATTTGTATTTCCTTTGCTGAGTGATGTTGAGTACTTTTTCATGTGTCTGTTGGCCATTTGGGTGTCTTCTTTGCAGAAATGTCTGTTCATGTCTTCTGCCCATTTCTTGAATGGATTATTTGTTCCTTGGGTGTTGAGTTTGATAAATTCTTTATTGATTTTAGATACTAGCTCTTTATCTGATATGTCATTTGCAAATATCTTGTCCCATTCTGTTGGTTGTCTTTTGGTTTTGTTGACTGTTTCCTTTACTGTGCAAAGAGACGTATTTTTAAGAGAAACAATTTCAGTGTGTTCATAGGAACCAGCTTGATATCTTCCAAACCTTTTTCTTTATGTTTTGATGGGTAATTTATAGGCTAAACATACAGCTACACTAAAAGTATTATATTTGTTCTGTTAGTATATTAATGACATTTATTTCTAGTTATAAGAATGGTGAAATTGTGACCTGTCTGGTGTGACAGTGACTGGTCCAGGAACAACCAGGTGGCAGTGCAGATCAGCTCTCCTGAGTAACAGGACATCATGATCCTAGCCAAATACCAAGTACAGACTTGAGAAACAATTGGGAAAAATACCACTGGATTTGAGTTTGTAAATCAGAATATCAAGTGGAAATATCATTATTATGCCATTTTAAAATTCAACATTCAGCATTTCTGTGGTAGTTTCTGGTGTCACTTTTGTCAGATGCCAGTGCTCAATATCTTGAAATTGTAGGCAAAGGACCCTCACTTTAGTGGATACAAAACAGAAAAGAAGAATTGAGCAAAATCTACATTCTTCTTCTTATCAGAAGAGCCAAATTAATTACTCTCTGTATTCTAGAAAGGTAGATTTGATCAGAAGAGAAGAGATATAGAATTCTGTCCTTTGCTTTCTAATAAATGTCTACTATAACAATGCTCCGGGAGATCGTTGGAGTTGGTATTCTCTCAGGCTATAAAGTGGCTTTAAAAATCCTTCACTTCCATTCTATTTATATATCTTTGTTTTCTTCCCCTCAGTAATTCATCTAGAAAAAGTGAAAAAGTGCTAGAATGCTTGCTTTTACAATCTGTTACTATGTAACTAAACTAGTTCCAAGTGGCTTGTTGACTTCCAAGGTTTAATGGGTTAGTTGTTTCAAAAAAACTTTAGAGGAGAATTGTGTAAAACTGGAATTGGAAACACATCCTACTTTTTAATTATGTTATCCTTTGAGAAATTTTCACTAAGTTAGCTCTATATTTTCAGTTTTCTGAAGTACAGCAAGCACTTGATAATATCCAGGGAACAGGCATATTGTTTGGAATCAGTTATTTATGATGATTTGTTAGCCAGCTCTGGAAAGCTGACAGTGTAATCCCTCCTCCGTCCCCCATCAGATCTGCTCCAGGTTTGCTGAGTATCACTCATGTGCAAGCTTGTTTTATATTTATATTTAATGAGATCCTGAATTCTCAATTTTGGATAGCACCTACTGGTTTAAAACTAAAAATACTGTAACTTTTAGACACTCAAATATTTAAAATTTAAATTTAGACACTTTAAATTTAAATCGACTGAGCAAATTAAATTGGACAGAATCAAGAGTTTTGGGCATAAGATGTGCTAAATAACCAGCTATGCTATAAGGATTTCGGTAACTATAATAACTGTTTTGAAAAATTCCTTGAGGACATTGCTCTGAAGGGAAAACACCCAGGGAAATTGCTCTAACTAGGTTTGGAGGCCCTAAGAGATGCAAAGAAACATTGAGAGTAAGGGCATAAGGTTCTTTCAGGTCTCCCAGGGACGTGGGGTCTGGAGAAGCCCTGGCCTGGAAATTGGGAGGAAGAAGTAAGAATGCATTTTGTGAATTACGTTCTCAGGCATGGAAGCTGAGGGCAGAAATCCAATGGGGATCTTACTCATCTTAGCAAATCAATCGATGGACCGTGAATTAGTTAAGATTCCCTAAGGTTTATCATTTTTCCTGGTTATGTTTGCCATCTTATATATTTGCTCTAATGATCAGCAGTAAAATCATTGAAATGTAAGGCCTGAATATGTTAGTATTGGGGACAGTGATGAAAGCAGTTATTTACTTTTTACTAAGAATCACTCCTGTGGATAGAATGAGTGGTGTGACAGTCACCAAAAAGAATGAGATAGAAGAAATCGGGCGTGAACAGTGGCCTGGACCTTCTTTATTGAAATGCCCCTCAGTTTTGTCTCTGTTTCTGTAGATTTCACTTAAAAACATTTTTAGAACATTATGTTGAAATTTCTTATCATCTGAAATCTTTAAAAATGTCCACAGGTATTTCAAAACACCACTATTATCATGCTAATGGTGGCACCTTCCTGTTAGAACTAACTTTTAAATCTGGGTTATTTTATAAACAAAAGAAGACCACTGTGATGCCCTCCCTCAAAACAATAACAAATAGAAGGCCAAATCATAGGACTGCAGGTATATAGATTTTACTTATAATTGTAGCTTTTATTTCCTACCTTTATGAAGCTCACATTTTTTATTATGCAAAGTTTTTAAACCCACATTAGTTCCCCCCACTCCCATCCATGGTTTCAGTTACCTGTGGTCAACCATGGTCCAGAAGCAGAGGATCCTCCTTCTGATGTATTGTCAGGTCAGTAGTAGCCTAGTGCTATGTCACAGAGCCTATGTCATTCCCCTCATTTCATCTCATCATGCAGAGATTTCACCATCTCACATCATCCAAATTGTCACATGAAGCGTGAGCACAGTACAAAAAGATATTTTGGGGGAAAGACCACATTCATATTTCATTACAGCATATTATAATTGTTCTATTTCATTATTAGTTATTGTTATTAGTCTTACTGTTCTAAGTTCTAAATTAAGCTTTATTAGATGTATGCATATGTGGGAAAAACATAGTACACACAAGAATTGGTACTATCTGTGATTTCAGGTGTCCATTGGGGTCTTGAAATGTATTTCCTGGGGATAAAGGGAGATTTCTTTTCACAAAAGTATAGAAAACAGTATAATGAACCACTATCTGCCACCCAGATGGAGGATCAAGACTTTTCTTACTTGCTTTTTCCATCTCTTATTTTGAGCTGAAATATTTTAAAGCATATCTAAAACCTCATCTGAGGATTTGTAAGTTTCCAATGTGTTTTAATTTCATTTTTTATTTTACCAATCTCACTGCAATTGTTCAGATAATACCATTATCACTTGCTTGTGAAGGGAGCTGAGGTCTGGACTTTGACTTCTTTAAAGTCACCCAAGTAGTTAGTAGCAAAGCTATGATCACCTCCTTAGCCCACTAGACTTGCTGAGATAACTTAACAGGTCCCAGTGGTCCCTATTCTTGAAAACAACACCCGGTGTAGGAATGAGTTAGCAAATCTGTTGTTCTACTACGTGACAACCTTGCCACTCCCATCCAAGATGAAACTGATAGGCAGTATACTATGAAGCTATGGTAAGCTGGGCAGATTCTTTCCTTTTGGAATTTAGTATTGGGGCTAAAAAAAACAAGGTATTGAGTTGCTCTGCTTTGGAAATAATGGGTCAGAGAAAGCCTATCTGATGAGGAGATGCTTGAATGGAGCTCTGGAAGAAAAGAGGAAGCAAAGAATATCTAATATCAATAGTAGGAGAGTACATAGAATACGGCAGAGATAATATGATCCAAAATGATCAAAGAAGTATTCATGTTTGTCATTGTTTAAAAAAAAAAATCAAACAGCAAAACCCGACACTAAACAGGTGAAACAAAGCAAAACAAAACAAGTTGATAATCCTAAAAATAATTTTTCTCAAAATAATATGAAAATTTATTTCTTGAACAACACAGAGAACATAAAGGATCCTAGTATGTGCAAATACTCATTTGAGGTCATGTTTCTTGTTGTGCTGCAACCACTATTTTGTTATGAAAACAAGGACTTTAGAGAAATTTATGAAAATAGGTCCAGCTATGCCTCTAGACATGGCTCAAGGCAATAGTGTAAGTAGGTCAAATATATTTTTTTTCCTATCACTTTGTCTTTTGTTCTTTTTTTCTCTTCAGGTGACACAGTCTGCTTGATACCTTCCCCTAAATTTAATCCAGCTAATATTTGTTGGATTTCTTTATTAGCATATACGCTATCAGCAGACTGTATTACAAAGTGTCCTCTCAGGATGTGATCAGTGGAGGGATATTGGGGGCCAAGGAGTAGGGCTTATAATGGAAGAAGCTACACAAAACCCTTGAGTGAGAATGTCAGAGATAGAACTTGGATTTTCCAAGCAGGGGCAGAGAGAAGGACATTTCAGGTGGAGGGACCGGCACAAGCAAAGTTGTAAGGTGTTTGAGTACAGAGTCTAGACAGGCATAGCAAGGAAGATTTGAATGGGATGGGAAGAGAAGGGAGAAAACACTGAAGCAGCTCTTAATCACGGTGGACCAAATCAGGCATTTTAGATACTATTTTACTTATTCTTCACCCAACAATAAGTGAAGGGGTTTTGGAGACCTGCCAATACACACAGGGCTCTGGAAAGGGTCAGAACTCAAATTCAATGTGTAAATTAACTCCAGAGAGGTATCAGCTCCAGATTTTCATTTCTAATGTGGAATGGAAGGCTTGGGCTACAGTTAAAGGAAGTTCTGCATCCGGGAAGTATTTTTAGTAGTGGAAAGTTGAAAGCTGGTTTTATTATGCAGCACATGTCACTTTCAGTCACAACCTACACAGCACAACCCTGCTATCTAATTTTTAGAGCAATTCATCCCAGCACCCTCTGGGATTTGCTCTGCAGTAAAAGGCAGGGTAGGGTGCCATACTTGCCCTGAACTGGAGGAAGAGCAGAATGATGTTAGGGCAGCAAACCATTATAATGCTTTTTTAACAGGGCTGTTTCCTCACCTCTCATGTGGGAGATACTACTCATCCCCCCTACTTCAAAGGATGTTAATAACATTTAAGACAATAAAACTTTGCCTTTTATTCTGGACAAATCCATCTAAGACATTCCATTTAATTTTAACACAATTTAAAATTTTCAATCATTTTTCAGAGGGTTGTGAATGTGAGGGAGGGGCTGATTTGTTTTTTTTACTAGAATAATAACAGTAGAAATAAAACTAAATGGGGAGACAAAACACCCAAGTTTGGGATCGTGGCTTGGCCATTTACTAACTGACAGGTCTTGGGTGACCCACTTGATCTTTTGAACCTTAGGGTCCTGCAATTCACTCACCATCTGTGGTATGGGGCAGTTGTAAGGATTTTATGGGTTTTTTTAATTTTTGTTTTTGTTTTTTAGAGTGTGCACGCATGGGGGTGGGGAGGGGTAAAGGGAGAGGGGGAGAGAGAGAGAGAATCTTAAGCAGACCCCATGCCCAGCACAGAGCCAAATGTAGGGCTTGATCTCATGACCCTGAGATTATGACCTGAGCCAAAATCAAGAGTCAAAGTAGGCCACCCAGGTGCTGAACTGACTGGGTGAACTAACTGGGCCACCCAGGCAGCCCAGAATTTTATGTTTAAATAAAGAAAAAAACTGCCTTGTAAATCATAAAGTACTCTACTGAAATTTAGTACAGTTTGTGGAGCCATTTTTGTGTGATTATAAGCTGTTACCACCCGTCCATATTTAAAGATATTTTTGTCATTTCATCTGACTCATTCAGTAAGAACAAGTAGTCCATAAGCTGGCACATAGGCTGACCTATAAATCACACTCTGCCCTCCTCTGAAAAATCTGGTGTCTGTCATGTGGTTAGCCTACCAAACACTAAGAAGCAGTATATAATCCTTCATCCATTTATTTGCACAGTATCCTGGTTTACTGAATTCTTGGTATTTTTCATTATACACGTGTACTAAAAGGTGGAAGTGTAGAGAAGCAATTGAAGTTCTATCAAAATCTGAGTATTGAATTCTTATTAAACTATGAAAAAATACACATCCTTCTGCTTCAAGAGATCCAGGTACCAGAGTAAAATACAGCTTCTGTTTTCCATGTATGTAAGTTTTCCATATGCATAAACATAGCAATACTTAAAGCTTTGAGGATTCTTTAGTGCCCTCATTAACCACAATTCTATCTTCAGTCAATGAAAAAAGAAAATAAGAGGATTGCTATTGAAGGCTAGGAGTGGACATTAAGGAAAACTTCAGTCCTCGTAGACTTTATTTCATATGATCCACACATTTTTTACTTTCTTTGAAGTTAAAGTTGATTCCCAAAAGAGACTTTTTTGGGGAAAGGACATTATTTTATTTTCCAGGGCATTGTGTCAGGTAGGTAAGCTGGCAGGCAGACTTTATTCTTTCTTTATCTGTAACATTTATATAAAGAATTTCACGGAGTAAATGCCACTTAGGAAAAGCTTTTCATTTTAATAGGCAGAAATGACTCGCCATCCAGAATTTGAAGTCATGTTACTTAATAGAGTCCAAAGCACAACAAAATAGTTATTTTATCAACTAATCACATACTGCTGAATTTGATTTAAGCCTGCTCTACTGCTCTCATAACATTTTACAAATCACTGTCTGCACTTCAATAGGTTCCATGCAATGTGCTGGTGGAATCTATTTCTGTTCGTAAAGATCTTCCCATCTTGGGAGTGACATTAATGATTATCTCTCCCTTTCACGTGGGCGCCCACCAGCTGAATTGCCTGGGTGACTTCCTGCCCACTTGGATGAATAGAGTTCTGCAACTGACACTGACTTGGGCAGCAGGATCAGACTCCCCACCTTCATCTGGCAGGTCCCTGCTTTGGTCTCCAGCACCCTAAGGACAAAACCGAGGGCAGCACCATCACCCCTACTTAGCTCTCTCCAAGGATTAGAATTTCTCACGGAATGAATGTGGTGAAGGCAGCAGGGCGTTGCTTCATTTTAGGTGAACATAAATATGAAACAATATATCTCCCTGAGGGTGAGCTGCTGCTGCTTGAATTCTAAGCTACTTCCTTAAGACTGAAACCGAACAAAAAATAAAAAAAGGAAATTAAACCTAGAAAAGGGGCTGAAGGAAGAAAGCAGCAGATTTTTAAAAGCTTGTCAAATGTATAACCTTAGAGGAATTAAGGAGAATAATTATTTGTCTGTAAAGCGTGCTGATTTTCCATTTCTCCATATAATGGTGTCTTTTTAAATACTGAGTTTATGTTAGAAATAAGTTTGCCATTTCACCCAGAACTTCAGCATCTTATGGTGTAATAGGAAATGCATTATTCACATTTGGGTGGTTTATATTTGGGGATAGGTTAGCAGGTTAGCAGGTTATTTTTGTTGCCCCAATTTTTCACACTGTGTGCATACCTTTTGCAATGCAATTTTGTGGCTCTTCCCATTAAGAAATGCACCTGTTTCCTCACCTCTTGCGTATGGGTTGGCCTTGTGACATGCTTTGACCAGTAATAGAATCTGATGAAAGTAACTGTGGACCAATCCAAGTCTAAGCCTTGAGCATCTCCTTCCTCTCTTGGAACCCTGCCACAGCTATGAGAATAGCCTGCTAGAGGGTGAGATACCACGTGGAAGAGCTTAGTTGTTGTAGGTAAGTCCATTTGAAACAATCCTATAGCCACTTGAACCCCAAAAAATGACCTATGGCTGGCCACAGATGCCTAGGTGAGCCCAGTTGACACAATGACTCATTACAATAAGAATTTGTTGTTTTAAGATTCTGACTTTCAGGTGGTTTGCTATGCGGTAATAGCTAATTGATACAGAAACCAAGAATATGTCATATTATTTATTTTTGTTTCCATATACCCATTAATAAAGATGATATATGTAGAGCTTTAAACTAATGAAACAACAGGATAAAATGAATTAGGGTTCATTGGTACACTTGAAACCAAATCACCTGAGTGACCAGGTTTTTTTGGGTTTTGTTTGTTTGTTTGAGCTGGTTAGGTTTTTTTGGGTTTTGTTTGTTTGTTTGTTTGTTTTTCTTGAGGGCTATTGTGATCCTATGACATATTATTTGGACATATTTTTTATTTTGAAGATATTATAGGAAGTCTCAAGAAGAGTGCAGAGACCCCTGAACCCTTCACTCATCTCCTCTAACAATGGTATCCCATATCACTGTAGCACAATATGGAAACCAGGAAACTGGCATTGATAGGAAGGTGTTACGTAGACGACAGTCTTTATTCTGTTTTCACTAGTTTTTCATGCACTCATGGTGTGTGTGTATGTATAGTTCTATACAGTCTGACCTCCTGTATAAATTCATATAACCACTACCACAAGCAAAATACTGAAGTGTTCCATCACCACAAAGAAAATCTCTTGTCCCCTTTGTAGTTGCACCCACACACCCTTTCCTTCTCTGTCCTTAGGCAACCACTAATCTGTTCTCATTCTCTTCAGTTTCATAATTTTGAGGATGATGTAAGAATAGAATCATATACCATATAACCTTTTTGGAATTGCTTCAAAATACTTTAAGCAATGGGGCAATATGATTGATTTCCATTTTAGTCAGAGCTCTGTAACTGCACTCAGAAAGCTGTTTTGGAGAAAGAGGAGACTTGGAGGGGAGCAGGTAAAATGACATTGCAGTAATTTGTTCACAGTGTGCCCGGCACTGTTCTAAGCTCTTTACATGTATTAACTTATTTAACATTCACAACAACCCTATGAGGTAGAGTGTCATTATTACTTCCATTTTCCAGTCGAGGAAATTGAGGTATCGTGGGGATATGTGATTGTCTGTGGCCTCAAAGCTAGTAAAGGATGGAGCTTTAGATGCTATTGCCCTGAATACTATACTATACTGTTTCTACTGCATACATGTATCATCCCTAGTACCATATATGTACCTGCTTTCACTCTCTTTTTTATTTTTATTGTATTTAAAATTTTTTATTTGAATATAGTTGACACACAATGTTACATTAGTTTCAGGTGTACAGCATAGTGATTCAACATCTTTACACATTCTGCTGTGCTTACTGTAATTTTTATTATGCCTGTATTTGTAATGTTTCTCCTTGCCAAACTATCTAAAGTAATAATGCTTAACCTCTCAAGCACGCCTCTAATAGACTCTCCTGTCCTACAAAACATTTAACTTCCTATTAGAGGAGATCCTGATGTCTAAGGCTCTAACAACCTGCCTAGGGATACTTTTGCAAATGACTCTTAGTACGTATAGTCAGGTCAGAAGTTTTCCACCAGGGCCAGGACTAAAATGAGGCACTTGGGAAACAAAATGTATGGATGTCCTTACTCTCAGGTCCTAACTCTAATGATAGTTAGCGCCTCCTACCATTTTTGGCCCCAAGCTCCTACCTTGCCTTACCTGAGTCTAGTTCTGTTTTCTATTCTTTCTTTCCTGGAGATTAAGCACCTTCTCCATGTGCTCCCCGCCCGCCCCCCACAGCTCTACTCAGGTGTAATTGACAAATAAAATTATAATAAACTTAAAGTGACCAACAGGATGATCTGATAATATGTATACATTGTGAAAGGATTCCCCCCTTTGAGTTAATTAACATCTCCATTACTCCACATACGTACCCCCACCTTTTGGGATGAGAACATTTAAGTTCTACCCTCTTAGCAAATTTCAATTATATAATACAATGTTATAGACTGTAGTCACCATGTTATACATTAGATAGTCAGATTTTATTCATCTTATAGCCAAAAGTTTGTACACTTTCATCAAACTCTCCCTATCTCCCCCACCCTCATGTAACTTTATAGCATCTGAACTTATAACAACATTTTGTCCTCCTGGTCTCTGTTCTTAGCTGCTTGGCGGGGGGGGGGGAGACAAAGTCTGTCATCTTCATAATATCTCTAGCACTTGAGCACATAGTAGGTGTTTAATACAGTTTTCCAAATGAATTATGAGAAGTTCATTCAGAAACATACTCTAGGGAATTGGTTACATTAAGAGAGTAGGACATTTTTTTATACCATGGAAGCTCAAGCCCCAAAGAGGGAAAGACATAAATTAAATACTCACACAGTAGTGAGCTAAGTTCTGTGATAAAGGCAAGGATAGATGTGTTTGAGAGCACAGAGAAGAGTAAGAACATCCATCTGGGCAGTAGAGGTTATGGACCCATGGCTTGAGTCTATCCTGCACATCCCATCCACTTCTTCCCAGCATTCAAGTCTGCAGAGCAGCCACGCTGATTCTCTGATGAACAAACAGGCAGGGGATGGAAGAGTTATTTCTGAACATGAATTATCTCATGAAGCGGTTGGGGAAGGGGGAGGGGGAAGAGAGTTGTTTGTTTTCTACCAAATTAAATTGGGTATGCTGTCAGGACACCCAAGTGGAGTACTCTCTGGATAGTTTGAAATCCTGGGTGTGAGGTTCAAGAGAAAAACAATCAGGAATAAAACTGTAAATTTGGAAGGCATAGCATAAAAGCAATATTTGAAACTGGGGAAAAGTGATTTTGCCTTTGTAGAGAATAGAATAAGAGCAGAAATAAACAGGGGGGAATGGACAGAAATGTGTTGCATCTATTTATAAACACTGTGCTCCCAAAGTAATATCTAGCCTTTCTGTGTAGGAACAGTTTTCTGCAGAAATGCCAAAGCCCCCTTCTGGTCAGATGTGTCACATGGAATGATAGCTGACACCTTATTCAATGGGAATGCATACGGGGCTATAACATAAAAACAATGGGGGATAAGCTTGGAGCATATTGCTGTCAGGGGACACATAGCCCCCCCCCCTTTTTTAATGAAGGGAAAGTGTTCTTTGGCTTCTCAGAAGCTAGATTTGTAACCAAACACCTATTCTTGGGAGACAGTGGTTTTATTCCTGGAAATATTTGTAAAATTTCATATAAACAAGACTGGTGTTCCTTGCATTTTAATTGTTTTTCTCAAACCCCTGTGATAGCAAAATGTTGTTTTTTATGAGGATTTTTTTCCAGAGTACTAAATCTTGATATAATCGATACTATGTATGTTAACTATCTTCAGGCTGTCTGTGTAAGTTTGAATTATTAGATTCCTCTGAGGTCTAGACTATTTTTCTTTCAGCTATCACTTACCATTTATCTATCCATCTATAGTATATAGATGTTTTACAGGAATATTTCTAGGTACATAAATAAATTATGTGGCTGGTGGCAAAGATCGGTTGTTATAGCAAGGCTCCAGTGTATTATATTTAATAACCCAAACTGTGATTAAAAAAAAGAGAGAGAGCAGCAAGAGAAAGGCTGTGTTCTTATGAGTCCATACTGGTCCCATCCTCATAGTGCTAGAAAAGACCCCATAATGGGACTGTGTTTCCTGTGACACTTTTACATCATGGGCACAGCATCCTGGGAAAGTAAAGGTGCTCTACAGATAGAAAGTTCTGTCAATTGAACACCTCAATTCAGTAGTTTCCAAAAGCTATCGACAGCTAGATTCATCCCATTATATTTTCCTTTTTACAAATGCTGAGCGTTTGTTGAAAAAAAATGTTAGATTAATTCTCCCCAGACTCCCCTTTCTCCTTCTCCTTTTCCTGCTTCCTCCTCTGACCTCTACCGCTTAGCTACCCAAAGGACTGGGAACAGGTGAGATGAGAATGCACATGGTAAAAAGGTAATGAAATTGAAAACGGCGGCTGGGGAAAATTTACATAAAAGTAAAAACTCAGTACCAAGGAAAGGAAAAATACACATTCACAGACTGTAGTAAGGGTCAGTCTAACTGTTACAGTGGAGCTTCAAAATAAGCTATGAATGTTTTGGAAGAAGCAGCAAAATGGAAGACATGAATGGCTACATAAGTCTTGTTATTAAAAAAAAGAAGTAAAGCAGTTTCTCAGGGAGCAAAGTTTTCCTAGCAGTGATTGTTTTTGTTTCTTATGGGAATACCAAGCATTTAAATTTTTCATTTAATCCTCGTAACAAGGCGAGTATAACTGCAAACAGTTCACAAGTTGAGGACACTGAGCACAAACACATTAGACAGTTTGAAGTCATACTGGTGCTAAATGTAGGTATCAGGACTCAAACATGGGTCATCTGATTCTTATTTTTGTTCCAGAGTGTCACAGTTGTTTTCATAGTTTGCCCTTTCCTGAGAAGCTCTAGCTCACCCTGTTTTTTTTTTTTTGTTTGTTTTTTTGAGAGCGAGTGGGGGGAAGGGGCAGAGGGAGAGGAGGGGGAGAGAGAGAGAGAGAGAGAGAGAGAATCTTAAGCAGGTTCCATGCTCAGCACTGAGCCTGACATGGCGTTCAATCTCGTGACGCTGAGTCCTGAGCCGATATCAAGAGTCAGAAGCTCAGCTGACTGAAGCACCCAGGTTCCCCTCACCCTGTTTTATTTAATGGATGCATTCCTGAAAATTCTTTCTAAAATCAATCTAGCAAATATGTATGAGTGTGTACGTGTATACATTCACACACATATTTATATGTATGTATAGATAGGTATATAGATATAAATATATATTGCAAATCAAATCATACTTTTTATTTTCAAGATTCTTAATTCCAGGGATGTTTTATCTTATAACTGATAACCATTTGGCAAGAGTCCCCAGCTTTTAAACTTATCTTTAATAGACAAATTGAAAGTCATAATTTTCAACATTTTCATTAGCAACAAAATCCTCTTCTCCATGGAAATTTCCTCCAGAACCCCACAGACAAGAGCCTATTGAAGGGGAACTGCTCTGGAGGAGTCCTGCATAGGACAGGGGGAACACCGTACTCTCAGAGAAACCCCAGGCTCCACTCTGTTAAACACAATTTGAAACAAATTACTTTAGGATTTAAAAATACCCACCATATTCGCTGTCTCATTAAAATAATTAATTTATTGTTTAAAATAATCCTGTTGGGTGTGTCGGTGTAGAATTTCGCTCATTTTAAAGTTGTAGAAATGGAGTCTCCAGTTAATCAGATGCTGGTCACTATTGGTCAACTGTCATTTGTGTTCTTTATTGCCCCATTGACTGGGTTTGGAAGACAGAGGAGACAGTGCGCAGTGTGAGAAGCTGATAGCAGAGAACAAGTTTCTTCCTAGCAATGCATTTTGCAAGTCTGTTCTCTTTTGTCAAGTAGCCCTAAAGCAGAGGGTGGGACAGCCCATGGATTGATGGTGACATATGTTATGGTTTAAGAATTAACAAATGTCTTGGGGCACCTGGTTGGCACAGTGGTTAAGCGTCTGCCTTCGGCTCAGGGCGTGATCCCGGCATTATGGGATAGAGCCCCACATCAGGCTCCTTCGCTAGGAGCCTGCTTCTTCCTCTCCCACTCCCCCTGCTTGTGTTCCCTCTCTCGCTGGCTGTCTCTATCTCTGTCGAATAAATAAATAAAATCTTAAAAAAAAAAAGAATTAACAAACGTCTTAACCATTCTGAAATCATTTTTTATAGTGAAAAAAAAAAAAACCCCAGAAAGGGAGTCTTTTAAAATGAATAGGGGTACTAAAGAGACTGTGGTTGTATAGAAAAGAGTAAAGTAGGAATTAGAAATTCCTATATATTATAGAAGGCTATATATTTCTGCTTCTCTACTTTGCCTGGATTGTCTTTCTCTTTGAAATAAATATTGAAATCTCTCTTTTAAATTTCCTATTACAAAAAAAATTCAAACATATACAAAAGTAGAGAGAATAATGTAAAATCCCTCAAGTACTCATCACTCAACTTCAGTAATTTTATACCATATGACCAGTTTTTGTTCCATCTTTATGGACCTCCACCCTGGATTATTCTAAAGCAAATCTTTGACATCATTTTATTTTTTCTGTAAATATGATAAGGAAGCCTTGTAATAGAAGCCGTGTCATCCTTAAAATGGTCATTGCTCATGCATCAAGTTCTACCGTCTCGGTTGAGAGAAGGTATGGCCTGAGGGAATGTTCTGCTGCCCTGATCACAAATAGTGATTCTAAAACTGATATTGAGATCCATACTTAGTGAGTATGCTTCCGTTCTTTAGCATTTGAGAAGGAAATTGGAGGCTTGTCTCTTCCGGAATAATGTCTGAACATTCATCATTCAGGAAGTCAGAACTCGGTGACTGTGCCTTCAGGATAGCTTTGACTGCTCCCATATGCTCTCCTGCTGCCTCTGATTCTATCAGCTAAATGCCATAGTTGTAAGAGCAGTTATTTCCATAATCTAGACCTAGAACAAGATCCTCTAAATGCCTCTTAGAAGGTCCATGGATAAGTTTTAGAAGGTCTATGGACCTCCTGAAATTATGTACTTAATTTTGTGTAATGTGTGATGTACATTTTTAGAAGCTCAGTACCTTTCACTACCTCCTCAACGGGGCCTGTGAATCCTCCAAAATATTAAAATTGCAGTACTGATCTTTGAACCTATGCTCAGAAAGGCATATCAGTTCATGTAATGGATTACAGTGAATGAGTCCCTGAATGTCGGTATGATCCAAGCAGAAAAACATGAAACCGCAGTCCTGCAAATGTCAGAGAGAGGATAGAATTTTGGTTTCTATCTGGAAGATGCCTTGTAGATATCAGGGAATGAAGACATGATAGCTAGCACTTGAGAAACTCTTACATAAACTTCCAAGGTGACAACCAACTTTATAGGACACAGACTATAATAGGGCACTTGGATACCATGGTGAACTAGTTAGTGCTTCCAAGGACCATAGTGCTTACAGGGGTCCCAAAGGCATTTGTTTGTGTTTATGTATAAAAGGTGGATATGGTGATCTGGGACACTGTAAAATGGAGGTGGATAGTTTTTAATTTTTATTCAGAGTTACTCAAGGTAATTTAAATCGGATTATCATATTAAATGGTGTGGATTGCAAAAATGGCCATCATCCTTCACTGCTCTCTAGTCCGTAACCTTTATAATATGACTTTGCAAAGTCTCTGACCAAAAAGTAGTCTTTTTATTTTAAATGTCTCCTTAAATCTGTATTGGTTTTGTGATTTGCTTTGGCCAATAAATTTGGTGGAAATAATAGGTTTTCAATTCCAACTGGAGTCCCAAAGAGGCCTTGTATACCGCACTTCTGTTTCCTTTCTCTCGGGACCCCTGCCTCCATTTGCTCAAAGTGCCAACTTTGCTGGAGGTGGCAGACTATGTGCTTCAGAGCTGTGTCAGCCCTGTTGTCCTAGCTGATGTCCCACATATGAGAAGTGGCCCAACCAAGATCAGCAAAGCCACTTACCCTGGCTTTCCCACCCCAGCTGATTGAACATGCATTAGTTGACCTGAAACCCTGAACCTAGTTGGTCCCGCCCAAGTTTCTGACCCTTAGAATCATGAGCTACATAAACGGTTATTGTTTTAAGCTACTCCATTTTTGGGGTGCTGGGGTGGGAGGAAGTTTGCTATGCAGCAATAACTAAGTCAAATAATAGGAATCATTTCTTGGAGATTCACATTCTTATATTTGAAAGATATTTCAGTGCCTCCGAATCTCTGACATTTTACCCAAACTTGTTTGTTTCTATACCTTGCATTCAAATATGGACATTATCTTTTTTTTTCCTGTTCCTCTCCCTTTCCCTTCTGTGAATGAGAAGTGTCACCGTTAGCAAAATACACTGAATTCTCTAATTTTGCTCCCCCCCCCGGCCCTGTGCACTAGAAATTTTTATCTGCTGTAGAATAAAAAAAAAATTGGGTCGGCAAATGTATTGTTTATGCCAAGAAGCTGGCTTTGAAAAGCCAAACACTGAAAATATGTATATTTTATGTATCAGTATATTTATTTTGCTGAAGCTTCCCCTCCCTGAGGCAGAATTCAAAGTCGTTTTATTTGTAGAAGAGGAATTAAGTAAAACTAATGATGGTGAGTGAAAAATATTCATTGATATTGCAAAATGTGATCCTCGTCTGCACTCACAATTATTATTAGTAAAACACTGATTAAAATGAAAGGATGATAGTAGAACAAATACCTTAAGCTCTTCATTCTAATAATAGTAGATCAGCTTTTTAATAGTAGATCACTTTTAGTAGATTAAATAGTAGATCACTTTTTAATCTAGGAATTGAGTCTATAGTTTTTTGTGTTATATTCAAAGATATTTGAAACTCCAAAAGAGACTAAGAACCCCTGATTTAGTACAAACTTTTTTTAAATAATTTATTACTAGGTGTTTGAATAAATTTATCTTTTCCTATATGGACATAGCTGCAGCTTTTGTCTGTAAAAAAAGAAAGAAAATTTGGCTACATCTTCTTCTCTCAGATGTTAAATAGTTGAGAAGGAACCTAAAACTGTTTTCACTTACCCACAGAGGCTGTGCTGCCTCTCTGAATACAAACAAGATGAAGATTGACTTGTGAATATTGGTCCTATAGTCTGAAAGAACCAGGAACATACATAGTGGAGAAAAAGGACGATAGAAGCAATGAAGTCCAAATGGAAGTAGTGATAGAAACACATCGAGGGGTAAAAAATTTAAATATGTCAGCAGGTGGGAGACATAATTACCCATCTCTCTGACTAATCTCAGATAAATGGGGGAAGGGCTTTCTGCAGGTCTCACTTATATCTTATTCAAGCTGTTTTTCTTAGCTAGACGCCAGTCTGATTCAATGCTTGATTTCCCATTGAGAAAGTCAAAATCATGGTTTTGCATTTTTATTCTCCTTTGCCATTAGAAGGAGATGCTCAGATGAAGCTGGAAGTACACAGGGAGGTAAGTAACACCTGTGAAAGGTGAACCATGAGGGGTNGGTAACACCTGTGAAAGGTGAACCACGAGGGGTGCAGGATTGGGCAGGAAAGCCACCACAGAGCATCGCTGATTAGACACCTGTGAAAGGAAAGGGGAAAGGAAACCAGCTTGGGAGGAAGAGCCCGGAACCCTGATGCAGACCAGAAAGCCCCAGCCAGCTGAATGGAAGCTCTATAGTACAGCCAGCTCACTAGAGGAATCTTGAACTGGGCAGAAATAGCTACGTCCTATTCCCCTGTTATGCTCAGTCATAGAACTGGGGCTGCCTGAGAGGATCCTGGCCTTAAGTTAAAAGCTGAGACAGTCTGGAAATCCTGAAGGGCAAATTCTCTCTGGAGGGGGAATCGGAAGGACACACCTGCACAACTGCCCCAGCCCCCTTCCATTATATGAATGAGGAATGCTTAGCCATTTCTAAGAAGTCTGAAATAATGCAACAAGTTCACTAACAAATACATTAATTGCCTTTCCCAAGGATTATTTAAAATGTCAGAAAGGAAGTTTGTTTGTTTGTTTTTTTTTCTTGTGTTTTTAAACCTTGTGCTAGGCTGGAAAGGGGGAAATTTTTTAAGATACAACACGGCATAGTTGAAAAAGAATAGGATTTAGGGCAGTTATGTGTTGTGACCCCTTCAGATTCTTACCATTCTATCTGCAAATGTTATTAAGACCTTACTGTGTCCTAGAGACCTCAGTAGGAAATGGAAATGTTGATGTGGAAAACACAATTTGACAATGAACTTCAGTCTAACTGAGGTGACTTAAGAATCAGTAGTTACAAAACAAAATGATAAACACTCTAATCAACGTATAGCCTCATTGCCTTTGCCATCATCCTTGTCAACATTGCCATGATCCTCGAGTACTTAACATGTGCTACGTTCCATACTAAGTCCTCTAAATACATTATCTCATTTAAACCTCATATAAAACCCTATCAGTTAGGTAGCCCAGAAACATTTGTTGAAAGAATAAATAAGAGGAAGGAAGAGGAGTCAAGGTAGGAGGGGTGAGGGATTGGAAGTGGAAAGCATGAGAACAGAACTCTGGCATTGTCAGATTCCATCTACCCATAATTCTTTGTGACTGACGCATACATTCCATATTGATTAGGAGTGTACAATAAGGACAAACTGGCAGAAAGGAGGGAATGAGGTAGATCTTGAGGAATTTTGTGATCTCAGCTATGGCATTTAGCTTTTGGTTGAAAATGATGAGGAACCACTGGAGGAATTAAAGCCTTAGTTTCCTGCCTCTCCTCCTGGGTAATCTTACCATCGCCTAGCTCTCAAGATTTTAATGTGTAGGTATAATGGGATGTCCACAGTGAGGGCGTCTGTCAGGGGTGCCATACAGCACATCAGGTCTTCTCCAGTCCTGCTAACTCTACATTGGCGATACCTGTGAGCTTGTTAGAAATGCTAGGTATCCACCCCTAGGCCAGATTTGCTAAACTTGACTCTCTGAGGGTGGGGTTCAGGGGTCTGCATTTAACAAACTCCTCCAGGTGATCTTGATGCTCAGTAAGTTTGAAAAGCTCAGTGCTAGACCAGAGCTACTGAGTGCGTGGTGATCTGGTGGCCCATTCTCTTCCGCTGTCTGGGCACTGTGTCTGGTTTGTGAAGAGGTCTGGAGAGAAATGGAAGGTAAGTGTCTAAAAGCATTTAAGGAATTAATCCGAAAGATTTTTCTCTTTGGCTGGCTCTTATTTAAAATTTGGTTTTGTATTTTGTAATGCCCTTTTTAATTTCACTTTTCTAAATACTTTTTTAAATGAAATTTTACAAAACTAACAATCTGTGATGAATTGGTCACACATATAAGCTAGTCCTTCATCACAGAAGTGTGAGAAGCTTCCTACACTGAGCCATTGGGGCTCTTTTGACTTTGTTTCAGTTTGGGTGTCCTGTTTATAGAGGACATTAAATATTCCACCCTGGGAAGGTAAATGTTAACTTATGTTTTGCACCTTGTATATGCCATTATCATTCCCCATGGCCCCCTGATTTCCTGCTTTGGGGCCACTTGACAAATGAAGCCTATTTTTCCTGAGTGCTGTTGCTAGGAAGCGACTTGCTTTGATACTGGCTTCTCACACTTCCCACTGACTTCACTGTTTTCCAGATGTGTTCAGACCTGGAGATTAAACAATAGACGAAAGAGGCCAGAAGGAAGGCATTTTACTGCAATATATTTTGGTGGTGTTACCGTAAACAATTTTTGACTTGGCCGATTGAAGGAGAGAAAAATATATGGATAATTCTCACATTGTAAAATTACCAGAAGTAATTAATTTTCATGGAAACAAAATACCCTTTAAAAATATCATTAGAAGTCTGAAAGTGCAATATAATACTTCAAAGCTTTCTTTGGGGAGCCTTTGTGCTTTATAGGTTTGAGGGGGAGTTTATAGTACTCGTCTGCTTTTGTTTAATAAAACAGACAATGAGCTGTTTTCAAAGAGGAGAAGAATTTCCTCAATAGCAAATAAGTGGAATAATGAATCTTTTACTTGTTACACAAAAAAAATCCATAAGGGTGATCAAAAGATGCTTTAATGATGGAAGGTGACTCAAGTTGTTATGGCAACTAGAATCTGAAAGTACCTGGTTGTACGTGTGTGTTTTATTTTCCTCCCTCCCCTTTTCGAAGAAAGGGGGAAAAAAGTTGTCTTCCATCTGGTTTAATCACAGTGTTAAAATACCAACGTCAAGGAAAAGTATCTAATAAGGATAATTTCACATCTGTTTCAAGATGTGATATTTCACCTTAACAAGAAATAATGACAATCGCAGGCAAAAGTCTTTTAGGAGAAAAGAATATGATTGTACATTATCATAAATTGCTAAAGACTTTTTAAATTGCTTTAGACTTATTTTTTTTTTAACTTGAATTATGTTAGCTGGATTCATTTCTTTCTTTCTCTTTTTTTTCTTTTTTCTTTCTTTCTTTCCTGTCTTTTCTTTCTCTCTCTCTTTTTCTTTCTTTCTTTCTTTCTTTCTTTCTTTCTTTCTTTCTTTCTTTCTTTTTCTTTCTTTCTTTTTCTTTCTTTCTTTCTTTCTTTCTTTCTTTCTTTCTTTCTTTCTTTCTTTCTCTCTTCCTCCCTTCCTCCCTCCCTCTCTCCCTCCCTCCCTCCCTTCCTCCCTTCCTTTTCCTTCCTTCCTTCCTTCCTTCCTTCCTTCCTTCCTTCCTTCCTTCCTTCCTTTTCCACCTGAAGAAGAGAACATGGACTTGTGGTCACAGAGAGGGTTGGAGGTGGCCTTAGGTTACTTAACACTCGTCCCACTTGAGTAGCCTCTGGCAATTGTCTATGTAACCATTTCTCTTTTGTTTTCTGTTCTAATGCAAAAGAGGAAAAGGTATCTTTCTTTGGAATGGAAACTTTAAAAACCTGAGTCTTTTAAACAATAGGAATTGTATGAAAGGGTTTATTTTGCCCTTCTTGCCACAGTGGGGAGCTGTTTAAATATCATCCCCCCCTCACCCCGTTCTCCTTATCATTATGTATTTTGAAGGTAAAATTATGAAAAATCTACATTGGCAACCAAACAATGAAGAAGGCTCCAACCAGGATCACTCCATGGGAATGCATCTCTTAAGCTAGTATAAACTTTTAGTAAGTAAGGAAGCATTGTTTTCGCTCTCTTTTGAGAGCAAGCTATGGATTCCGTGGAATATTCTGTCCTGGACCCATAAGGGAGGAGTGAGCCCACTGAGGTGATTTCCTGCCTCCTTGTCCCAAACAGTAATCAAATGAGACATTTAGTACCTTCTTTTTCCTTCATAAAAGAGGTATTGATCCATCTTAAGCATCTAATAGATTCATTTCAAATGCACTCTATTCTGATCTTTTTATCTATAAAGAGGTTAACCTATAGAAAAAGTATTTGTGGCTGTTTGTAGTTATATTCGGCTATGAGTGTTGGGAAGGGTAATGCAAATCAGTTTAATACAATAAAATCAGAGGTTGAGACGGTGCCGCGATCTCCATATGCTACCCTCTGCGTGACAAAATGGGGTTGTCTGTTTGAGAAAATGATGCTGCTGATCCGTGATCAATGTGCCCTTTTATTCTGAGTTACTTTTCAGAGACTTCAGTAAAAAGAGGTTAATTAAACAGAAAGCTGAATGCAAGGTAGTGAGCTGATCCTGAGGGTTTCCTTTATATCTAGTCTCCCTAGGTGAATACCAGTATAAGTTACTATTTACACCAAGCATAAATTATACCAAATAGGTGTGCTGTAGCAGGTTATATAGATCAGCCATAATAAGAATGGCTAACTCTCTACACTTGTATTAGCGTGTGGATTCTCTGCTTCCTTGGGAACAGAAAACACTTGCTGAAAAAACAACTTCATTTATAAAGCAATAGTTAATGTATGCAGTGAAGTCGTAAGTATGTAGTAAACCATATAATTAAAAGTCTTCAGATTTATAAAATGCCAGAAAACCAAGAGTTACTTGGTCTATAACTACTAGAATCACTCAAGTTTAACTAGGCACAGTTGCCAGGTTAGAAATACTTTCCAGAAGAAGCTGAGATGTGTAAAACTCACTGTAGCAGTATGTATTTATCAGGAGAAAGATTCTAGATTCACAAAGTTGTCTTTGACCACAATTAGATTAAAAATTACTGTACACAAGAGACCCTAAAGGCTAATTGACTTAGGTTTACACTACTAACAGGGGCAAATCTAAAAACCCGAAGCAACGAGTCTTAGTTACAAACTCTCAGGAATGCTAGGCTTCTCTGAAACTCCTTATTACACTAATTTATCTTCATTTGGATCCTGTTTGTATGGGAGAAAATTATTTCTGATTTGTAAATGCAGTAGTAGGTAGATTTTTGTGGTAAGGAGGTAGATTTTTATCCTATTCCATTCAGTTGTTATTATTTGTTGTTATTGTGTGTTGTTTTGTTTGTTGTTTTTTACTGGATAAAATAAAGATACAATAAAGGTATTTTTCTTGGCTATATCTTCGCTTGGAAGTAAATTTTCAAATCCAGAATGTTTGCTGAGAGAATACTCGGGTTATCTTCATGCCTAGGTGCCCTAAAATTGTCGCTCCGTGAGGAAGTTTAGGACTTATATAGGGCAGGATTGCTGTATGATAAAGTACCCGAACCTTCTGTGTGAAAGCAATGTATGTTTTTTACCTTATATATTTTTGGAGGTTGGGAATTCAGAGGTAGCTTAAGATGCTTGGTGTTGCAGTTAAAATAGTATGTGGAGCTGTGTAATCTGAGGCTTGACTGGGCCTGGGTCAGCCATTCAGAGATGGCTCACTCACATGGCTGATGACAGGAAGAGTCTGTTCCTCACTGGCAACTGGCAGGAAGCTTTTGTTCCCCTCCACAGGGCTGCTTGAGTGTTACCATGACACGGTGACTGGCTTTCTTCCCTCAAAGCAAGGTGATCCAAGCCAAGGACAACAAGAAGAAAGCCATAAATGCCTTTTAAAACCCAGGCTCAAAAACCTACATCATCACTGTCTGCCACATTCACGGGGAGAGGAAGGAATTAATCTCTACCTTTTAAGAGAGAAGTGTCCATAAGTTTTAGGTTACAGTTTAGCATCACCACACATGATAATCAGCTGGGACTGATTATTGCTCTGGAGAAATTGATCTTGAGATATGGGAAGCACACGGAGGTGACCACTTGAAGATACCAAGATCTAGAAGCCAAGAGTTAACAAAAACCTTGAGATAAAAAATACATATAGCAGAGATGGTGAAGTGGTGGGTTGGCACTGATTTTGATGCAGTCCCAATAGTTTACTTTTGCTTTAGTTTCCCTTGCCTCAGGAGACCTATCTAGACAAACGTTACTACAACTATGTTAAGGAAATTACTGCTTGTGTTCTCTTCTAGGATTTTTATGGTTTCAGCTCTTTCATTCAGGTCTTTAATCCATTTTGAGTTTATTTTAATATATGGTGTAAGAAAGTGGTCCACTTTCATTCTTCTGAATGTAGCTGTCCAGTTTTCCTAATACTACATTTGTTGAAGAGACTGCCTTTTTTCCTGTTGCGTATTCTTGTCTGCTTTTGGGAAGATTAATTGACCATATTATCATGGGCTTATTTCTGGGTTCTCTGTTCTGTTCTATTGATCTATTGTTGTGCAGTATCATACTGTTTTGATTATTGCAGCTTTATAGTATATCTTGAAATCTGCCATTGTGATACCTTCAGTTGTGTTCTTCCCTTTCAAGATTGCTTAGGCTATTTGAGGTCTTTTGTGTTTCCAAATAAATTTTAGAATGGTTTGTTCTAGTTCTATGAAAAATGTTGTCAGTAATTTGATTGGAATTGCATTAAATCAGATTGCTTTGGGTGAATGGACATTCTAACAATATTTGTTCTCCCAATCCATGGGCATAGAATATCTTTCCATTTGTATCATCTTCAATTTCTTTCATCAATGCTTTATAGTTTCAGAGTACAATTCTTTTACCTCCTTTGTTAGGTTCATTCTTAGGTATTTTTTTTTTTCTGGTACAATTGTAAATGGGATTGTTTTTCTTGATTTTCTTTCTGCTATTTCATTATTAGTGAATAGAAATGCAGCAGATTTCTGTGCATTTTTTAAATATCCTGTGACTTTACTGAATTTACTTACTCTAGCAGTTTTTTGATGGAGTCTTTCAGGTTTTCTCTCTATGGGATCATGTCATCTGCAAATAGTGAAAGTTTTACTTCTTCCTTACCAATTTGGATGCCTTTTATTTGTCTGATTGTTGTGGCAAGGACTTCTAGTACTATGCTGAATGGAAGTGGTGAGAGTGGACATCCTTGTCTTGTTCCTGTTTCTCCGGGCTTAGCTTTCAATTTTTCACCATAGAGTAGGATGTTGACTGCCGGTTTTACATGTATACACACACACACACACACACACACACACACACACACACACACCTTTATTATGTTGAGGTATGTTCCCTCAATCTACTTTGTTGAGAGTTTTTATCATGAATGGATGTATTTTGTCAAAGGTTTTTTCTGTATGCACTGAGGTAATCATATGGTTTTTATCCCTTCTCTTGTTAATGAGCTATATCATGTTGATTTGTGAACACTGAATCACCCTTGATTCAATATCCTGGAAATAAATCCCACTTGATTGTGGGAGTGATTTTTTAAAAGGTATTATTGGATTCAGCTCCCTAATATTTGCTGAGTATTTGCATCTATGCTTATCAGAGATATTGTTCTATAATTCTCTTTTAGTGTCTTTATCTGGTGCTGGTGTAAAGAGTAATGCTAGCTTCATGGATTGAATTTGGAAGCTTTCCTTCCTCTTCTAGTTTTCAAGATAGTTTGAGAAGAATAAATATTAACTCTTCTTTAAATGTTTGGTAGAATTTACCTGTGAAGCTATCTGTCCTGGACTTTTGATAGTTGAGAGTTTTTCAATTACTGACTCAATTTCTTTGCTCGTTATTTGTCTGTTCAAATTTATTACTGATTCAGTTTTGCAGGGTTATGTTTCTAGGAATTCTTCCATTTCTTCTGTGTTATCCAATTGGTTGCCATATAATTTCTCATAATATTTTCTTATAATCCTTTGCATTTCTGTGGTGTTAATTGTTGTTTCTCCTTTCTGATTTTGTCTGTCTTCACTCTTCTTTTTTTGATGATCTGGCTATAGGTTTATCAATTTTTTTAAGCATTGATACAATATTCAGATTTTATTGAGATGTTCTCATTTTTTTAATGTTTTTTATCATATTATCTTAGTCACCATACAGTACATCCCTGGTTTCTGATGTAAAGTTTGATGATTTATTAGTTGCGTATAACNGGTCTGTTCAAATTTATTACTGATTCAGTTTTGCAGGGTTATGTTTCTAGGAATTCTTCCATTTCTTCTGTGTTATCCAATTGGTTGCCATATAATTTCTCATAATATTTTCTTATAATCCTTTGCATTTCTGTGGTGTTAATTGTTGTTTCTCCTTTCTGATTTTGTCTGTCTTCACTCTTCTTTTTTTGATGATCTGGCTATAGGTTTATCAATTTTTTTAAGCATTGATACAATATTCAGATTTTATTGAGATGTTCTCATTTTTTTAATGTTTTTTATCATATTATCTTAGTCACCATACAGTACATCCCTGGTTTCTGATGTAAAGTTCGATGATTTATTAGTTGCGTATAACAACCGGTGCACCATACAATACGTGCCCTCCTTACTACCCATCACCAGCCTATCCCATTCCCCCATCCCCCTCCCCTCTGAAACCCTCAGTTTGTTTCTCAGAGTCCATAGTCTCTCATGCTTCATTCCTTCTTCCGATTACCCCCCCTTTCTTTATCCCTTTCTTCCCCTACCGATCTTCCTAGTTCTTATGTTCCACAGATGAGAGAAATCATATGATAATTGTCTTTCTCTGCTTGACTTATTTCACTTAGCATTATCTCCTCCAGTGCCGTCCATGTTGCAGCCAATGTTGAGAACTCATTCTTTCTGATAGCTGAGTAATATTCCATTGTATATATGGACCACAACTTCTTAATCCAGTCATCTGTTGAAGGGCATCTCGGTTCCTTCCACGATTTAGCTATTGTGGACAATGTTGCTATGAACATTGGGGTGCATATGGCCCTTCTCTTCACTACGTCTGTATCTTTGGAGTAAATACCCAGGAGTGCAATGGCTGGGTCATAGGGTAGCTCAATTTTTAACTTTTTAAGGGACCTCCACACTGTTTTCCGGAGTGGCTGTACCAACTTGCATTCCCACCAACA